>NC_056522.1:262714648-262844497 GCF_019175285.1 Sceloporus undulatus
GTGGAGGCTTCTGGGAGTTGTTGGACAAAATTTCTGGAAGGCCAAAAGTTCCCCAAACTTGGTTTAAGCAAGCATCAGATACCCCATGTAAGGTCCTTGCCAACATGATATGAGCAAGCTTCACAGTAACATAAAGATTTGTTTTCTTTTGTATGCAAGACAGGAATACAACAAAGGAATATCACTTTTCAACTCTTTGAAAAACTGAATGGGTAGGCACTGGTGTAATAATAGCAGATCTCCTTAGTGAATGTTTATTCTTAGATGGGGTTTACTGTCTGCTTTGTAGTGTTCTCCCAAGCACTAGTAACCTTGTTTTCTTTGCTTCCCCTGCCCAGCCGCATCCCTGTGCTTTGGGACTTTCAAGGGAACTTTGTGAGAAGCAACACATATGGATTTAAGCCTGGCTTTTGCTCCCGCCCACCGCTTATCAGCCTCTCTGCACAAAAGTTTTCAGGTGATTTATGTGGGGAGGTGAAGGAGGCAGTGCCAGCAGAGAGCCAGCAAGCCTGAGAGTGGGAGGAAAGGAGGGCCAATTTCATCAGAGCTGTTTGCTTTTATCAGGGTTTTTTTTTTTAAACAAGTGGCTGTTTTTTTTAAAGACTTGAATTGTTCCATTTTAACAGTTTATTTTTGATATCCTAAAGAGCTGAGGAAATACAGCCCCAGAGTCCCCCCTCCTTGCACAAGCGCTGGCTCCCCCTTTCCTTTGCTGCCTCTGGAGCAAATCTTCCTCTGGCCCTTCCTTTTGAAGGCTGCATGCACACTTGATGTGAAGGCCTGGGAAGGGGAGAGGCAGTGGTTTGCTTTTGCCTAAACCAACTGGGAAAGGCTAGATTCCACTTTTTCCTTTCCTCTCCTCTCTTCCTAGCTGGGTTAATTGAGTGCAGGTTTGTCCTCCCCCAACCCCTTACCATACTGGAGCAAAGGCAGGGATAGTTTCCTTTTCTTTAAGAGGGTGTTCCCACTTAGGATTTGATACGAATTAAAATAAAACGTTTTTAATAAAATCGAATTAAAATAACACTGTTGTTATCCCGCTTTCAGAGTCGCTTTATTCATCGTTCCCATCTGCTTTTTTAAATCGAATTTTTTACTTGCAAGCGTTCATTAAGCGTTCTCACTTGGCATGAAATCGGTGTTAAAATAAAGCGACTCTTCTCCTCCATACCTTATTTGGAGTTGTCAATCAATAGTACGTCAGAATGACGTAACGTTAACCCGGATTATTTGGAAGCGATTTATCTATCGACATCGTTTCCATTTCATTGACCGTTTGTGAAATGATGTATTTTTGGCGTTTTTTTTTTTAAATGAACCAATCAAGGCGCTTAAACGATCAAACGTCATAAGCGCTGTCAGCCTTATATACATTTTCCCTCCGAATTTAGTAGGAAACCCAAGCTCTTTCCAGAGGAACTATGGGATAGGTTTTCTTCATGTCTCCCAAGACAGCCAGGGAGAATCCCTTGACAGAGCCCACAGATGAATGGGGGAAGCTTCTGGCAAAGCGAATTTATTAGTAGGAAACCCAAGCTCTTGCCAGAGGAACTATGGGATAGGTTTTCTTCATGTCTCCCAAGACAGCCAGGCAGAATCCCTTCAGAGAGCCCAGAGATCAATGGGGGAGGCTTCTGGCAAAGCAGGGAGGGAGCACTCTTCCCAAAGATTCTCTTTCCAGGGTTGGAGGAGAAGGCAGATTCCGTTTGAGAAAGAGAGGGAGAAAGGCTCTATCCCCCCCCCATTGATCAGAGCCCTTCCCTGTCTGGGCAAGATCAGATGCCTCCTCACGAGGAGCCTTCCCTTCCCTGCCTGGGCGAGATCAGAGCCCAAGTGGGCAGGGAATGCCTCTTTGAGAGGAGCCTTCCCTTCCTGCCTCTCCTCCGTTAGAAATGGGCTCTCCCCACACAGAGGGGAGGTTGCAATCCACCGGGAGAAGCCTTGTAGTCCTTTGCAGATGCAGGCGCTTGAGCAGCCGAGACTTCAGGCTCTTAAAGCGCTGAAGAGATTAAGCGCCTGTAAACCATTAAAATAAAAAATAAAAATAATCCTTATCTCTTATTGAAAGACCACAGCGAACAAAGGGGTGAGGGAAGCAAAAATGGCGACAGCCACGACGGATGGGGACAGAAAGGGCAACTCCCCCAAGGACAGCCCCCATCGCAGTCAGCTCCTCCCATCCTTCTAGCCCGATTCAAATGCTATCGTTCTCATCTAAATACTCCGGTTCCTAACTCGAATCAAGGGAAAAACGTAGGTCGGACCCTAGTGTTTTTTTAACACGCGTTAAATGAGGAAAACACGGATTTAATTTTTATCCCACTTCAGAATTCGATTTCTAGTGGGAACGATTCCGGGGTGCTCTAGAACCGTTCTAGATTTAAACCGGATCCTAATGGGAACGCTGCCTAAAGGATTCGATTCAGAACGCGGGGTTTCCCCTAGTGGGAACACCCTCTAAAAGTATCGGAGATCAAGCACCTGAAATTCCTGTTACATATCTTGGGCTCTCGATTTCAAGTGACTGGCTTCACAGACCATCAACAGATCTCCCCTCCCCCTAATCTTGAAGAGTGAGTAACAGAAATACATGCTTAGAAATCTTAACTTAAATCTTGAATTCAGGTTTTTAAAATTTTGATTCTTTTAAATGTTTCTTTAAAAATATCACATCCTACCAAATTTTCACTTCAACCACATGAAATGTGAAACTAAATGTAAATACATTTAGGCTGTATATATGATACTGTAATTTAAAGACACATTTTTAATTTTGCTAGTTGTTTACGTCACAACTATAGTTCAGTGATAGATGGGAATTATTAGTATGAAAAAATTACTAAGGATTTTGTATGATGTGGTATGGGAGAAGGTCAATGGGGAAGGAGGGCTGACACTGCCAACTGCGCTAGACATAAAGAAGACCAGGTCACAGCAGGTGGGGAGCCTCTACAGGCCTAACAATGTCTTTTTGCTGTGCCTGGGTCAGGAGAGTTAAATTTCTCCTCAAAATCTTGTTTAGTTTCCCCCCATATTGTCAGGTGCACAGCATCTACATAGCAGCTCTGAAGATCTACAGTGCATGCCTATCCAAACTCCTTCTCCATAATCATCAAGAACCTTGGAAGTTTCAGCCCTCCTTGGTTCCCTGCCTGTTGAAGTGGCAGTCAAACTAATTGTAGATCCAGCGTCAGCTGCCCCTATGGCAATATGATTATAAAATTGGATTAACTACCTGTTCAGCTGCTGTTTGCAAGGAGCCCTATTTTCTATGGAAATTTCAATGCAGATTTCAGCTCAAGATGAGTTCATTTCCTAGTCTGATATGGATCTAGTATCGGTGGTGTGCTTGCTCACCTGTACCTGATTCCTGCTTTATAGCTGCACTTTTATTGTTGGTGGTTGCCTTCAAGTCGTTTTTGGCTTATAGCAACCCCAAGGTGACCCTATCATGGGGTTTTCTTGGCAAGATTTCTTCAGAGGAGGTTTGCCATTGCCTTCCCATGAAGCTGAGAGCATTTGACTTGCCCTATGTCACCCACTGGATTTCATGGCTGAGCTGAAAATCAAACCCTACAAAGATATTATACTTTGATACCATTTTAATTGTCAAGATTCCATCCTATAGAATCTTGAGACGTGTCCTGCAATTTAGAGTTCTCTGGCAGGGAGCACTATCTGCCTCAACAAACTACAAATTCCAGAATTCTGTAAGACTGGAGCCATACCAGTTAAAGGGATATTATACTAATAAACTTCCTAGCGCAGATTCCTCCCCAGCCGTTATATAGCCTAGCTCAATGCATGGATTCTTTAGTTGTAAGCTTGCTGCATGCAGGCATTCTCAAGCACAGAGTCCTCTTTACAGAGCAAAGGGCTTGAAAGATGATGTACCCAAGCCATCTTGTCCCTCCTTTTTTCCCCTGAATCCTTCTCACATTTCTGACAGCCTTCCAGAGGAACATCAAAATATATGCAACACCAGTTTGACCTGATGTCCAAATCAAAGGGAGAGCCAACCTACTAGATGCATGCATTTGGACAGAGAACGGGTCATCCCCAAATCTTGAGATGCCTGGCATCTTACTACAGGTGTCTTGAGTTCTGAGCACACTGTGAGCCTCCTGCACTCCCAAGTACCATCATCACACAGAGAAACACACACACACCCTTACTGTTGTGTTTAAACCATACCTTTCCTGATGCCTGCTTGGAAAAGGAGACCCTGAAGCTCTCTTTCAGCAATTGAAAGAAAAAGCAGTGTAGAACTTCTAGTGTGGTAAAAACTGGCACAATGTACTAGAAAAACAAGTTCTGCTTCAAACGGCAAAAAAGTGGGGAAGTAATTAATTGCAATCCATTATGCAAAGCTGGCGGCGCTTGTGTGTCTGATATTTGTTTGGCCTTCATAGAGCAAAATCATGAGCCCAGATGGCTCGCAATGCCCATCCCTCCTGAAAAGTTCACAATGGATATTTGGGACTGCTTTCAGATGGTACCACATCCACCCTCTTACCAAACTTGGAGCAATTGTTTTCTGTTTTTCTGCAGACCCAAAACATTTCCTACTTGTTCAACACGGAAACAACTTCCAAGGGCTACTGTGCACCACACTGTACATTCTAACAGGTGTGTTCAAATACCGTAAAAACAGCATAATTAATCAGTAGCTGCAAGGCAAGAATACATAACCTGGACTGAAGATCATATTTCTCCAGAATCCAGATCAGAGATATAGAAGTCTTTGGAAATGAAAGTGTGGGAATCCCAATATAGACAAACAGGAAACAAGCATTAAAAGAGATGAAGCACCTTTGAAATGACATCATTGTCATAGTGAAATATTTCTTCTGTACATTTTATGAAGATTGCCTTACCACCACTCACTCTTCAAAGGCCGTTCCTGATGAACCAAAGGCTTTTAAATTTATTACCTAAAACTTATAGCACAATTATAGCACTATTACTGTATTCCACTTTAGCTGCCATGCTTATACCCTATCCTGGGATTTGTAATGTGGATGTGGGGGTGTGCGTGTCTTCAAGTTGCCTGTCAACTTATGGAGACCCCATGAAATTCACAGGGTTTTCTTAGGCAAGGAATACTCTGAGGTGGTCTCTGAAATATAGCCTATAGCACCAGGCATTCATTGTCAGGTTCCCATCTAAGTACAAAGCAGGGCTGACCCTGCTTAGTTTAGGGAGGGGCATTTAGAATTTTCAGCCAGAACGCTCCAGTGCCTTACCAAACTACATATCCCAGGATTTCATAGACTAGAACCATGGCAGCTAAAGTGGGAAAATAGTACTATAGTTGTGTAATATGAATGGGCCTTCCAGGTGTGGCCCTCCAAACGTTGCTGGAAATCCCCATCATCCCTTAGCATGTTGGCCATGCTGGTTGGGCCTGATGGAAGTTGTAGTCTGAAAACATCGGGAGGGCCACAAATTCCCCACTTCTTCACAATATGAAATAGTATTAAATATTTAATCATATTAAATATGAAACAACAACAACAACAACAACAACAACAACAATAATAAAATGGAAGGCTGCCCAAAATACTCATAATACTGTTATGGCTGCCATAGATGTGCAAACATTTTGTTTTATTATTATAAGCTGAGAATAATAATCTTATTATTATAAACTGGAAACAGAAGCCTGGGTTACCTTAGACCTAATAGTACACTCTGCACCACATTGTCTCTCCTCCAATGAAGTCAGCCTTCCCCCACTAGTGCTCTGTAGTGCTTTTGGACTACAACTCCCATGGCTAATGATGAAGGATCATGGGAGCTGAACTCCAAAACTTTAGAAAAGTACTACGGTAGTCTGAGGAAGGCTAATTCAAGGCATGTTTCAAAGGGAAGATCATACACCACTTTTTCCTTTTCATATCGAACACAGCCTGGTTAAGGAGTGACTCTGGTGCCACCATACTGGAAAACAGAATCACAGAATCTTACAGCTGGAAGAGATCACAAGAGCCATCCAATCTAATCCCCTGCCATGCAGGAACTCACAATCAAAGCATTCCCGACAGATGGCCATCCAGCCTCTGTTTAAAAACTTCCAAAGAAGAAAAACCTCCACCACTCTCCAAGGCAGCATGTTCCATTGTCAAACTGCTCTTTATAGCCACCAAGACAAAATCAGTACTACAGTTTTGGATTGGACTTAATATGATTTCATTATCCATTGCAACCACAAACTATCCATCAGGTTATTCTGCGCTGCTGAACGCAAAGCTCATGTACTGTCAATCTGGCCGTCTCCCAGAGCATACACTGAGTACATGAGGATCCTTGCCAAGAATGCCAGAAGAAAAGACAACTTTCAAAGAACAGCAAACACTGAGTGTATCCTGGCCTCTGAGGGGAAGAGAGGGTGGGCCAATGACATCAGGCCTCCCTAAAGGAACTGAGCCCTTCCCAGAAGGCATCCAACTCTATCCTGGCCTCTGAGGGGAAGAGAGGGTGGGCCAATGCCATCAGGCCTCCCCAATGCCATCGGGCCTATCCTTAAGAAACAGAGCCCTCCATCTGTCCATCTGCCTTGGTCCAGGCCTCAGAGGGAGAGATGAACTCCAGGACCTCATCCCCTTCCCCACAACCATTCTCTTCTCCTTTTGTGTCGTGTCTTCTTAGACTGTAAGCCTGAAGGCAGGGAACTGTCTAATTAAAAGATTGTATGTACAGTGCTGTGTAAATTTACACCGCTATATAAATAAAGCATAATAATAATAATAATAATAATAATAATAATAATAATAATAATTCGCCACCACTTTTCCCATGTCTTGGATGCCGAAACTGTATTGAAAGAGACAGTGCATGCTGTCCCTTTGCTGAGTCTACAGCAGATTAAAAGCATTGAAATACCTTGTTTGAACCCGTGTTTATCCTCTCTCCATTTATTACATGCCCTGTAAGCTCAAATAAATGGCAATCACCTTAAGATTTGTCAACATTTCTATTTCATATCAGAAAAAAAGGCAATTGGGTTCATTTCTCTTGGTTACTTTCCCCAAAATTATTCAAATCAACATACTGATACCAGTCACACTGTGTAAGAAACTTAAATTTTAAAATCTTAAACTCAATAAAAATAACAAATTTAAGAAAGATAACACTTTCTGCCATTCACAAGAAACAACAGTTTGCTAAGTCCAACAGGTTTTGGGAAAAAGAAGAGGAACCAGGGACCACGTTGCAAACATACGATGGCTAATGGAGTGCACCAATGAATTCCAGGAAAAAGGAGCATATGTTTTATTGACTACAGAAAGCATTCAACTGTATAGAAAAGCTATGGAACGTACTCAAAGACATGGGGATGTCACTACATTTGATAGTCCTGCTGAGAAATCTGTACCAAGGACAAGAAGCTACTCTCAGGACAGAATTCAGAAGAACAGTGATTCTCAAAGGTAAGGCTGCATTCTGTTGCCCTGCTTGTTCAACTTAAATGCCAAAAACATCATAAGAAAAGCAGAGCTAGAATTAAGGAGGAGGAGTGAAGATAGGAGGAAGAAACATCAACAGCCTAAGGTAGGCAGATGATGCCATAATAAATAGCAGAAAGCATCGCAGACTTGGAACAGCTAACAAGGAAGGTCAAAGATGAAAGTGCAAAGTTAGGTTTAATGCTGAACATAAAGAAAACAAAAATTATGACCAGAGAAGAGATACATAGGTTCAATCTAGACAATGAGGAAATCAAAACAGTTAAAGAATTTCCGTACTCAGGATCAAAAGTAGACAGAAGTAGTGACTGCAGTCAAGAAATAAGAAGAAGACTTTGTATGGGAAGAACAGCTAGGAAAGAATGAGAAAAATTATTGAAGAGTAAAGATAAACAACTGAGTACAAAAGTTAGAATTGTCCAAGCCATCATATTCCCCATCACTATGTATGGATGTGAAAGCTGGACAGTAAAGGAAACAGACAGAAGAAAAATCAATTACAGTTGTCCCTCCATATTCGCTAGGGTTAGAGGAACAAGACCTCCGTGAATATGGAAAAACCGCAAATAACAAAAACACCATGTTTTTACCTGAAGGACACCTCTCTAGGAATCTCTAGGTCCTCCGGTGCAACTCTGTGGTCAATGTCCAACAGACACTGACCATAGAATGGCACTGGAATAGCTACAAATGGTCTTTCAGTGCAACTTTTAGTTAAAGTTGACCACAGAGTTGCACTAGAGGACCTAGACAGTTCTAGAGGGAACATATTAATGAAATCTGTGAATAATCAAATCTGCAAATATCAAAGCATCAAATATGGAGGGATGGCTGTAATTTGAGATGTGATGCTTAGGATACTGTGGATAGCCAAAAAGACAAACAGGTGGGTCTTGGCACAGATCAAGCCAGAGATCTCATTAGAAACCAAGATGATGAAATTGAGACTGATGTATGGGAATAGTGATTTTTTGTATAAGTTGAGGGCAGTTTTTGAGGCCAAAATCATAGATTTTGATATGACCCGTCCGTGGATAAGTCGAGGGCATGTTACATAAGATGTAAAGGGGGAAACAAAGCACCACTTCCCTCTCTACATCTCCCTCTTTGAACCTCTCTCAATGGTCACAGTATCAGCATGGGGAAACAAGTCTGGGTGCATACACACACACAAACCTCTTTGCATCAGCATTTCCAGGCTCATGGCTTGCAAAAAAAAAGACAACAGCCTTGCTTTCTCCCTGCCTTTAAGCCCAGCATTTCCAGACTCATGGCTTTCAAAAAAAAAGGGGCACCAGTCTTGCTTTCTCTCTGCCTTTAAGCCCAGCATTTCCAGACTCATGGCTTGCAAAAAAAAAAAAGCACACCAGCCTTACTTTCTCCCTGCCTTTAAGCCCAGCATTTCCAGACCCATGGCTAGCAAAATAAAAAAGGAGGACACCAACCAGCCTTGCTTTTAACCCCAGCATTTCCAGACCTTGGCTAGCAAAATAAAAAAAGGAGGACATCAACCAGCCTTGCTTTCTCTCTGCTTTTAAGCCCAGCATTTTCAGACCTTGGCTAGCAAAATAAAAAAGGAGGACACCACCCATCCTTGCTTTCTCCCTGCTTTTAAGACCAGCATTTCCAGACCCATGGCTTGCAAAACGGGGTCCAAGCCTGGGCATGCTCCCTCTCTCTGCATCCCTCTCCCTTCCCTCAGTAGCTCCTTTTAGCTCCAGCTGCGAGGGAAGGCTGAAGGATCTCTCTGTCTCTCTGTCTCTCTCTCTCACACACACACACACTCTCTCTCACAGAGAGAGGAAAGGCTGCCGGTGCCGGGACTCAAACGAGGAGCTGTTTACTTGGCCATAGAGGAAGGTGGGCACTTTTTTATTAACCTTATCAGCAGTAGTAACCTCTTGACCCTTCCATAAGTCGATCCTTGATTTTGGAGTATAAATTTCTCGACTTATAGTTGAGTATATATGGTATGTGCAGCCCCCATGAAGTCAAACCCTTTCTATGGTCCTGGACAAACTGGCCCATTGTGGCAATTTCATAATGCAGCCAGAATTAAGTACTAGATCAAGGGCCGGGCAATGTGGTTCTACAGGTGTTGAACTGCAACTCCCAACATTCCTGTTGCTGTTAACTGCTGTCAATTTGATTTATGGTGAGTCATTCTATTGTCCACTATCCTGCTCAGGTCTTGCAGACTCAGAGCCCTGGCTTCCATGAATAAGCCCATGCAGCTGGAATACAGTAGTCCCTCGGGTTACGAAATTAATTCGTTCCGCGGCTCCGTTCGTAACCCGAGTAATTTCACAACCCGAAAAGGCTAGCGGCTAGCGCTGGAAAGCCGCTAGCCGCGCTTTGCGGTTTGAATTTCGCGCCGAAAAAAACATTCGTAACCCGAAAAAACCTTCATATCCCGGAACAGTTTTTTCCTATCTATTTTTTTCGTATCCCGGAAATTTCGTAACGCGATCAATTCGTATCCCGGGGTACCACTGTATCATTCTTTTCCTACTGCCTTCTACTTTGCTAAGCATTATTGTCATTTCTACTGCATCATCACTTCTCATTCACTATAATGGCTAGGATTGCTGGAAGCTGGAGTCCAATATCTGAAGGAATGCACTTTGCTTACCAATCCAAAACAAAAAGCACATACATCAATATCTCCATGCACAAAAATTTTGAGCCATAGCATGTACATGCATGCATTTCAATTTTAATCAATTTGGGGTAAAATAGTACTGAAAGACACTGAGAGTCTATATTGTAGAAATAAAACAAGAGTATAAAGAATGATTGAAACAGATGTAGACAGTGGCCAGTGGCACACAGAATTATCACCATCAGTGTCCTGAGCATTTGGCTTTAAAAAGTTGCACTGACACCTAGTGGTTAACTGGCTAACAAGTCTGGTGTTGTGTTTGGAACAATGAGAATTCAATGGCATCCAAAGCATTGTCAGTCTGAGACAGTACTCTCCATATTGCTGGAATCCTATACCAGTGTAACATCATAATGTAGGCAAGAAAACAATAGTATGCTGTTGGCATTACAGTACTATATTGTTGTTGTTAACTGCACTCAACTCATGGCCACCCTGTGGATGAGACATCTCTAAGAACCCAACTGCTCTGCTTAGGTCTTGTAAATTCACACTCATGACTTTCCCTGATTGAATCTATCAATGTGGCATGTGGCCTTTCTCTCTTTTTACTACCTTCCACCTTTCCTAGAATTATTGTCTTTTCTAATAAGTCATGTTTTCTCATGATGTGGCCAACGTACGACAGCTTCAGTTTGACAATCTTGGCTGCCAGGGAGAGTTCAGGCTTGATCTGTTCAAGGACCCATGTGTTTGTCTTTTTCACTGTCCATGGTAACCTTAGCACTCTTCTCCAGCACCCCATCTCAAATGAGTTTTCATCTCACACATCTTTTAAAAAACAACACATGGCAGCACCATTGGGGAATGAAGTCTCCAAGGCATTCATGAAATGGTGTTGGAGATCTGATCTTTAAACTATGAGAAGGTAATTTTATGTAAGCTTTTAGTGTCCCATCATAACCAAAATAACAAAACAACCAGTAACAAATGAAACAAAAAGCAAACAAAAACAAAATCATGGATACAATCTCTTTGCAAGCAAACTTTATTCAGGTTTCTACAGAGCTAGATTTGCTGATTAAGATACACAAAGTTCACTTGTTACATTTTCAGCAGAAAGCTTGAAAATCACTGATATTTAAGTTGAGGGCACAAGTTTTGTCATTACTGTAGCAATTAAAGGAAACATTATCTCTAATTAAGGCTATGTAGAACATTTCCAATATAGTTCTTCCCCTAGGAAGAATCCTGTGCTATCTGCACATATCCACTATTGCTTTATTGCACCTCACAAGAGATTTTTTTTTTGTACTTTGTATTTACCAAATGGCAATACAACCTACCAGCATGATTTATTATTAATTTTATATAGCCTGGACCCAGGAGATATTCCAGCACTTTTCTATATGAGCTGCCTCACCAGCTCTGAAGTGCCAATACCTCCTTGAATGTGCTTTCTAGGCAGACTGTATTTGCCAAGTCCATGAATTTGGAATCGTTTGAAGTCCATCATTGTATGGGCTATGCTTTTGGTTTACAAAAAGAATCCCTAGAGAAGAAAGAGACAGTAGAAGTAGTCATAGCAAGCTTGTGCAACTCATGTAACAAGTTTAAATCCAGGCTTCAGCTCTTCCAGGGCCTTCAGTGCTTCATCTATTGGAGTAGACCAGTACGTGTCATACAGACTGCAAACGAATTCAGTAAAAGTTAGTGTCAGTCAAGGTTAAAGATGAAAGTTCAGGCATCACTTTGCTTGAGGAGTCAAAGGGCTCGTTCCCATTACCAAAAGCCTTGAACCCAAAATCGAGTTAAAAGGCACCAGTTCCCACTGAAAATCGATTCAGATCCTCATCTGATTGATTCCAGTGGGAAAAAAACAGGGTAAACGCAAAAAAGCCAGGGTATTTTGTTAGGAATTATTTTGCGGTCCTTTTGGTAAGAATCGATCCCAACCCGTGTTCAACATGTGAGAACGTCAGATTGGGATCAATTCTTTTCAGAATGGCAGAGGGAGGTGTGTGTCATCCATCCAGATGTCACCCGCACCCTCAGTGCTGCCATTTTGGGTCCTTTTTTTGTAAATTAAAGCTAATCGCACAAGCAATAGATCATCTTAGCAGCTAATTGGAAAGGTGAGTAGCTGCTAGGCCTATCTATTGCTTATGTGATTACTTTTGGGGGGGGGGGGGGGTGGAGGACCCAAAAATTCCATCCTTTTTCTCCTTTTCCCAGCTCCCTTTCTTCCTATTGCCGGTACGTTGGCCCTTTCTCTCTTTTTTCCCTCCCCTCCCTTCCTTTCTTTCCCATCCCTCCTTCCTCCTCCCATCCTACCTTCTTCTTCCTATTTCCTCCCCTGGGCCTCTGCCATTTCCCCGGGGCTGGCGGGGTCACCGGCGCTTCAGCCAGGCCTCCACCACTTCTCCAGGGCTGGTGGGGCCACTGGCACTTCAGCCAGGTCTCCGCCACTTCCCCAGGGCTCACAGGGCCACCTGTGCTGCTGCACTGCTGCCACTTGCCCCATGCTGGCTGCCATGGCTGCAGCGCCAGCAGTCCTGCCACACCTGGGGAAGCGGCGGAGGCCTGGTGGAGGAAGTAGGAAGAAAAAGGTAGGATGGGAGAAGAAGAGGGGGGGAGGGATGGAGAAGAAAGGAAGAAAGAAAGAAAGAAAGGGAGGGAAGGGGAAGAAGAAAGAAAGGGAGAAGAGGGTCCGGTGAAGGGCTGCTTGTCTTCCCCAGCTCCAATGGGAATGACAAGCATGCCCTCCCAAAGAATTGATTCCAAAGAGGCTCCATTTTCATAGTGGGAACACGGGGCCTTTTGGAATTGATTAAAATAGTGAGGCAGTCACAAATCAGGACGCGGGTTATTCCTTCAGTGGGAATGGGCCCAAACATAAAATCAAGCCAAAATGGGCATTTGCTTTTCCATAACATAGCAGCAACACATAGAAGAGCTCAATACCCAAGATGAAATGGCTAAGAGAGTATTGCCTTCCACAGGTAATGCCCAGTGGATAGTGAAGACAAAGATAATTGTACATAAAGAGATATAAAGGACTTGTATAGCATCATAGGCTCTGAGAAAAAAAATTAAAACAAGCTTCCATGGTGTCCAGTCCACTTCTTCAGATGCATGGAGTGGAGCCTATACAATTGGCCCTCTGTATCCATGGATTTTTCACCCACAGATTCAACCATCCACTGTTTGAAATTATTTTTAAAGATATACATCCCAAAATGCAAACTTTAATTTTGTAATTTTATTTAAGGGACACCTTTTTACTATGCCATTGTATTTAATAAGATTTGAGCATCCACAGACTCTGGCATCCATGCAGTGTCCTGGAACAAACCTCAGAGGATACCAAGGGTATACCAAACATACTACTGTATACCAATGCACGAGGGGAGTAGAAATGCAAAACACGTGGGCATGGTGATGGGAATGATAAACTCAGTCTCAAGAGACTTGAAGAGTCATTAAGGCCTGAGGGCAGGGAACAGTCTGATTAAAAATAATAATTGTAAGCCGCTCTGATAGTCATAAGGGCTGAAGGGCAGGGTATAAATACCATAATAAAAATAATAATACATAAAGCGACAAAGATGGGACCCAAAGAGATACAAGCCAAGATGATAAACATATGAATAGTGGAGGAAGTTCATTCTTTGGTATGGACTACCCCAAAAGAAGTATGGTACCACAAGCCAGTCTTGCATTACCTCAATAACTAACCTATTTCATTTGGCATAGGCTGTTGTGGACTGATGCCTATTGTATTGCAAAACTCACCTGTGTGATCGCTACCCACTGCACAGTCATGTTGTAGTGTCATTCCACAGGTGTTGTAATGACTGTCTGGCGAACATGTCAATAAGTCAAGCAAATCTATTTCTAATGCCAGTCATGGCTGGTCTATATGATCCTAAAGATCTGTATTTTACAGCCATTTGCTTCCAGTATATAGCAAGAAAACACTGTCATTTCCAAAAGAGAGATAAAGATGGCTACCTCTTGAATGTCTCTACTGAAATTAATGATTCAGGAGCTCACTGAAATGCTGATCAGAACAATGATCTGCAGGGGGTCATCTAAGACATTTTGCATTCCCCAATTCCTTGCACAACTGCTGACCAGACTGACTGCTGATCTTTACTTTAACACTACTGATGGGACAGTATCCATCCAAAGGCAGCAGCCTGTACTGCACACAGGTATGTCTTCCAGCACCCTGTTGCCACTCTTTGTTCCAAAGTATCTGCTGCTTGAGGCACGCATTCCTCCTAATAGCAGGGCTGACTATGTTGGCTGGATAGCCAGGAGTAAATGACAGATTTACTTAAAATGTAATGGAGATCTTTCCAAAGGCCAGAGCCAGGAGGCTTGATGAGAATCCTGTATACCATTTTGATTGGAATGCAATTATGCACTGTTTGCAATCTGCGCCCCATCTGTGAAGGTGCTCTTTTATTCACCCCCAACCCAACAATTTCTCCAGTTCCTAGCATCTTATGAAGGACTCACATGAGATACTTCAGGTGGCAGTTGGGACTCTTCACTGCTTCACAGAGCTTACGCGCTCCTTCGTCCCCTATGTGGCTGTAGCTCACATCCAATTCTTGCAGAGATGGTTTTCCAACAATCACCTCAGCAAGCTTGTCACAGCAAGCTGCTGTGAGATCTGACTGCCCCAACCTAGGAACAGAAGAGAATGAAAGCAAGCCATTCCCAGGATTTGTAGAACTCCACTTATTATTGTTTTATAAGAACATGTGGTACAGTGGTCTGAGTGCTGCTCTAGGACTCTAGGGAGATCAAGGTTTGAATCTCTGCTCAGCCATTAAACCTGTTAGGTGATTTTGGGCAAGACACATTCTCTCAGCCATTGAGGAAGGCAATGGCAAACCTCCTTTAAATAAATCATGCCAAGAACACCCTAGGATAGAGTCTCCATGCACTGGAGATAACAAGAAGAGCTGACTGCAAACCCAAGACAGAATGCTTTTCCCCTAGAAATATTAGATTGCAACTCCCATCAGTCAGGACTGTCACTAGTAAGGAACGGAGGGCACAATCTACAGTGCTACATATTTCCTATCCCATCTCATTATTTTTCTGCTCTTAAGGTCCATTAATATATATACAAGCTCATTCATGTTTGTAAAGTCTATTAACATATAACTTCTTGTGGCTAAAATAGAATATGCTTACAGCATGGCTAGTAGTGCTATCCAGCCATGGAGGGAGAGATGCAGGCCCAGCTCCTTTGGGCCTGGCCTAGATTAAGAAGCAGAGCCCTCCTTCCAGTCCATCTGCCTTGGTCCAGGCCTCAGAGGGAGAGAAGAACTGCTGGGCCTGATCCTCTTCCCCACCACCATTCCCTTCTCCTTTTGTGTTGTGTCTTTTTAGATTGTAAGCCTGAGGGTAGGGAACTGTGTAATTAAAAATAATAATAATTGTAAGCTGCTCTGAGAGCCTTTAGCACTGAAGGGCAGGGTATAAATACAGTAAATAGACAACATGGCATTTTCCAAATATTTTGGTTCACAACTGCCACAATCCCTGTCAAGTGGCTATACTGGCTAAGGTTTATGGCAGATGTAATCCAAACAAAAGTAGAATATTGCTTACCATTGCAAACATCTGGCTATTAGAAAGCATTCCACTTTACTTTAGAAAAGGGGGAGGTGAGACAATAGAGCTTTAGACTTTATATACACTGCACAGTTATACTAGTTCAATACCACTTTAATTGCTCAGGCTTCATCCTACAGAATCTCTGGATTTGCAGTCCACTCTCCTCAACTACAACACTACTGTTCTCTAAGTACGAATTCTAAATACCTCATAAAACTACAAATCCTAGGATTCATTAGGACAGAATCTTTAGTGTAATACTGCTACAACTGTGTATGTGTGGAAACATCACTAGTCACCTGGGACCAATTTGCTAGTTAACATCCTCCTCTTGCAGAAGTCTCTGCCTCAGCAGCTGTTCCATACTTGGTTGCACATAACTGAAAAACTAGTCCCTGAACTGGCTTACTTTCTAACTCTTTTTCTTTTCATGTTGTACAATATTAGATTTTAAGCACAAAGACAGGAACTGTATTTTTTTAATGTTCATGCCTAACCTAGAAAACTTCAGCTATGCACATTTTGTCTTTTAGAAATGTTTTTGAACAATATATACCACAAGTAGCTCTGGCAGGAATGGGAAATGTGTAGCTTTCCAGCTGTTACTGAACTGAAACACCCAGCATTCCTCACCACAGATTATGCTAATCAGGACTGCTGGAGGTTGAAGTCTAACATCTGGAGGATCTCAAGTTGTATATTCCAATATATTTGAAGTCGCAAATCAGAATAGGGACTATGAGCTACACTCCAGCACAACCGTAACAAAGTTATTCAAAATACAAATTTTACTCACCTAGTTCAAGGCAAGTAGCTTAGTTCGGTCTAATCAAACTGCTTGTTCTGAACCAAGTAAGGAAAATGTGCATTTAGAAGCAAGGACATTAGAGCCTTCAACAAGAATGAAGCCATCTTCCAAGAGGAAGAAGCCAAATTCCTCTGTATCAGAAACAAAAAAACCTGTTTCTAAAGGGAAAGGCCTTCCACTGTTGGATTTATAATGTAATTCTAATGTTACATTTATAAAGGGCACTTCAATCATAGGCCCCTTTTCAAGTACGGTACAATACAAAAAATGTGTCCATGGAAGAGATTCTATGGCAAGCTTTAATGGAAAGGCACATGAATTCAAATCAGAACATTTTAAAGAGGGCTCCTTCCAGCAAGGCATTGTTCTTACATCAAAATGCTTATGTAGTGTCCTTGTTTGCTGTGTTCAAAAGGTAATGTATTTAGATGATCACTTACCAGAGGGATTGCAGGTTGCAGGTGGGATTCAGGATACCCTCACACAGCTGAATCACCCCTGCATCACCAAGCTTGTTGCCCCCAATGTGCAGGTCTTTCAAAACACTGTTTGCACTGAGAGCCAAGCCAAGGTTCTTACAACAGGCTCTGGTCAGACCACATTCTCTCATCCTATGGAAGACAGACAAGGAGTTACCTCTGACAGTCCTGACATTTTACAACTAGAAAGGTATTTGCCCTGTGTCTTGAAACATTCTTGGCTTCTCTGAAGCAAATTAAAAAACCAGGATGACAAGCAATGCCTTTTTCAATGGAGGAGATATGGAACAAACTCCTGAAAGGTTAGTGATGTTCCTCCACCTACCCATCCCTGCTCCACATGGGCCAAGAACACAAATCATTTCCCCTCATGTGAACTGCAACAAAGACTTTGAGTGGCCCTCAGTCATTCATGTCTATTCAGACTAGACTTTAAACTCTGGGTGGGGAAGTGTTAGCACTGCAGATGTTTTTAATTTCTACTTCCATTAACCTCATAGAAACAGCTGGTGTGGAGCAACTGCAGTAGCTGTAACTCAAAATGTCCAATGAACCAAAAGTTCTACATCCCTACTTTAGCAGATATTGAGGTAGCACATAAAAAGGAGGAAACCTTACTACAGTTACATTGGCCCTCCCCAGACAGGCCTTTGCGGCGCCCCCGTCATGTACTAGGGGATGGCCGAGGGTGCACCGCCCATACTGGCCTCACCCCTAGCACGTGACCGGGGCACCAAAATGGCGGCGCCCTATACACATGGGTGCTGCCATTTTGATGCGATGGACACTTCGCGTCTGCACATCCCAGCGTCCGCATAGTTGCGCTGCAAATAGAACCCTCTTTTTGCAGGTTGTTTTGGCTGCATGAGGGAGCCACGCAGTTTGTCTGCTGCGGCGCCCTCACGTAGCAAAACAAGGCACAGATAGACTGCCCTTTTTGAGCGGTCTGTATCCCGCCTTTGTTACTGGAGCTTTGTTACTGTTCACAGTAAGGCTGAGATCTTTGTTCCAACTTATGTTAGAGTTAGCAACCGTTGCAGCCCTTTGCTCACAGATTGCTAATGTGCATGTTTGCAGGCTTCCTGTCTGTTTGTTGCTTTACAACACCTCATCTCTTACTGCATCTCACTCTAACCTAGTCATTTTTTCTCTTCTTCTCTCTTTCCTTGATTGTATCATGTATTTGTATATGGACAAGTACTGTAAGTACAACTAGCTATATGTTTTTTTACAAAGAAAACTAATGGGCAAAGAGGACGGGCATAAAGAGGGTGGTATGGGGGTGTGACATACAAACAGCAGATGTCCCAATGCCACCCCCAAGCTGGCATCACCCCACCCCACTGCCCACACAGCAGGCGGCATCATGATGTTTCTGTGGCACGGCATTTACATGCACCACACTGCAGAAACAGGGGAAAGCCGCCACCGCCACAGTGGAAAGGGCGGCTTTTTTCAGCCCAAAAAGCAGTGGCATTTTGCCACTTCTTTTGGGGCTGGAAAAATGCCGGATCAGGGCCGTGGCATGCAGTTGCTGCTGCCCCAATCCAGCGATCAAAGCGGTGGAGTCAAACCACTGCTTCGGGGCCATTTGTTTTGCCCCTAAGTTTATTTATTTCTCTGCCAGACCCTGTATATATGTGAGGGGGTGGTTGTAAGGCCAGTTATAGTTTAGCTTTTGTCTTGCAAATTTATTATTCTGCTAGAGAGATCAAGTACTTTCACATTTCCCCAAAACTTGATTTCCTGAAGAAATATTGTATGAGGGAATTCTTGGTTTCAGAAACTAAATGTTAATCACCGAAGAAGCTGGACTGGGCTCAAGTCACCTATGCCTACCTATTATAAAGCAAAGCTCCTAAGTACTTACCAAAGTGACTGGAGTTTAGTGTTTGGATTCTTCAGCCCTTGACATAAGAACTCCATCCCTTCATCCTTCAGATCATTTCCAATCAGGCTCATTTCCTTGAGAGTCTCTTTAGTACCAATAATATTAGAGAGGTCTTTGCAGCCAGAAGCCGAGATACCACATTCCCATAACCTGAAATAATAGTCATTTTAGACCAACACACACAACAGTTAAGAATAGATCTGAAAATTTTTACAATGCACTGCCTTCAGCTAGCATGCACTATGCTGGGCTCTTACAGTCCACACAAGGTTAACACAGTTTCTTGTATTAAGTCAGCATAGATAAGAATTGCCATCAAAGCTTTCTCAGTTTCATTTGCATTAAGTACAAACAGCAGAGAATTCAAAGGCAAACATATGAGATAGAGCTGAAACCTCATGAATACAGATCATGGGGTCAGAACTCTTTACTAATGCATCTGATGCAGGAAGGTTTGATGGCTATTTATATAAACAAATATGTAGAATTTGGGTTTATGGTCTATATTCACATAAGTAGAAAAATATCTTTTTAAAGCAAAATTAAAAATCACTATGAAAATTGTGTGTATTGAGTTCTTTCTGCCAATATTGTTTCTACATGTAATGGATTATTACAAATACAAATCTGTAAAAGTTCAATGTAAAGATGAAGAGAAATATATATAATCTTTCCCCAATTATTTGCACTTGCCTCAAAAGAATACTTCTGTCAGAGAAAACAGGCTTGTGGGAACAGTAATAGTACAGGGTAATTCTTCCTCATTAAAAATTCTCAGAACTACAGGTGATTTGGATTTTTGATTTTTTTTAATGTGGAAAACCTGTACTTGCATATATGTACATAATGACCATTGTATAGTGATTTGAGCATTGGACTATGACTCTGGAGACCAGAGCTCAAATCCCTGCTTGGCCATGACAACCCACTGGGTGACCTTAGGAAAGTCAGACTCACTCAGCATCAGAGGGAGGCACTGGAAGAAACCTTTCTGAACAAATTTTGCCAATAAAACCCTGTGATAGGTTTGTCTTAGGGTAGTCAACAACAACAACAACACTGTATGTGTACCCAACCTTTCCATCCCAACCAGGATTCAAGGCAGGATCTCAATTCAGACTTGGGCCAGACTTGCTCCCTTGTCTGCAATACTTGATTCTGGTGGTGTGATTATTTACCAGTACATTGAAGTCCTTGGCTTATTCTGTGAGGAACAGTCAACTCTGCTCTGTGACAGCTTGTGCTTAACATGTCACTGCTCCAGACAAGCCACTTACCACAGCTTCTGTACTTTGCAATTTGGATTTAGCACAGCTTGGCACAGGAGTGCCACACCGGTATCACCAATCTTGTTCTCGCCTATACACAGCTCTGTCAAGGATGGCTTTGTGCTGAGAACAGTACTGAGGTCCTCACAGCTATTAGCAGTGACATCACAGTTCTCCAACCTGCAAGAAAACAGAAACCAAGGACAATAGTAAACATTGTTTTGCCAGACAGTCAAACAATGGAGAACTTTTTCCTCCCATTTGTGTCAGTAGCTCTCCCTCCATAGCCAGCATTTGGAGACATGTTGTTTTGACTTCACCAAGGGAACTATTTTATTAGCCAATAAGGATTCCTTTAATTTAGCACTTTGCTCAAAAGCCTTCTCCAAAGACAGTTAATCATGAAATGTATTTCCCTTTTGTCATGAAGTATGTAAATTTTAGAACAAAACTGCCCCCCTTGCCCATTGATTATTCTTGGGATAAATCTCCACATTATTATTACAGGAAATCTCACTGTTTTCTGTATACAGCCAAACAGGAATTCAGTGAATTTACATGAGTTGCTTTGACTTTTTAAAAGGGCCACACTATCAGAGGCTGCAAACAGTAATCATGATTACTCTATCATCAATCTGTTTGCAATACCTGGGGTCAGATCCAAAACTGTGATATACAGAGATGGTGTCCATACAGTCTTTATGTTCTATAAATGCTTAAATGGAACCTAGAGAAACTAGGTTATGGTGACATTCATTTTACCCTGACCACATGTACATGTGTTGGACAGACAAGCTTCTATGTTCATATGTTTGATTCTCCAGGAATTAGGAATCCTTACAAGTGGTCCTTTCCTTACCCAACTCCTTTTGTTGGGTGAGCAGGAAAAGGCACCTGGCAGACTCCAGCAGCTGCACTGAGGCTTGGATCCGTTAGCAAAGACCAGCAGTAACTGTATCCATGTGGGCTTTTAGTAAGTCTCTTACCCACACATACATTATGCTTCTTTGACCACAGCAATACTGTTTTGGTCCAGAGAAGGGGCAGGGAGCTTATGGCATACCAGCCAAATGCAGAATGTTTCTACCTGTTCTTCCCACTCTTTTGTAGCCCTGCCCCCTTCTCTTTCATGTCGTCTCCCACAATCTACTAAGTGAAGGGGCAAACTCTCTTTTCTAGCTTCTAGACCAGCAGCTCTGTGCTGGGCTGAAGAAAAGCACATCTTCCCCTCCTCAGCCTGGAAGGAAACCAAGATACCAGCAAAAGAAGAGACTGACCTGTTCTTCTCCTGGCAGCCTGCTGCACCCAGCAGACAGCACAGAAGGAAAACTGAATGGAAAACAAGACTTTTGCACCTCACATAAACCTTATTGGAAAAGGGAATGGCAGCCACCAGAGCAGGAAAAAGAAGTGGCAAATACACAAATGATGCATATAGGAGAAGATTCCAATCAAATTTTCAGCACCTCAGCCCTAGCAATTACAAAGGCAACATTCTCCCACTATTCACAACCAAAACTATGCTGAGCACTGATCTATAGCTAAGCCTAGACTCAATTCCCTGCCAAATTTTTGGACTATAGAATTGAGAAGTGAAATATTCTCTTGAAGACTGCAGTAACACACTAGGAAAATAGGAACCTTGCAGACTTGTTACCCAGGTTGTGAAGAATTTTATTCTTCAGCCAAAGAGTGATGCTATATCTACCCCATAAAGGCACATAAAGCTCTGATGGATTTAAAGACATGTGCTTAAGGACAAGTATCAGTTGATACAGCAGCTGGGGTGACATGATAATGCAGGAGTCATCAACATCATCCCCATGATTGTGTCAGTACTTCAGAGATCCAACACAGACTAAGACTAAGAGTTTTATGGAAACCCCAAATCTATCCCATATGAAGTCACTGTAATAATCAGCAAGGCAAATAGGTAATTTGATGCAACCCCAAGTGGGATGATGTTAAAAGAAGGAAGAAGTTGCAACTCACCGAAGTGTCTGCAGATTACATCTGGTATCCAGCACACTCTGACAAAGCTGCTTCACTGCAGCATCTCCTAGACTGTTGTTGCTCAGATTGAGTTCCTTCAGGGATGACTTGGTGCGTAAGGCAGAGCTGATAGCCTCCACATTTTCTGCTGAGAGTTCACAGTACTCCAGGCTATGGGAAAGCAGAAGAATACAAAGACCTCTAAGAAATAAGAATGGGGCTCTGACCGTCTCAGGTACTGAAGTGCCTGCTTCACTGTTCCTCACGCTGAATGTGCAACTAAGCCAACCTTTCCCAATGTGACACCCTCCAATGAGTTGAGAAATCACTATAAGCTTCAGTCAGCAATGGCCACTGTTGCTGTATACAGCCAATCCTGCACTCAGTGAATTACATGGATTGCTTTTACTTTTTTTTAAAGGGCATCATTGGTTGAAAGATTATGCAAGTTACACTCCAACCCACCTGGAGGGCAATGGATTGTGGAAGGTGATGTAGACTGTATACAATTCAATACTTAGCTTTTCAACCATACAAGATCTTCTTATATAAAAATTTGCTTTTAACCTATTCATAAATCCTATGTAAATATGGTTTTCTCTCTAGTGAAATCTTCTTGTAAGGCATGTTTTTTGCTTGTCATTAACATAGTCTGTCTATCTGACTCCACTGAGAAAATCCCTTACTACAGCAAGCTGCAAAGGCTTTTTTCCCCTCTCAAAAAGAAAATTTACAAGTTGAACAATATTTTCAACCCCAAAATATTTGCTTGCCACCCTAATAGTCACTTACTGAAGATTTTCCAGTTGGCAGTTTGGATCCAGAAGTCCCTGGCACAACACTTTCACTCCTGATGTGCCCAAAGTATTATCCCCCAAGTGCAACTCAGTCAACGATGATTTGCTGCTAAGCACAGAACGGAGATTCTCACAGCAGGCTTCAGTCAGGTTGCAGTTCTGCAGCCTGGAACAACAGTTCACAATGAAGTGAGCCTTCCCAGAATTCAACACGTTCAATTTTTGTCTCTGATCTATGCTTATGGTAAACCAGACCACCTTTGTGGGTTACATTTGCACACTACGATAGCAATGGGGCATGTTCAATGGTCCAAGTTGATAGGAACCATAATGGCATCCCAGGCGTGGAACATCTTTCTCAGAGAGCTCTACCCAATGCCACCTTTGTGCTACTTCACTGTCACACAAAAATTCTTCTATGACCAAGGTCTTTTAAATGACTCATGTAGTTGTGAATTTTTAAAACCCCATTTTTAATGCAAGTTTTATTTTCTGCAGAATTTATTTGCAGAATTTATCTGATTTTAATTTTACAGTTTATTTTACACTTACATGGGTGTTACATTTATTGCAAGCTACTCAAAGCACTTTATGTTGTGACTGGTAATCAAGATCCAGAGGACCACAGGGGCTGCCCAAAACTTGCTTAATGTAGAGCTTTTCATGTAGATCTTAGGGGAACAGACTGTTGTTCCATGATTGAGTACACAGAAGGCCCCAGTTCAGACCCTGGTAATTTTGGAAAAGACTCCTTGCCTGAAATGCTGGAGTTACTACCAATCAGTGTGGACAATACTGAGCTAGACTGACAAATGGCTTGACTTGTTATAAAGCAGCTTCTTTTCCAGACAGACTGGAAAAGCCAGCCTTTTGCATTTTACATGACTAGGATTCTCTCCAAAGAGATATATACAAGGCAATCAAGCCATGCAAAGGAAGTGCATACCCAGGCAGGCTGTAGATAACTGGTGTGTGGGCTGGTGAATGAAACCAAAAAGCCAAGATAGCCCCTACACAAGTGTGAGAAGTGGAGAACACTCCTTCTGAACTCTTTTTTCATCCCCATATTTTTCAAACCCACATCCTGTGATCTAGCGTATCAGATCATCTTGTGAAGGTGAATAAGAGGTGTTTTAAGTATGTGAAAAATAACGTTACTGCCTCTGGGTTAACATTGGGAAGGGGGTAATCCCTTGGACTGTCTTGCCAGCATACTTGTCAATTTGCATAATTAATGCTATTACCAATTGGTAGAGATCACCTAGTCCAATTGGCCCACGAAAACCCATGCTGTGGTAATTTGATTACAAGAATATGGGAAATATGACCATAGGTGTTCAAACACAGTGATAGATGGAAAATTTATGCTAAATCTGGTAGAAATCCTGAGGCATTTGCTTAGCCGGCTATATATGGGAGTGACACAAAAGATAAGATTACTGTAAACTTTCCCATCTGCAGCAAACTTCATCTAATGCAATTTAAGCTGCTACAGATTGACAAGGATTTACCATAGTTTCTGAAGCTTACAACTTGGATGTAACAATCCTTTGGACAGCACCTCCACACCAGAATCTCCCAGTTCATTGTTATTCAGTTTCAGTTCAGTCAGGTCTTGGTTTGTACTCAGAATAGTAGAGATATCCTTACAATTACTGGTAGACAGATTGCAGTCATCAAGCCTGAAAATGAGAAGAGGAGCCAGCTATGAGTTTTAATAGCCCGGTGAAGTAAGTCATTGATCACTCACAATGTTCTGCCTTTCCAAGCTGTATTAGAAAACTCCTAAATTGTTTAAATCATCTGAATAAAACCTGAGAGTTTAAAAAAAAATCCTGTGTAACATCACTGTGGGTCCATGTGTGTATCCTACAATATGCCAAAAATTAGTGGCTTCTATTTTAATAGTAGTAGTTCCCTTGCCTCTCTTATACATAACAATGGGCAATTAAGACAGTTCTGGAATGGGAAACTATGCCAATTATCTAATTTATATCCCACCTTAAAAAAAGACACAGAGTGAGTGTGCATACAAAGCTCACATATACATGTAAGCCCTCGCATAAAAAACCCTGAAGATTGACACCAGCACCTAGCACATCAAGAATGGCAGGAGCATCTAAAAGACAGGATGGAGGCAGAAGTTTCATCTTTCACACTTCCTTTCAACAGGGAGAATGTGCCAATAGGGAAGGAGGTTCTAGTTCCAAAAAGGGGGCATTTCTATACCGACAAAAGCTGTGGCTGTCACTCAGCCAGAAACTACCACGAGTGAGCAAAGCAGATCTCTAGTGCTTGAGGAGCATCATAATCCTCTGGGGAAAAAGCATCAGCACCATTATGTTTCTCTATAAAAACTTTCTAAAAGATACTAATAAACGACAGTGAAGTCTTCCCTATAAAAAGCATCTCTATATGTTTCAGCCAGGTCAGTCTCTTCTCTTCCTTCTTGTCCCCTGCCCCAATTTTCAAACCATCTGAAGCTGTACCTAAATGGAGCTCTTGCAGGTGTCGGACTGTAAACCCTTAAAATAGCCCCGTATAGATAACAGTCCACTAGAATTTTATTTACCGGATAGTTTTGTACTGCCTCAGGGATGGAATAAGTTCTTTCCATTTGGTCTCACTGAGCTCTGTAGACTGGATGTCAAGGTCCATATTTGAGGTAACAGCTGGAAAAAGAGGAAGGTTGCGGGGAGGAGAGAAATTATTACTTCTTCAGAACAACTGAGATGGACTACAGTTCCTATTCAGTTAGGTTTTGCCTACAGCATTTACCAAGTCTCTTAGTGGCAAGGCAAAGTTCCTCAACAGATATTTTCTGTCCTTGTCCAAGGTCCTCCTGCTAACCACTTGCAACCTAATCCAAAGGAGTCTGCACCAAACAGGTTTTACATGAAATGCTTCTGTTATTCACAGGCAGCTGGTCTTACCTCACTTGCTAGAAGAGCGTCTCTGAAGGTCTACCTTTCAGTACTAGGCAGTCAGAATCTGAAAGGGACTGTATCTGGATGGATAACTTGCCACCTTTTGGCCTAATTTCAAAAGCACCTTCAGTGGATGTGGTTCATTCTGACCACTGGCAAGAACACACACTATGCTGGCTCTAGTCCTGCCTAAATGCTTCTGATGTTACTTGCAGTCTTTTCAAGAGATATTTACTACAATCAGTTAGGAAGGGTCAAACCTCATTTCTGCAGGCATAACACCAGCCTACCATCACCACAATCAATCAATCAATCAATCTCCTGTAGGTGTCAGGTGTTCAGCTCTGCAGAAATCTTACTTTAGTTCCTTTTTTCCCTTTCAGAATTACGCACATCATTATTTTCCTTATGCTTGTTATTTGGCTGAAATTGAACCACAAAAAGGCATTTCTGAAGGCTGACTCATGGCAAATTAGCTGGCAGAGAAAACTATATTCAGCAGCTACATAGAGCCCGGCCTAGTTACCAACTTGCTCAACACAGTCTTGCTTCATAGTAAAGTTTCCTAGAACACAAGAGAGGTGATTCATTCTCAGGATGCATGTCAGCGCTTATGAAAGTGAGTCGGCATTAACACTATTTTGTCTCTACAGCAACATTTTTTCAATGTGGTGCCTTCAAGAGGAGTTAGAAACATCTTGCATTCCCAGCCAGTATAGGCCACTTGGCAGAATAGGGAATGCTGCTCAAAGCTGACCAACATTCAACGTTAGTTGGCACCATCCTATATTAGGATCAATTTATAAATTCCTCACCAAAGTCCAGACCCTTTTATATTTTTTAAAATACGAAGCAGACAACGGAGGGATGTGATGCTTAATCCTTTCCCCTCCAGCCATGTGTTTGCTCAAGTCACTCTCTTCTTGTTAGAAGGGGGGAAGGTAGGGAAGATTAAGAGTCTCTGTATCTTTTTCCCTGGCTGAGGAATGATTTGGAATAGAAACAGCAGAAAGAGTTAACCATGCCCCATCCCTTCTTCCAATTTCATCATTGATCACAGCTTCTGACGACACTTTCCAGCCCAAAACCCAAACCCACACGACAGCTCCCTACACATCAACTGTACACTGGGTACGCTGGCCATGAGATTTTTTTTTTAATGGCCAATAATAAACGCACCAAAATTCATCACAGCTAACAACGAAATATTCTGAATGTGACCTGTTCAATCCTGAAAGCAACCTGTAAAGCAAAGACATTTTGCTATAAATAAAGATTGTAATTTGATTATTTTCCTAAAGGCAGACCAAAAGGCTGCAGGGCTTTCTCAATTACAGCACCCACTTTTGGAACCTAATTACTGTAGTATAGTCGGCCCTCCATATCCATAGATTCAACTATCCCTGGCTTCAAATTATTATTTTAAAAATCCAAAAAGGAAACCTTGATTTTGCAGTTTTATTTAAGGGACATGCCTTTACTATGCCACTGTATTTAATGGGACTTGATAATCCATGGATTTTGGTATCCACTCCTGGAACCAAACCCCAATGGATATCAAAGGCCCGCTGTACTGACACTGCCTTCATTCTATACAAGGTGATAGTGCCTGATCACCTGACTATTGCGACCCTAGTAAAATCTTTTCAGTCTGTGGATGTTTGTTTTGTTTGTTGAACTGTTTAAAACTGTTTTAAAGTGTTTAAATTATTTTCTGTGGGTTTTACAGGCTAGTGGCCGCGTTTGGAAGTCTTTATCCTGACGTTTCACTTGCACTGGCTGGCATCTTCACGAGGGTGGTGCATGGAAGTGAATGTGTGGGAGGTATTGTGTATTTAATTAGCAATCCATTGTCTGCAAGGAAACCCTCTGATCCTGGGTGGTGTTCATTTCTATATACTGAGTCTTAATTTTGGTGTTTCTTAGGACTGGTAGCTAAACTTTTTTCTTTTCAGTGTTTCTTCTTCCATTGCAGTTGTCCAAGTGTTGTGGCTTTCAATGGCCTCCCAAATTAAGACTCGGTACATGGAAACGTACACTACCCAGGGTCAGGGGTTTCCCCACAGACAATGGATTGCTAATTAAATAGACACATATATCCTCCCACATATCCTCCACTCGTGGCCTTGTCGTTCAACAACAGACCAACACACAGATTCACATGTAAATCACTTTCTCTCAACCAAGGATCACAAGTACTGTAATATTTCCCACATACTTCCATTATAGACCAGAGATAACTTACGAGCTTTAGAGCCAATGAACAGTGTTTCCCTCCTAGCTGCCTCAAACCCCATGCATGTTGATTAGAATATACATTCCATTTGTGTGGTCCTGCCCAAATCTCCTGTCAATCACAGAACCGCAGAATCAGAGCTGGAAGAGACCCCCAAGGGACATCCAATCCAAACCCCTTCCATGCAGGATGACACAAGCAAAGCACCCCAACAATGGCCATCCAGCCTCTGTTTAGAAACTTCCAATGAAGGACACTCCACCACTCTCTAACATGGATGTTTATCACACTATGCTCTTAAAGAGGTACTATCCAGTGTGACTCCTCTAGCTGCCTCCTGTTGCATGCTGGGATTGGCAGTTTTAAGGAGGGGTATTTAGAATTCTCAGGCAGAGAAGTTCAGCTCCTTAAAACTGCCACCAGCACAACAGGAGGCTGCTAGAGGAGCACACGGAAGTAGCACTTAAGAGCATAGTGTGATAAACATCAGAGGGTGTTCCACTGTCAAACAGATATTGCTGTAAAGTTCTTCCTAATCCTTAGGTGGAATGTCTTTTCCTGTAGCTCAAGAAGAAGGGGAGGGGTTGTGTTACATTGTTTTTGCCCACTTTCTGCTTGGATCCACACCTGTTATTGGCATGCAACCTTGAGAAAGTTATGCTTAAGTGAATGTGGCCCACAGCTGAAAAAGTTTCACCATTCCTAGTTTAAAGACAAGATCTGGAGCAAAGATTATATACAGGAACTAACCAGTTTCCCACTGCTTCCTCTTTTCAATGAAGTTTATTTAGCCTGTAGTCTGCATGTGGCCCCTGGCAATTCCTCTGCTCCACCTCCAACTGTTGTGACCACCAATGGCTCCATCACTGCCAATGAAATCCAGACCTGGCAAACATGTGGCATAGTGGTTTGGGTGCTGGACTAAGGCTCAGGGTTTGGATCCCTGCTTGGCCATGAAAACTGGGTCACCTTGAGTAAGTTGCACTCCCTTAGCCTAAGAGGAAGGCAAAGGCGCCCCCTCTGAGTAATCTTCCCAAGAAAACCCATGATAGGTTAACCTTTATGTCACCATAGGTTGGAAACAACTTGTAAGCACACAATGACAGACAGAGCACACCATGTTTCCCAGTAAAATTTTAATGCCAGAAACAAGGTGTTCTATATTTCCCAAGCAAATCACTGGGGTTATGGTAGCAGAAACTGCAATGGAAAGTTTTCTGCTATGATGGGAGGGTGTGGGCTCTGGGGAAAGGTATGCCCCAGGCAAGTTGTTCATCCTGATTTGGTAACTGAAATCCTTACTCATAGTTGAAAGTCCCACCACTCCTTAAAGCATGGAGAAATCACTGAGGTCTGACTCTCAAAGGATTAAATATCATGTAGCTCACTACTCTGACTGCCACCGCGAGACCTGTGAGTCAGTAGCACATATTTTAGGAATGGGAGCACTGTTAAGAAGCTTCTTATCACAGTGGGCAAATAAACACTTCACAGTAAGTAACCTATGGGAAAATACATCTATTCTGGTTCTTTGCCTGTTGAAGGGTTAATTAGGTGTTCTCTTACTAGTGCTGTGGTTACAGAGTAAGTCTCCTCTCCCCTGGGGCCTCTGGTTTTCCCAAGGAGATGTCTGCTGATCAACAGCTAATCCCAGTTTCTCCACAGCACTTCTCAAAACACAGATGTAGTCTTTGGTGGTACAAAACTCAACATTCATGATTCAGCTTTAACGTATGCTTCTTTAACATTTTCCACTTTGATATTATTTGTTCTACGTTTTAAAAATTCAGTTGTACTTTCAGACAAGACTATTCACACTAAAAATGCTGAATATGGGGTAGTGGTCTGAGTGTTGGAGACCAGGGTTCAATTCCCATCTCAGCCATGGAAACCTACTGGATGACCCTGGGCAAGTCACACACTCTCAGCCTCAGAGCAAGGCAATGGCAAACCACCTCTGAATAAAGCTTGCCAAGAAAACCTCATGATAGTTTCATCTTTGGGTCTCCGTAAGGCAGAAACAAGTTAAAGGCTCACAACAACAACAACAAAAAGCTATAGTATTGCTAATAAAAATGGAAAATGTAACCCAAGTAGCTAGTGTTAAGTGCTATTTATTCCAGGGCATCATATATTGGGAGGCTCTTGTGAACTTTGATCTAGATGCCATGGATAATAAATAGGGAAATCAGCTAGTTTGATACTCTTTTCAGAGCATGAGAGAAATCTAACAATAGGGTACTCTTTAAAAAAGGCTTTGCGTGAGCTTTCTGGACTGAAAAGGAGTGCAGAATTCACACAAAATCAGAACAAAACTTTCAGTCACAAAACAACATACAGTTGTCTGCTGCCATCAGTTGAATAATGGTAACACAACTGAAACACATTGAGTGTCTGCAGTCTGACAGAACCAAACATCCTAATGGTCTGTTGACTGTAATAAAGGGTGATGATGGTGGAGATGATGATGATGGAACCAAAGATCCTGTGGGAGCAAAGATCTGTAAGACAAATGCCTCAGGATGGAAAGGCCTCAACTAGAGTCTCTTTTCCATCCTTGCACAGCATGAAACAACATCAGTGGTGCCAAAGGTTTTTTTACCTATTCATTTTAAAGCAGTCTCAAACTGGATTATTTTTGCAGTGTGGGCGCAGCATAAAAGTCATCCCAGTGCACTTTTTAAACTGAGTGCTTTGTTTCATGAAGTCATGCTATTTCCAGTCAGGGAGGGGTGTTGCTGTCACTGCACCAATAACCAGGGCTGGCATTCAGTTTTCCCTTTCCTCCCAAGAAGACCCAAAGGCGATCCTCTCCCTGGTCCCAAATCCGGTGCCACCAGAGTGACCAGATGTCACATCCGCAAAGGAGGGCAAGGGACCCCCAAAAGGTAGGACATCCCAGAAAAATAGAGGGCATTACAAAATAAAATCTAAAACCCACTCATATGAACATGGACACATACATGCCTCTTAGTCATTTGGGAACTCCTCCTGGACAGAAAATAAAACCTTAAAATAGTCATACAAATATAAATCCATGCTCAAAAGGGAGGACATTTGATCTTACCAAAGTACTGTAAAACCCAGCATCCATAATCATGGATGCCTTTATGGAGCCCAGGAAATACACGCAGCACGCAAACAGCTGGGAGGGAAAAGACCCCCCATCTTGGCAAAGTACTACTGCAACATCCACAATCCACAAAAGAGTCATGCCTTTATGGGGTCAACCGAAGTGCGTAAGACAAAATAGACACTTAAAAAGCGCATGTGTTTCATACTCTTCGGTCGGCATGATAAACGCTCCACGGTTTGGGGGATCCCGGAGGCTGCAGTACTTTGCCACATGGCCAACCCCGGATAGTTTCCCTGCGCTTACCGGATCTATAGGCCAGAGACGGAGGAAGCCCGGCTGTCACTCTGCTCAAGAAGAACCTCCTCGTCCTGCTGGCTGCCCTAGATATACCTCTCCCACAGAGCCCCGCCCACCCGCTCACTCCCCATTGGAGGAGTCTGAGCAAAAATCTGCATAGCCCCGCCCAGCCCTTCCCTTGTGGCCGCCGAGGACGGGGGAGGTTGCCTAGTTGTCTCGCGCCCTGACGCTGGCGTCACCGGGGCGGGGTCCTTCTCCTGCCTAAAATGGCTGCCGGGAGCGTCTCCTAGCAACCGCCTCGTTTTTAAAGGCCCAGGAAAGGAGGGGGAGAGCCGTTGAGGGCGGCTGTGTCCGCACTGCAGTATTCTTAATGCGCTTTCACCCCTCTTTAACTGCCTTGATGCTGTACAGTTTGTCTTATTTTTACAGTTTCTTTGTTTGTTTTTAATGGCAGTGCTTTCAAGTGCTGTTACATTCCCCACACACATATATATTTGTAACTTTTGACTGAGAAGAGAAATGACAGCCATCTTTAGGTATACATGAAGGGAAAGCATAGAGTTGGAAGACACACCCCCAAGAGGGCCACCCAGTCCAACCCCATTCTGCCATGCAGGAACTCTCAATCAAAGCATTCCTAACAGATGGCCACCCAGCCTCTGCTTAAAGACCTCCAAAGGAGGAGGCTCCACCACTCTCTGAGGGACCATCTTCCACTGCCAAACATCCTCCTGATGTTGAGGTGAGAGAGAGGCCCAAACACACTGCAGAAAGAAACCACTTTGAGACCGCCTTAACTGTCCTGGCTCAATGCTAGGGAATCCTGGGATATGTAGTTAGCAGTAGCAAGTACATTTCTATACCGCTTATCAGTGCACTTAAGCACTCCCTAATTGCAGTTTACAAATTGTAAGCTAATTGCCCCCAACTATCTGGGTACACTGCTCCCTCGGGTTACGAAATTAATTCGTTCCGCGGCCGCTTTCGTAACCCGAAAAGCCTTCGTAAGCCGAATTGCCATAGGCGCTAATGGGGAAAAGCCGCGTTTCGTGCGAAAAAGCGCTGAAAAGCACCAAAAAATTTTTTCGTAACCCGAAAAAACATTCGTAACCCGGAACAATGATTTCCAATGGGATTTTTTCGTATCCCGGAAATTTCGTAACCTGGGTATTTCGTATCCCGAGGTACCACTGTACTCATTTTAGCCACCTTGGAAGGATGCAAGCCTGAATTGAGCTTGAGCCCTTTTGCTGGTCTTGAACTCGCAACCTTATGGCTTGTGAGTGAGTGGCTGCAGTACAGACATTTAACCAGGGCCACCAGGGCTCCCCTGTTTTGTGAGAGACATTGAGCCTTCTCTGTGAGAGAGAGCTCTGGTGCTACGGCAAACTACGGCCCGGTATAGACAGGCCCTGAATGACGTCCTCGTCACGCTCTAGGGTTGCCTCGGGGCAGAGCACCCACACGTCCCGCAACCCTAGCACATGACTAGGGCGTCATCACTACACAGTGTCGTATTGACGGCGTGCGGAGCGATGACGTTACTGCTGCACTGCATCCAAATGGAGCAGTGTAGCAGTGATGTGTTCACGCCACCAATGGTGGCACAAAAAGCTGCCCCTTTTTAGCGCTCCTTTTTTTGCTGTGCAGCAGCATCGCACAATTTAGTTGCTTTCAGGCCCATCTGTACTGGGCCTACAGTTCCCAAGACTCTCTAACACTGAGCCAGGGCAGTTAAAACGGTCTCAAACTTGATTATTTCTGCAGTGTGTTTTGGACCGTGGAATCTCTTTTCCTGTAGTTTGCATCCATTGTTCCGGGTCCTGTTCTCTGGAGCAGCAGAAAACAAGCTTGCTCCATCCTCAATGTGACGCACCTTCAAATATTTAAACAGGGCTATCATATCACCTTTTGACCTTCTCTTCTCCAGGCTAAACATACCAAGCTCCATATGTTGTGTGTGTGCATATGCTTATGTATGTACCTGCATGTGTGTATAGGTACTGTATGTACATGCTAACTTATAGCCATGTATATTTATATAATATGCTTATGTGTGTTTCTTTATGTGCCTATAGATAAAATATATGCATACTCTCTCTGTCTCTGTCTCTCTCTCTCTCTCTCTCTGTGTGTGTGTGTGTGTGTGTGTATATGTGTATATATATATATATATATATATATATATATATATATATATACATACATGTATATGTGTATGTACATAACCAAAAACATAGTAAAATGTTACTCTACTTACACAAACAGTTGCAGTGGAGACAGTGGAGGAGGAGGACAAACCAGGGATCTCTGCTGCTTCTGTGGGCGCGCCACCTTATGTAGTATGTAAGTGTACTGTTATGAATGGTAGGCTGTGAATGTTGGTACGTGTACATGGATGTGCAGCTAGTTGAACCTCGTACTGGACCATATGAAGGCAAGGGATGAGAGGGACCAGCAGTTCAGAGAAAGAGTCCGTTCCAGCTCTGTGATTCTGTTTCAGACTAACCCAAAGCTTCCAAGAAATGGTTTCCTGGTCAAGCCTCTTAGGTCCAAAATGCACTGCAGAAATAATCCACTTTAACTGCCCAGGCTCAGTGCTAGAGAATTCTAGGAACTGTACTTTTGTGAGACATTTAGCATTCTCTCAGAGAGCTTTGGTGCCACAACCAACTACAGTTCCCTAGCCCAGAACCAAGGCAGTTAAGGGGGTCTCAAACTGGATTATTTCTGCAGTGTGTTTTGGACCTTACAACGTCTGTATCTAATTACATTATGCCCTACTTTTGAAGTGCCTTTATTAATTAGCAGAATCTTCCTATTTATTTTTTTAATTTATCTTTTGCTATCCATCAAGCCAACATTTTTGTTCTTGAGTGTCTTTCAAGAGGCTTCATCCAAACAACTGCTCCTATAGTAGCCTAGTGAACTTCAGTAATCATCAGTGAATCTTAACCCATTCTTTGAAGAGAACTGGAAGTTCCAGAACTTCCTCTTGTGGCAATTCCTCTCAGCAAACACAATCTCGCTCTTTAATTTCACAATATCGGTTTCCTTTTTCAACTGCCTGTTCTGGAGAGAAGCAAAAGGTTGCTCTTGTGACAAGATCCATATATTACTGGCAAGGCAAACACCCTCGGTACACCTTTTATATATTTATAGCATTTTTATTCCATTCTTCTGATTAAACATGTTTCTTTATAAATGCTTCCAAATATCAACAACAAAACAGTCTCAGGTCTCAAGTTTTCAAACAAAAATACATAACATAAAAGGAAAAGGGACCAGGAAGAAGGAGGAGGAAAGTAAATCTGGGCCCTAGTTCTTACTTGTATATTTGGTTAGGTTCCTTACAGTCAAAACACCTTCTCAGAAGTAGTTGCAATGCAGCAGGTGCCATCTTGATAGAATAGGGTCTCACCCTTTTGGCCTAGTAGAAAATCTGCTAATGACAAGCCAACTTGCTGCTCTGAACAGCTGAGAACTTTTTAAAAATGGCCTAAGCACAGGCCTCCAAGAAATCGCCTCACGTCTTAACTTTATTAGAAGTTGCTAGCCTTCCTGAGCCATACTGGAATTTGCTGACACCTTATCAATCCAACTGTGGACAGAAAGGTTCAGTGGCTTCCAGATGACCACCTTCACCTGCTGCTTTAACAGAAAGTCATACTTCTGTTCCTAGCAGAATGGTTGGCTTTGATGGAGTGAGAGAGGGTCCAGACCAGCTGGTAAAAACTGAAAAGATGAGAGCTAGCTACAGCAATTTCTTTCCTTTTTGCAAAGATTTGAGTTTGGAACCATAGTCCAACATGTGTAAACACACCCCTTTGGAAGGATAGCCCACTAATGTCAATGGGCTATATTCTTAAATCAGTGTTTATGACTGACACCTTATAGCAAAAGTATGCCTGAGTCTGGATTTTCCCTTTGGCAACTCCATTGCCAGAGCTTCCTCATAGAATAGCTGCTGTAATCTACTTTGCATATTAATAACTATCTGGAGCACTTTACTGCTGCTGTTCTCTTCCTTCTCCTCCCAGTTATTCCATTTTGCATAGTATCAGTTGATGCTCACATGGAAACTAGCAGGTATAAGGAAGCTCTTTAATAGAAACAGTGTATGGGTTTAAAGAGCTTATAAATCCATGTATATTTATGAAAGGGTCAGCTTCACATATGTATGTTCATATGATATCTGCTGCCCAACAGAAGACATCTTACATATGTGAAAAGATCAAATAGCGCATGCAGAAAGTTCAGGTAATCTCACAGCAATTTACCCACAAGATTATCATTTGTAATAAAAGCAGTTCAGACATCAGATAATGAGAAACCAAGATACATCCATATCTGAACTGACCGCCTCAGCTCTACTCTGTTTTTTACTCATTGTTTCTCTTCATGTATTTAGCAGATTGTACAGCACCCAGATAACCTTTGACTAGTGGGTTGTTTAAAAGGGCAATAAATGGATAACCATTTATGGCTAAATTAATTTCTAAGTTAATTATATGCCTGATTGGAGTGGTAGGCAAGAAAAACTTCTAGGGGTTCCTCGCTGCCACCACCCCAACGCTGGAAAGTTATTTTCTTCTTCCTACTAATTGGAGCAAGTAGGAGGAGATACCCAAGTTACAAATTAAGGGATGCCCCACCCTTATCTACTGGGAAAGGAGAACAGGTCTCCAGAAAATTCCTGGGAATCATGGGCGGTGTTAGGGCATGGGGAAATAATAACCCTCTTAGGTACAACAGTGTAGGAGGTAAAAAAAATGGGGCACAGGAGGGAAGAAATTGGAGCTGGAAGATGCCCATGAAAAGGAACCATGGCAGGGGCTATTCAAGAGCAGGAGGCAGGTGCAGAGGGAAGGGGATGCTGGACAGCTGTAATGCAAGCAATGTATCTCTTCTCTGACTTGGAAGGCTGTTATTCAGAGATATAGCCGTGTTAATATGTAGAATTGATATCTAGAGAGATCTAGTAGCACCTTTGAGACTCACTGAAAGAAAGAAGTTGACAGCATGAGGTTTCTAGACTTCAGTCTACTTCTTATGATGCATTTAGGATTTAGGATGAAATGCATCTGAGGAAGTAGACTGAAGGCTACAAAAGCTCATGCTGCCAACTTCTTTCTTTCAGTGAGTCTCAAAAGTGTTACAAGATTTCTATACAAGACTATATTATAATAATTTGGATGTTTCAGTCTATTCCCCAGCATTTGAATCAGAATACTGTAACATCTTTCCCATACTAAACTACAAGAAAAGCGATTCCACCTCAGCATTAGGAAGACCTTGACAGTAAGAGCTATTCAACAGTGGAAGATTCTGCCCTGGAAGATGGTGGAGTCTCCTTCTTCTTTAATTTTTTTAAACCGAAGCTGGATGGCCATCGGTCAGAAGTGCTTTGACTGTATGTACCTGCATAGCAGAGGGCTGGGTGGGATGGGCCTGGTGGTCTCTTCCAACTCTATGATTCTATATATGTTTCAACTTGATATAGTATCAAGATACAGTGGACCCTTGTTATACGCTGGGGTTTGGTTCCAAGATCCCCCGTGTATAACAAAATCCGTGTATGCTCAAGTCCCATTAAATATAATGACATAGCAAAATGGTGTCCCTTATAAAAATGGAAAATCAAGGTAAATTTTTACTTTTTTGGAATATTTTCAAACCGTGTATGCTTGAATCCATGTATAAAAAATCCGTGTATAAGAAGGGCCAACTGTATTTGTGTTATGAGCAACAGTTTTTTTGACTGGTCACTGTTAATAATACAATATCACTGTCAGTACTTTCTGTGCTTAATTTCCCTTTGATCTCAACTACTTGCAGTCCTACCCCAAGTCCTGCCTATATACCTGAAATCCTAAGTAGCACTTGATGCATCTGATGAAGGGGATTATATTTCAATCAACGTATGTGAAAGTTATAATAAAATTTCTAAGCTTTAAGGTGTCACTGAACTCTTTCTTGGTTCTGCTGCAATAGATTTAACACAGTTACCCTTCGGAAAACCTAACTGTGCACACAACTCATAGACTTATGAACTTTGGCCATCTGCCTCCCCAAAGGACATTGCATCACAGCCAAGCTTACCGCAAGACCCTGACAATTCTCAAGCTATCTTAGTCCCATCAGCAGTAATGTAATTTCAACAATATTATCATTCAAACCATCTTAACTGGAAAACTTACAAAATCTTCTGAAGCAAGAAATTCAACATTGCTAGTATGTTCATTTTAGACTGGTGGTATTTAAGCCTGCTGTCCCATATGCACTAGGAGTAAGTCTCTTTCCTGTGAGTTTATGTCTGAATAAATTATCCACTGGATAGGCCTGAATGGTTAAAATGTTAAGCCATTTACATTATATCATAGCAAACCATTTACATTTAAACTAAGATGGTATACTTCTATTATAATTTTGTTCAAGTTGGAACAGTAATATGTATTTACAGAATAAACTTTACCTGAGTTTAATAGGGTTTACTTCCAGAGAATATAAGTTTGTAGTATAAGAGTCCTATACATGTCTACTCAGTCCTATACATGTCTACTCAGAAGTAAGGATACTTGCAGGTAAGGCTTTTATTGTCCATTCTCCAGTACCTCCTTCACAGTACTTTGGGCAGAGGATATGTCAATATTCCCTGTTTGTAACTTCCTGTGTTTTCTTAGGAATCATTCACACTATACAAATATAGTGCTGTATTCCACATTAATCACCATGACTGTCCTATGGAATCCTGGAGTTTGTAGTCTGGTGAGGTATTAGCAGTTTCTGGCTGCCCCTGCAAATCCCAGGATTCCATAGGACAGAACCATGGCAGCTGGTGGAATATAATTATTTAATGTGAATGGGCTCTTGTATTTCTTTCACTTATTCTCCCCCCCCCCCCCCCCCACTCTCTCTCCTTAAGGAGGGAATGATAGAATTGCTATAGAATGAGTTGAACATACACTGGTAGGAAATCTCTGAAAGCACTCTGTCTCACTGAATTTATTGGGATTTACAGCTAATAAGTGGTTGAAGGACTGCAATATAAATATTTCTTCTATCAGTCTCCAGCTTCTGCTAGTAGTTATTCAAAGACGTAGCAAAATTAAGCTGTCCTAGTTGGTAAGGCTGCAATGGATGTACTGCATGCTCATGTGAGGCAGGAGGCTATGCTGGCCACAGTAGTGCTATGCAGTAGGGTCTCTCATGCCAGACAGGATTTTGTTGAGGAGCCAGACTAAATGTGCCAAACAGCTACTGGGCAGCAGGGATAGTGAGAGGTGCCAGCGGATCTCTCAGAGACAATGGCAGTAGTGCCATACCTAACACTTGTTAGTACTGTATAGGTAAGGAACTGTAGTTCCTACTATAACAATAAATGAAGAGGAACAGAAGACAACAAAAAAGGAAGAATAAGAGACCCTCTTCCACAAGATCCAAGAAATCAAAGGGAAATTTAAACCAAGAATGGGGATGGATGACTAGCAAGGAAAGCCATTACATGACCAAGAACAAATAAAAAAGTGATGGACGCAATACACTGAAGAACTATATCAAAGCAATGAAAGTATGACAGTTTTATTCCAGGAAGAACTATTTGATGAAGGATAATTTTAGAAAGTGAAGTTGACATTATTTATTATGGCTTACAGCCAGTACACAGCTAGAATACAATAATGACCAAATATCCATATAGACACGATATAATCAAGATCTCCATACAAATCAACGAGAAATCTAAAATGGAATAAAACTCTCTATCGTGTGCCAAATTACAGGGAAATTTTAAGGGATTATAGAAATATTACAAAAGGTTTTCTTTGGCATAGTCATTTAAGTGTCAACAGCAAGAAAATAATAAAAAATATAAAAAGGTATATCCCATCCATATACCTGTAGATGGTATTGTCAAATAATTTATAAAAACAGATAAAATTTCATACAACAAGTCACATAATATCTGAAGTAATAATGGCAGCTATAGTTAATTTTACAATGTTTACTTGTATCTGTTTCAAATATCTTATACAGAGAGTAATAGCAGCTGCAAGGAATTTAGCAACTCTGCTGGTTACATATTAGTTGCAGTCTGCTAAAAGATATTAAAGAAAGTGAAGTAGAAGCTCCACTCTGAACATTTGGGAGAAATAAATTACCTGGAACTGATGGCATCCCAATAGATCTGCTTCAAGCTACAGAGGCAGAACTTTCTCTAATTCTAACTGAAATGTCTCAACAAATACCACAGGTTGGAAAAACTCAATATACATTCCAGTCCCCAAGAAAGGGAACACCAGGGATTACAATAACCACTGGATTGTTGCATTAATTTCCCAGACAAGCAAAGTGATGCTTCCAACTTGGATGGCTTTATTGGGGAAGTTAGACTATGAAATCAATGGTTATCTTCTTAGGGTGACTGTATGAATACCTTCACTATGAAAGGCATCTCTCTCTATGCAGAGTTGCTGTAGAGCAGGAGTGGGAGAGTGCTATTGTCTTCATGCCTTTCTTGTGGGATTCCCATAAGTATTTGGTTGACCTCTGTGAAAATGGGATTATACTGATGTAAATCAGGTTAATATGTTAAAAGAAAGCCAGTCCCACTGGGATAAATGGGATGTGATGAGCTTTTCTCTGGCATGGGGCAACTGTCCAATTACCAATTTGTAAGTGTCTCTGAGAGCATTTCTGAAGAGTGGGGTATAAATACAATTATAATAAGTAAATAAAATAAATACAGTGGTACCCCGGGATACGAATGCGCCGCGTTACGAAATTTCCGGGTTATGAAAAAAATCCATTAAAAAAAACTGTTCCGGGTTACGAAGGTTATTTCGGGTTACGAAAAAAAATTTGGTGCTTTTCGGCGCTTTTTCGCACCAAATCGCGGCTTTCGCTATTAGCGCCTATGGGGCTTCGGCTTGCGAATGCTTTTCGGGTTACGAATGGCGCCGCGGAACGAATTAATTTCGTAACCCGGGGGAGCCCTGTAATAATATTTTTTTGCAAATTGGCCTAATGAGGCAGGCAGAATGAGGTGGTCGCTTCAAACAGCAATAAAGATTTGGGGAAGTAGCAGTAAGATACTGGAGGAGGGTGCTGTGTGATCTTTACCCAGAAAGCTACACTTGGCTGCCTTCCTGAGGGGCAAAGGATGCTGCTCATAAGGCCAACACTTAACAAAGTGTCTAGGTCCAATTCATCTGGCTTTTCTGTGAGCAATAGGTGGATCTATTCCACCATTTGTTCCTGTTTTATTCAGGCAGTAAAATGTCTTGGTTAAACTCTGTGTAAATTGTTGTTGAGTGCTTTCAAGTTGTTTCTGACTTATGGTGACCCTAAGACAGTGGTTCTCAACCTTCCTAATTCTGTGACCCTTTAAGACAGTTTCTCATGTTGTGGTGACCCCCAACCATAAAATTATTTTCATTGCTACATGCAAATATGTGTTTTCCGATGGTCTTAGGTGACCCCCATAAAAGGGTCTTTTGACCCCCAAAGGGGTCCCGACCCATGGGTTGGGAACCACTGCCCTAAGAGAACCTTATCATGGAGTTTCCTTGGCAAGTTTCTTCAGTGAGGGTTTGCCATTGCCCTCCTGTGAGGCTGAGAGAGTGTGACTTGCCCCAGCTCACACAGTGGGTTTCATGGCTGAAACTCAATTTGAACACTGGTCTCACAGTGTCTTAGTCCAGCGCTCAAACCACTACACCATACTGACCCTTTTTGTGTAATTATCCTAGCAAGTTCACTTAGGGGCTGTCTACAAATCTTTTATGTCCCTTACTACCTGCAAAGTTTGTGCACCTTGTGTGTGTATGTGTGTTGTGTGCCTTCAAGTTGTTCCAACTTATGGCAACGCTAAGGTGAACCAATCATGGGGTTTTCTTGGCAAGATTTGTTCAGAGGAGTTTGCCACTGCCTTCCTCTGAGGCTGAGAGAATGTGACTTGCCCTATGTCACCCACTGGGTTTCCTGGCCAAGTGAGGATCTAATCCTGGTCCCCAGAGTTGTAGTCTAACACAATCCATTACATTACGCTGGCTATCATAAGGGATTTGGCCACTCACACGGGGGGGGGGGGGGGACACACAATCCCTCAAGGAGCTGAGAATCATGCACACGTTTCAGCAGCCCTAGCCAGTTAACATAGGAATGCTGGGAGTTACAGTGCAACATCACTTGGCGAGTGGAAGATTCCCACCCTAGTCCTGTATCACAAAGCAGTGAAACAAACCCATGAGCAGAGAGGCTAATTTGGAATGACTCAATGCCCCAAATCCAGCCTCATGAGCTGGTGCTGGAATGTGTGTGTCATCCCTTCCTTCTGTTGTTGTTGTTGCCTCATCTCTCACCGCACCCTGCACCCCCTTTCATTACCTTGAGAAGGAAAAGCCTTCCCACTTATATCACCTGGGAAAACCCCAAGGAGGGTGCCTGAGTGAAGAAGCCCAAAGGAAGGGAGATGGTAGCACCCTGGGAATGCCAAGGCCCAAGAAAACCACCTAGGCTAAAACAAGCAGGGCCTTTGCTCCTTTCGCCCTTAAGAAAACAACAACCTCAACCAAAACAACCCCTTCTGCTTCCTATTGTGCATCTACACTGGAGACACAATGTGTCCCCCTCACTGCTGCAAAGGAGGACAAGGCACTGCTTAAAATGAAGGACCTTCAAGGAAAATGGAGGACATGACCAAAGAAAAGCTGAACACACTCAGAGAAATGTAGATTAATACTTCTTAGTCATGCTCAAAATGGAGGAGGACCTTTTGGAATTCCTCCTGGATAGAAGGTGGAAATGGAGGGTACATCTGGGAAAAGGAGGACCTTCAATCACCCCGGTTTGACAGCATTTTAATGGCCATTGCTCCTAGGATCCTGGGATGTGTAGTTTAAAGACCTTGTAAAACCACAAATTCCAGGATTCCATAGGATGCAGGGTGACCAAATGTCCTCCTTTTATAGGACATGTCCTACATTTCAACCTCTGCATTATTTTAACTTACTCAAACTGCATTATTTCTACAGTGAAAATGTTCCCCTAATAATAATAATATTCATAATAATAATGCAGTTTGACAGCACTTTTAAGAGCTGTACCTGTCAGAGTGACCAGATGTCCCAAGAGAGCCAGCCTGTGTAGTAGTTTGAGTGCTGGACGATGATTCTAGAAACTAGGGTTCAAATTCCAGCTTGGTCATGAAGCCCACTGGGGTGACCTTGGGCAAGCCGCACTCTCTCAGCCTCAGGGGATGGCAAAGGCCAACTCCTTTCGAATAAACTTGCCATGAAAGCCCCATCATAGAGTCCCCTTAGGGTCTCCATGAATGGACTTGAAGGCACACAACAACAACAATAACAAAGTATAATATTGCTAATAAAAATGGAAAATGTAACCCAACTAGGCAATGGGAAAACCGCTCTGAAGAAATCCTGCCAAGAAAACCCCATAATAGGGTTGCCATAAGTTGGAAACGATGAAGCCCAGAGTGTTTGGGCTGAAGGGAGGAGGGAAAAAGAGCTCAGTGGGGATCCTAGGATCCTGGAAAATTTAGAAGGGACCCCTAAGGGCTATCCACTCCAACTCCCTTTGGCCAAGACACAGCACCAAATCACACTGTGGAAATAATCCAGTTTGAGGCCGCTGCCCTGGCTCAATGCTAGGAAATCCTACGGACTGTCATTTTGTGAGATACATTTAGCCTTCTCTGTCAGAGAGAGCTCTGATGCCATAATAAACTATACTTCCCACGATTCCCTAGTACTGAGCCAGGGCACCTAAAGTGGTCTCAAACTGGATTTTTTCTGCAGTGTGGATTGGACCACAGTCAAAGCACACAAACACCCCCCCCCATGTGGGGAGCCATCCAGCCTCTGCTTAAAAACTTTGTAAAGTGGGGCCTTGGTAGATACTTCTGGGGCAGCATTCCGGGGATGCTCAAGCCCCATTAAATGCAACAGCGTAGTAAAATAGGGCAAAACCAGGGCTTGCTTTTTTGGCATTGATATGTTTTTTAAAAAACTGTATTCAACCTTGGGCATGTCGCACTATCTCAGCCTCAGGGGAAGGCCATGGCAAACCTCCTCCTCTGAGCAGATCTAGCCAAGAAAAGCCCAGGATAGGTTCATGGCCTTCGGGTCACTAAGGGTCAGATTGGAAGGCACCCAAATGACACCACCTTTTCCTGAAAGTAGTTGCCTCATGTGTGTTTTGCCTTTCTTATTTGAGGGGTTTGCCAACCTAGGATGGCTCCTTGGGGCGGCTGTGTTTTTCCACCTGTTTCAGTCCAATATCTTAGCCTTGTTCTTAGCGGAGGGGAAGTTTCCATGCATGAAGCCCCAGGCTGCATCTGCACTGCAGAAATAAACCGGTTCAACACCACTTTAACTTCACTGCCTCAGTGCTATGGAATCCTGGGAAATGTGGTCTATTGTGGCACTGGTGGGCAGGGAGCCGGCTGGTGGCAGCTGCGTGTCCCTGCTGGGCACCTTTTGCAGCCTTGAAAGCAGGAGAAAAGTTGCAGTGACTCTAAAGATGCTCATCGAAAGGGATCCTTCCACAGCATTATTCCACCAGGACCTTTAGGTCTAAAACACACTGCAGAAATAATCCAGTTTAAGACCACTTTAACTGTCCTCGCTCAATGCTAGGGAATCCTGGGAACTGTAGTTTTGTGAGACACTGTGCCTTCTCTGTCAGAGAGAGAGCTCTGGTGCCACAGCAAACTACAGTTTCCACGATTCCCTAGGACTGAGCCAGGACAGTTAAAGTGGTCTCAGACTGGATGATTTCTGCAGCGTGTTTTGGACCATCATCTCCAAGACTCCTTATCCTCCAGTGCTCTGCTCAGGTCCTGTAAATTCAGTCCTGTGACCTCCCTGATTGAATCCATCCGTCTGGCCTGTGTTTTTCCTCTCTTTCTTCTGCCCTCTGCCTTTCTCAGCATTATTTTATTTTCCAATGAGTCCTGCTTTCTCATGATGTGGCCAAAGTATGGCAGCCTCAGTTTAGTCATTCTGGCTTCCAGAGAGATTTTTGGCTTGATCTGCTCTAGGACTCATTTTTTTTTATCCTCTTGGCTGTCCATGGTACACTCAGCACTCTTCTCCCGCATCACATCTCAAATGAATTGATTTTCCTCCTATCTGCTTTCTTCCTTGTCCAGGTCTCACATCTGTACATGGTAACAGGGAATGCAATCCCTTGTACCAGGGATGTAGCCAAGGGGGGGAGGGGAGTTCTTGGGGTCCGCCCCCTGTTCCATTAGAAAAATGAATGGTGTGTGCTGCTGTGCCGCTGCACCCAAGCCCCATTATAATGGTGGCACTTCGTCTGGAACCACCCCCCCTTCCTAAAATCCTAGCTAAGTCCCTGCTTGTATGATTCTAACTTTTGTGCTCCACTGAATATCTTTGCATTTTAGAATCTTTTCATTCATAGCCACTCTGTCCATTCTTAATCTTCTTCTGATTCCTGGCTGCAGTCCCCATTCTGATTATTTCTTGATCACAGGTAAGGGAACTATTTTTTTATTTTGATTTCCTAATTGTCTAGGGTGAATTTATGTATTTCTTCTGTGGTCATTATTTTTGTTTTCTTTATGTTCAGCATTCTTTGACCTTCTTTAGTAATTTTTCAAGTTGGTAGGGTTGCCATAAGTCAGGACCTTCAAACCGGGACAAATGTAGGACAAAATTTTCAAATGGAGGACACATTTTTTAAAATGGAGGACACATGAAAAAAACTGATGATTTTTTTAAAAATGTAAATATAAATGCATGTTTTTTAGGCATGTTCAAAATGGAGGACGTTTTGGCATTATTGCTAGACAGATGGCAGAAATGGACTTCCCTTTCTGGCCAAACTACCCCCCTCCATTCCAAAACACACACGACAGCACTTTTCAGCATTGAACATGGCTTTACTTAACATTGCCTCTTGCATATTTCAGAGGCTTATTGCATAACCAAACTCTTTGAGTTTCACACTTAACATGGGTTCACATGGCTATGCATATTGAATATGTCAAGGTGGTTTAACAAGAAGTGGATTTGCCCTCGGTTTCAAGTGTCTTGCACCAACTCTCCTTCTCAGAAGTGTGTACTTGGTCAAGGGACTTTGGTTTTTCTTCACTGCGCATGAGTTTGTAAAAATCACAGCAACTTACATTGGCCATGCCTCAGAGGCTTGCTGATATCAATATCACCATCGTCATCATCACTATCATTGTTAAAAGAAGGCAGACTTTTGAGCATTAAAAGCACCGAAAATACACAGAAATGCACTTTGGAAAGTCACACTCTCTCACCTTCAGAAACAGTGAGCGCATGCCTCAGAAACGGACTGATATCATCACCATCATCATCATCATCATCATCATCATCATCATCATCATCATCACCACCACTATCATTGTTAAAACAAAACAGCCCTGTACAAATGGAATGGAAATCCTCCTCCTCCTCTTCTTCCTGCTATTCTTCTTCTTCTTCTTCCTCCTCCTCCTGCTACTCTTCTCCCTCTTCCTCTTCCTCCTCCTGCTACTCTTCTTCTTCTTCTTCTTCTTCCTCCTCACAGGGCAACAGAAGCTGCTGGCGGGCAGCAAAGGCCGCATCTGTGGCGGCTTCAGCAGCGGTGGTGCGCTGCCGCGCTGCGCACAGCACAACACAAAGGCTGCAGGAGCGGTGTCGCACAATGGCTAGCCGCGCCACTACCAGCACCAGTGGCACCAGTGGACCCGGGGCAAACCTGGGTCCAGCAACGAACCGGGACGGGGCACCCCGCCTGGTTCAAAAGCGGGATTGTCCCGCCTGGGGGTGGGACACGGCAACCCTATAAGTTGGACAAATAAAAAGCAATCTACAATTGCAGATTCTTCCACTGGTGCTGAGTGTGTTTCAGCAAAGGCAGCATGCAATGAAATAAAATGGCTGCACAATTTACTTCTCGACTTTGGAATAACAGAATCCAGACCAACCATTTTGATGCAAGATAATCAAAGCTGCATCAAGATTTCTGAAAGTGAAAAACCACTCAAGAAGAATATTGACATTGCCTTCCATAAGGTGCAAGAAATTAGTCAAATGGGCTTGTTCAGTTAGAATACTGCAGCACTGAAGTGATGCTTGCAGACCTACTTACTAAACATCTACCAAGAGATCGGTTCCAGAGACTGCATGAAAGGATGAAGATTCTTGACGTCGGTCCAAGAAAATGAGAAGGGGATTGTTGGAAAATCATTGCATTCTTTCTCCCTCTCCTCAGATAGATAGGATTTTCCTGCATGCATTTCTAATTCTCTTGGACTGACGTCAAGGATCTTCATATCAAAGCCTCCTCTTCTCCCAGAAGAAATGGGTGCAATTTTAGCAACACAAAGCCAGGAACTGAGCAGCACAAACCCCATGTAAAGAAAGGCAATTTTAAGAAAGCAGCTTTTAAACCTAAGCAGGGATATCATTGCAAATGTCGTTCCCATTCATTTACCCCAGATCGGACTCGGGAGGTGCAGGAAAAATCTCTGAAAAAGTACAGTCAAATTAACCCGGGTTCGCCCCCCCCCTCGATTCGGTTTTTCCCTGGAAAAATTTATTACATGGGGATCAGATCCAAATTCCAATGGAAACGAAATCAGCGCAATGAGGATTGAATGCGCACTCAAATGGGAACGATGCCCCCATAATCTGAGTCTTGATCTGCTTTATAAAACAGTGGGGATGGGGCCCTAGTATGGCATCATCTGCATATTTTAGATTGTTGATATTCCTTCCTCCTATCTTCAGCCCTCCTCTTTCTAAGTTTAAACCTGTTCTTCTTATGATATTTTTTGCATACAAATTGAAAAAATAGGATGATAGAATACAGTGTGGGTCATGTTATAATAAAAAACCTTTGCATGGCTGTACTTACTAATAGTCTGTAGGTTACAGTTTGCTTTTCTATCCCCATTCTTTTCCTACATCACTCTAACCTGCAGCCATTTTAATCTCTCTCTCTCTCTCTCTCTCTCTTTCTCTCTCCATATAACCCTATGTTTGACTATGGACAAACAAGGAATGCTAAGCCTATTTATTTTCTCCTGTAAACCCTGTATAAGAGTGGGTGTGGGATAGGTTGTTGTTCAGTTTCTGCCTTGCTAATCTTACTGTTCTGTTTGGGAGATCCAACAGTGGAAGATATCACATGACTGAAATTGGAAGTATAATCCAGTGTCGTCCTGAACACAATAATGAAGATTCACGTTATTGTGTGAAAGGTTATCACATGCGATCGCTAGCAGTCTGAATGCACTCCGAATGCAATCATGCATCAATCCACAATCAAGTAAATTCGATGAACTAGTGAAGTCACAAACCCTGTTCCTAGACAACTTCACACTCAGTGCGCTGTTGTTTGGTGTGATGTGCATGTCTCCTTTGATCCTGGTTCCCTCCCCCCATCTGGAAAGGGGGGTTTCCCATGAAGTCATGGTGCAATTCCACTTCAATTTGGCTTCCGCTTGTCCTTCAGCATTGCTGAAGGGGGGTTGCTGCCTGCTATTTAAGAGGCATGGACCGGGAGCTATTGGATAACCATTATATTCATGTTTTAATGTGACAAGAGTGAATATATGCTCGTTTTAATGTGAATACAGCATGTTCTTTCAACCATTCTTCCTGCCCCCCCTCCAACCTCTTTTGTAAATTGTGGGGTTCCTTGGTTCCTCTCTCTCACTTGCCTAAATATGCTATGCTCCAGTCATCTGGAGTCTCACTGAGCATGTGCAAGGGTGCCATTTCACAATTAAGAACCTACTGATGTGATGGCTTACTTTGCACAGAATCTGGGTCGCGTTTGGGGAGGCCATTGCAGCAAATTTAAAGTGTGATAAATAATCATGTAATTGTGTGAATTTTCAAATTGACCTTGCTATCTTCTCTTTTGAAATTGAGAGCCTCCCGTCCCGTTTGATAAACTCCACTGTCTCTCATATCCCCACAAGTTAACTGTTATCTTTATGGTCTTCTCACCTAATGCACCACACAACAATCCTATGAGATAGATTAGACTGAGAGATACTGTAAACTAGTGGTCAAAGATAACCCAGCAAATATTTCGACTCCTAGTCTGATACATAGAAAAGGCACACAATATATCTTTAGTCCAGACATGGGGAACCTTTGGGTCTCCAAATATTTTGGATTTCAGTTTGTTCCAGCTCCTGCCAACATGGCCATGGTAAGGGATCAAGGGAATTAAAATGTGGAGCATCTGTAGATGCAAAGTTATTTGCTACCCTGCTTTGGCTTGTAAACCTGTGGGAAGGATAGGTTTTTAAAAATATTTATTTAGGTACTACATCTAACAAATTTAGATCTAACCATCTTGACAATTAGCAGAAACTGTAAACCTATCTTATCAGGCTGGTGCATAATATACAAAATGCCAGACTCCTATATGGAAGTCTTACTCAGTCAATAAATATTGTACAAAACATGCAGTTAACAATCCCAGGATGACTGTTAACTTCTTAATAGGGTATGTGTTGTATGTGAAACAAAATTCTACAATTCCTGCTTTTATTTGTTTTTAATAAGAAATGTGATGTCCCACTCTTGTTTGCATTGATTCAGTAAAAACAGTATCAAATTGCTATTGCAGAAGCAGAATAATGGCTGCATCCACACTGCAGAAATAATCCAGTCTGACACCATTGCCATGGCTCAATGCTATGGAATCCTGGGAACTGTAGTCTGTTGTGGCACTGGTGGGCAGGGAGGCAGCTGGTGGGAGCAGTGTGTGGGCACATTTTGCAGCCTTGCAAATGGGAGGAAAGTTACATCAGAATAAAGAACCCAACCAGTGATCCTAAGGATGCCCAATTTGTGAGGCGTTTAGCTTTCTCTGTCAGAGAGCTCTGTTGCCACAACAAACAATTCCCAAAATTCCATAGCACTGAGCCATGGCAATTAAAGTGGTGTCAACCTGGATTATTTCTGCATTGTGGGTGCAGTCAATAAGTACTAACATGGAACAAGAAAATAAAATTTGCATATCAGATTTACATAAAATGTGGGGAAAGAACCATTGAAACATGTTGGTCCTTCTCATCCTAGGAATGTTGTAAGGAAATAATAAATATGTTCTCTCTCTCTCTCTCTCTCTCTCTCTCTCTCTCTCTCTCCTTTTCTTTCCCATCCTCTGGAAATCTACACATATACCACCTGGGAAAAGCCCAATGTAACATTAAAGTTAAAATAACACTTTACTTTTATTAGTAGATTCAATCTCTTTTCTCCTTTGGTAAAGATATTGAGACTTGTCATTATTATATACAGTCAGAGGCATCATTACGGGGTGCAGGCCATACCAGGTGACACACTAAGGAGGAGGGTGAGAAACATCTATCTTTTCTGCTCCCAACGTTTCTGCTCCCCAAACATCTATCATTTGACAGAAATGTGCTCTGGCATTAGCCTGCATCCCTTTAAAAGGCTAAAAAGATGGTGTGAATGAAGAAAGGCTCAGAGGAAGGTGAAAGGACAGACTCTAGGTTTTTTAAAAAAAAATTAATTAAAATTTAATTATTTTTTTAGATTAAATATATTTTGGTGGTGTGTATGATATTGTAATTTAAAGGTATAATTTTAATTTTGCAAGTTATTTATATCACAACTATTACCATAACATGCAGTGATATATGGGGATTATGATTTACAAGTAACATTAGTACCAAAAAAAAAAAAACCCCACATTACTAAGGATTATGTATGGTGTGGTATAGGAGGAGGTCAATGGGGGGGGGATGGCACCATGAGTTACTGCATGAAGGACAATAACCCTATGGATGCCACTGTATACAGTCAAACTATTGGCCTCACTGTTAGGGAAAAGTATTAAACCTAAATCCAATAGTGGGGAAAGCATGTTTTCTAGATATTATTTTTCTGTGGGTTTTCCGGGCTATGTGGCCATGTTCTGGAAGAGGTTCTTCCTGAAGTTTCACCTGCATGTGTTGCTAGCATCTTCAGAGGGTGGCCACCACCCTCTGAAGATGCCAGCCACAGATGCAGGTGGAGCATCAGGAAGAAACTATTCCAGAAATCAGACACATAGCCTGGAAAACCCACAGAAAACCGTGGATGCCAGCCATGAAAATCCTTCTAAATGTTGTTGGCATGCAACTCCCAGTATTCCTTACCATGGCCAATGCTGGCTAGGGCTGCTAGTACTTGCAGTGCAACAATATGTAGAGAGCTGCACATTGCCTTTGTTGCTATGTGCCTTCAAGTCAGCTCTGACCTGTGGCAACCTTATCCTAGGGTTTTATTGGCTAAATTTATTCAGAGGAAGTTTGCCATTGCTTTCATTGGGGCTGAGAGTTTGTCACAGAGTGGATCTCCATGGCTGAGCTTGGATATGGATCCTGATCTCCTGGACTCCTGATCCAACATTTAAACCATGATACCACACTGGCTCTTGACTACCCCTATCCAAAGCCAATGGCTAGTCTTGGTTAGAATAAATCAGTTGAATCAACGATATTTTCAGAAATACTGACTTACCATTTATCATAGTTTTTTGTGGGTTTTTGTGGGAATTCAGAGTCAGGGGTTTTCCCAGCAGATAATGACCACCAATTAGCAGACATTAATCCTCTTTTGCATTAGCCTCCCAGCCTGAGGCCAGCCATCAACACAGAACAATACACATGCAAATCACTCCTGCATTCCCAGGCTCACACAGTATATACACACTCAATTTTTCCAGGCAAAGCATTCTCTGAAGATGCCAGCCACAGATGCTGGCGAAACGTCAGAAAGAAACCCTGCTAGAACATGGCCACATAGCCCGAAAAACCCACAAAAAACTATGGATGCCGGCCATGAAAGCCTTTGACTTTACATTACCATTCATCAGTTGGTTCAGTAAGCCTACTCTGCTAGCAACTGGATCTAGGCCTTAGAGTATTTCCAGTTGTTTATAGAATTTTGTGATTATTAACTTGCTAATCATTGCTTTAATTGCTTTAATAATGCCAGCACTGTCTCAGTTTTGAAATGGAAATCCTGATGGGGTCCAGCTTCACAAAGCCTAAATTGTTCCTCACATTGGCTTTATTGAATTTCTAGAACAGTTGTGATTAATGATTATCCCAGTTAAGTGATTGGCATTTCTTTGTTTTAGCATTTCTAAAGATTTCCCAAGAGACCTATATGAGATGTGTGTGTTTGTGTGTGTTGTATAATGTTGCTTCAGAAGCAGAGTGTTTGAGATGGTTGTGTAGAGGTACAAAAATCATGTGTGAGTATCTCTCTCTTGTTCCTTGCATTTTGCGCTTGAAATAGAAACAGTTTGGAGAATCTTGCCAGAAAACACTGCTTTTCACACTTCAGTTGGTTAGAAAATATTTACAAGAGATAAGCATGGAAAACAAACAGAAGCCTAAAGCTAGAACAACTTCAGTCTGTTGGTGATTTCTCCAAGATTCTTTATTATCACATGAAAAAAATTGGCTGAGACCTTGCAGGGAATTTATTTTTCCATTGCTACATAACATTTTGAACAGCAGCTGCTCTCCTACCTGCTAAAAATATAATGAGCTCAGAGTTTTAAGGGATCTGGAGTATGACAGTGAGGGTAAATGAATTACTCTGAATTAAATTTCCTCTTCCACCAGATGTGTAGAGATCACACCTATCTACAACTTAATATAGATGGTCCTGGATTGCCAGCATTCAGGTGAAAGAGAACCACCTGAACCGTTCTCCTGGGGATGCATCCTGTGAAATCCTGTGGCTTGCAGTATGGTGAAATAATTTTTTGTGGGTTTTTCGGGCTATGTGGCCGTGTTCTGGAAGAGTTTATTCCTGATGTTTCGCCAGCATCTATGGCTGGCATCTTCAGAGAATACTGGCATGGAAGTGAGTGGGGTATATTCCAAACCTTGTGAGTAAGATGAGGTGACAAGTTCAGTTCTAACTATGGTCATTGGAGGACAAAGGCAGCAGGAAGGATGTTGCCTAAGGCCAGAGAGTGGATAACCATATGAATAATGAGTATTAGAATGTCGTGTGGGAACCAGAGAGGAGATGTGATGAACTGTTCAAGGGCATCCTCATGAGGATGGGGTGGGGGTAGGGATTAGATAGTGTAGAAATGTGAGTAGTGTGCTTTTACTTTTGAATTCTGAAAATAAAAAAAATAAAACAAAATTTCCAAACAAGAAATTGTCTATGTTGGCTGGAGGAGCCTGTGTATTGTAGTCTAAAATGTAGCTTTTCCAAACTCATGATGGGAATGGTCATTCATCAACATCAGGAGGAGACGCATTACCCACCCATGATCTCTATAACTGCATACCTTGTATAGGTCTCTTAGGAAATCTTTAGGGGGGGAAAGACCAAAGTATATGTAGATACTACTTATACATCTTTGAATATATGTAGAAAACAGTTCTTTTAGCATGAAGAATTGTAACTATTCTCTGGGATTCAAATAGACACAGGAAACATTTATTCAGCCTACAGCCCAAATTATTTTATGAGGATGGGTGGGAGAGAGCCAGTGTGGTATAGTGGTTTGAGTGTTGGACTAGGACTCTGGAAATCAAGGTCCAAATCCCTGCTTGGCCAGAGAAGCCTACTGGATGGTCTTGGACAGGTCACATACTCTCAGCCCCAGAGCAAGCCAATAGCCAACCCTTTGTGAATAAATGTTGCCAAGAAAACCTGTGATAAATTCACCTTAGGGTCACCATAAGTCGGGAATGACTTGAAGACACACAACATCAATGGAAGTGTACTAAAGCAGTGAGTGTGTGTACCCATGGGTAGACAGTGGGGTTAATTCCTAAACAGTTTTTAACCCAGTATCCCTCACTGCAGAGATTAAGAAGATTATCGCACTGCGTTCTGAGAACGTTCTGATCACGTGATGAGAACGGAACGCATTTGAGAATACCGCACGTATGTGTTCCAATCGGGTTCTCAGAACGCTTAAATGTGTTCCAAATGTGTTCCAGGAGGGAACGGATTTGAATGTGTTCTGAATGTGTTCCCAGAGAGCTGAAACGTGATGAAAACGTTCCAAGAGAAGTGTGTGCGGTATTCTTATCCGTTCTCAAATCCGTTCCCTCATTCCTCTGTCTTCTGTTTGGCTGAAAGAATGACAGGCAGGGAGGGAGGCAGGCAGGCGAGCGACTGCAGTGAGGGAAGGTGTGTGTGTGTGAGGGGGGAAAGAAGGAGGGAGGGAAGGGAGGAAAAAGGGAGGAAAGGTGGGACAAGGAAGAGAAGAGGAAAGCAGGGAAAGAGAGGGAAAGAAGAGACCAGAGCAGAGAGCAAGAGGGAGAGGGTCTGGCTGCTTCTCTGGGGGTCTCTAGTGTCATGTCCAGTGGGGCTCCTGTGCTGTCACAATGCAGGAGGCAGGGATGCCCAGGACCTTCTCCTCCTTCCCTCCAGGAGGGAACCCACAAAAGCTCCTCTGTTTGGAGCACCACACAAAAGCAAGCAAAAAAACTCCCAGAATTCCATAGCAAAGAGCCAGACAAGAGTTAAAGCGGGGAGGGAAGCTCACAACCTGAAGGCACACATTACATGCACACACACAGGAGCAAAAGGGTGTCAAGCTGCCAAAAAGGGGAAATGGGATGACAGCAGAGGACTCTTCTTTTCTAACCGGTTTAAAGAGCTGCTATGGCTGCCGGGGCTCTGCCCTTGGCCCAGTCCCCTCCCTGGCAACTTGCTTTCCTTCGGCTTGAAGGGACCTCCATGGAGCTCCTCCTTCCCTCAAGGAAGAGGGGACCAGGGCAGAGAGCAAGAGGGAGAGGGTCTGGCTGCTTCTGCGGGGGGGCCTCTGGTGTCATGTCCAGCGGGGCTCCTGTGCTTGCAGCCTGCAGGAGGCAGGGATGGCAGGGATGCCCAGGACCTTCTCCTCCTTCCCTCCGTGGAGCTCCCTTAAAGCCCAGGCTGCCAAGGAGGGGACTCTGCCCTTGGCCCATCAAGTTACATAGGTTTTATCCTATTTTCTTCAAACATATGACAGCATATGAAGCCCCAGCGTTTTATAGGGGCTTGCCTTCTTTCCCTCCCAAGAGAATCTTCGGAGGGAAGACTTCTCAGTGAGGCTGAGAAGCACTCTCCCGGCCAGAGTCCCTAGGCTTACTGAAATCCCCCACCTCCCTTCCCCATAGAAATCAATCCAAAAACTGAGTTTAAAAGGAGCAGAGGAGAGCCCTTTGGGTCTGCATCTGGGAGAGATTTTAAACTCCGTTTTTGGATTGATTCCTATGGGGAAGGGAGGTGAGGGATTTCAGTAAGCCGAGGGACTCAGGAGAGGCGAGCTCCATGGCCCAAGCCTCCCTTTTCCCTCTTTCCTGGGGGCAGCGCCTCTCCCGAGCCGTCCAACCACTGAGTGGCGACGTCATCAGAAGACAGCCCACAAAACTTAATACAGCAAACCGTTCTGAGAACGGTTTCAAGAAAAAGGAATCGCAGTGCGGTAAACTGCCGTTCTGATCCCGTTCTGATCCCGTTTTGATTTCTAATGCGGTAATATCCGTTCCAGGAACGTTTTCATCACGTGATGATATGGAACGTTCTCAGAACGCAGTGCGATAATCTTCCAAGTGTTGCACATCACAATAGAGGAGAATGTTTCTTCTCTGTTTCTGCAAATAATATAGGGAATCAGCTTTGAGGACTTCAGCATCATGGAAAACAGTGGAACTATTACTTTTTTCCTCATGAAACTTCTGAAAATACATTTTCATTGACTGATCATTTAAAAGTATCCAATCAAACATACAGTACATACATACATAACAGAAGTCCATATGAGACTATCAGATGCCTGAAAGTGACGGGAGCAAAGCAGGACACTCTCATCACAATTGTGCGATTGGGGCAAGAACATCAGACGACATAATAAATAATAATTAAAAAACGTTATATACCGCCTTTCCACAGTGATCAAAGCGGTTCACAAGACCATCAAATACAATTGCACAATACAACAAATGCAAAATAAGTAAAACCGCGAGTACATATATAATTAAACAAGTATCCTTAAAATCACGAGTAAGAACATTAATAACATCTGTCAGTCATAAAGAGCATCTTTCAACATGGAATAATTTCTACAGGGAGTCAGAAGGATATGCTGACCGGAAAAGATGGGTCTTTTAAGGCTTTCTTAAAGGCATCTAAAGAGGAACTAAGCCTTATCTCCTCCGGGAGCTTGTTCCAGTATGTGGGAGCTGCAGATGAAAATGCTTTTTGACGAGCTGATACCAATCTCGTCTTAGGATATTCAAGTAAGCATTTCCCTGTAATTCTGAGAGTGCGGGGCAGATTGTATGGGGAGAGGCGTTCCCTCAAGTAACACGGGCCCAAGCCATGTAGGGCTTTATAGGTGATAACCAACACTTTGTATTGAGCCCGGAAGCTAATAGGCAGCCAGTGGAGAGATCTTAATACCGGTGTTATATGATCTGATCTAGAAGTTCCGGCGACCAATCTGGCTGCAGCATTTTGAACTAACTGAAACTTCCGAGCCTGGTACAAAGGTAGCCCCATGTAGAGCGCATTACAGAAATCTAATCGAGAGGTTACCAGCGCATGTACTACTGTTTCAAGGTCCTTTCGGTCCAGACAAGGACGCAGTTGGCGTATCAGCCGAAGCTGGTACCAAGCACTCTTGGCCATCGCATCTACTTGAGATGATAACTGTAGAGATGAGTCCAAGAGTACTCCCAAACTGCGAACTTTGTCCTTTAGGGGAAGCGTGACCCCATCCAGGACTGGATGACAAATTTCCCTGTCTGGACTTGGGGTACCTATCACAAGTACCTCTGTTTTCTCTGGATTCAGCTTGAGTTTGTTTTCCTTCATTCAGTCCATTACCGACTCAACTCCCTGTCCCGCTCTGAAGCCAGTTTGAAATGGGTCCAGATAATCGGCTTCATCCAAGACAGCTTGAAGTTGAAAGGTGACTGCCGTCTCACATCACGCAACGTCGGCATTATCCCATCCTTGTCCCATCTGTGGGGAAGAATTCTCCCATCACTTTTCATTAAAAGCAATGGGAGAATTCCTCCCCATGGACGGTACAAGGACAGGATAATGTCAATGTCGCATGCCATCATCTGATATTCTTGCCACAACTGCGTGACAAGAGTGTCCCGCTTTGCTCCCGTTATTTTCAGGCATCTGATAACTTCATATGTTACACATTGGTAAAAAAGTAGAGTTCTGTCAATAATATTTCAGGCAAATATATTCTAAAATTGTACATGGTTCCTGCTGTAATATACTTTGGCTGTGACTAAGGTCCAAAACACACTGCAGAAACAATCCAGTTTGAGATTGCTTTAACTGTCCTGGCTCAATGCCAGGGAATTCTGGCAACAGTAGTTTTGTGAGAGATTTAGCCTTTTTTGTCAAAGAGCTCTGGTGCCATAATAAACTACAATTCCTAGGGTTCCCTATCACTGAGCCAGGACCGTTAAAGTGGTCTCAAACTGGATTATTTCTGCAGTGTGTTTTGGACCTAAGTCCCTTTGGTACAACTTTCTAGGAGCTACCACAAATGTCATTTTATCTATCTAATACATTTGTACAAAGCGCGGGATGAGTCCTTCCTGAATCTTCGTTCGCGAAGCAAAGCCAGAGAGAGAGAGAGAGAGATTTATTTTGTATTTCTTAGAGTTTTATCCCACTTTTTTCTGAAGAACTATAATTCATGACAGCAAACAACAGAGTTTTAAAAGGGTAAGTTAAAATACATAAAATAGATGAATTAAAACAACAACGTCAGAAGTATCTTTCAGCCAAGAGGGTGGCTAATTATTATTTTTTTCTACTGGCAAAGACTTTTATATGGAGGAGAAACTCACAAGTCACTGTCTACAGTTGTCACAGGGAAGACACTGTAGAATAGCACACACTGGCCTCTGCTTTTGCTATGAGCATAAATACACTGCCAGGGAATGTGTGTGATGTATTGATTTATCTGTTTTAAGTGCCTTTATGCTGTGTGTGTGTGTGTGTGTGTGTGTGTCCCTCTTATTTGAATCTTGTTTGCATCACAAATTACCTTCAGTGCTTCTTATACAAGCAGTGAAACTCAGGTCAGGTGGACATAGAAGAATAAAAGATTCCCAAACCAACAGAGGAAAGAACAATATAAACAGACTTAGCAAGGGAACCCATATTGGCCATAAAAGGGGGGGGGGGGAAATCCAGTCCAAAATCCATAATACTTTGATTAGACCAAATAAAAGCCATAAGATATATCACACTAGCTTTCAAAGCTTTTCTTTATCAGGCAGAGATAATAAAAAATTGGTGGAATCATCCCAACAGCATCTACATTCTGCTTTGGATGTTGAAGGATGTCTGTGTAGACAAAAAATGAACATCACACCATGGGACCAAAGGCAATAAAGAGAAGCAGTCGGACTTCTCCTTTTGAAGTCACAATGCATACCCTCCTGAAAGATATTTGTAACCAATATTCCTGAGAAGCAGCCTTTACCAGGTGATCTTACTGAAAGATTATCTTGCTCTGCAAGGCAAACTTCAGATTTGTGGGTTCTACTGCGCAGCTTTTATTGGTGCGGGAGGCTTCGGTTTAGCCTGGGAGCAGAGGATGCCTGTAGTGGCTAACCTCTGCTCCTCTAGTAGCCATAGAGGGGTGGGGGGAGGATAGGGATGCGGGGGATGCCTGGGCCGGGGATAACATCTTGGTGGGCGGAGCTCCAATTCAGGTTGTGTGGGGCAGGGGGAGGTATGGTGGTGGGAGAAGGGACTTCCGTTCCAGGGGAAGGCGTGATCGATGCATCATATCTATCTCACCTTCCTGTCCCCCTCCCAACCTAAAGGACCTGAGGGTCTCTCCAACCGTGCCACAAACCCTGTCGCTGCTCCTGTGCAATGCCAGGTCTCTTAACAACAAGACCCACATCCTCCAGGATCTGTTGGAGGACTCTAAGTGTGACCTGGCTTGCATTACCGAGACCTGGCTGGGGCCTGAAGGGGATGCTGTGTGGGCTCAGGCCCTGCCTGCTGGGTACTCGGTGAAGGACCAGCGCAGGTTAGGTGGGCGGGGGTGTGTGTGGCCTTGGTGCATAGGAACACCGTGTCCCTCTCCAGGAACCACATCCGACAGACCTCCTATATCGAGTGTATTTACCTGACCCTAAAGGCTAGGGACAGTCTAGGGATTCTGTTAGTGTATCGGCCACCCCGTGCATTAGCGGACTCCCTTAACGAGCTGACACAGCTGGTCGCTGAGCTGATGCTGGAGACGCCCAGGCTTCTTGTCCTGGGCGACTTCAACATCTCCCTCACGGCCAGCCATGTTCCATCCGGTGCGGCTCGGGAATTCATGGATACCATGGCGGCCATGGGCCTATCCCAGCTGATACAGGGTCCTACGCATTGTGCGGGTAATACCCTCGATTTGGTCTTCTGTTCGGAGGCGGAAAATCCGTGGGTGGAAATAGTTAATGTTTCCCCCCTGTCATGGACGGATCACTTCCTGGTAGAGGTGAAAATCAAGGCTTCTACCCAGATCCCCCCCGGGGGTGGTGGACCTGTTAGAATGGTCCACCCTCGAAGGCTGATGGAACCTGAGAGGTTCCAAGAAGCCTTAAAGGGGCTCGCGGTTGGAAATGACGGCGACTCTGTTGATGCCCTCACCGGTATTTGGAATACCGGTCTTTCCAGGGCTATACACAGGATCGCTCCCAAGCGCCCTCTCAGGCCCGCTTCCAAACGTAAGCCCTGGTATACGGAAGATCTCCGGGCGAGGAAGCGGGTTCTGCGACGGCTAGAGTACCGTTGGCGGAAACACCTTCGCTTCGACGACAAGACTCTCCTAGACCAACTGTTAAAGGACTACGGAGAGGCAATACGAGCAACAAAGAACTCGTTCTATGGTGCTCGTATTGCGTCCGCTGAGTCGCGTCTGGCAGAGTTGTTCAGGGTGGTCAGGGAGCTAACTCAGCTCCCTCCCGCCCTGAACCAGATCCTTGAACCTTCTAAGGCCTGCTGTGACCTGTTTAACGACTTCTTCGCGGATAAAACCTCTCGTATAAGCGAAGATCTGAACCTAGGGTAGAAGTGTCCAGAGCCTCCGTGGACTATGTTAAACTGGATCAGTTTGAGTTGGTGAGTACCGAGGATGTGGACAAGATCCTCGGAAGTGTTCGGAAAACAACCTGCTCTCTTGATCCCTGTCCCTCGTGGTTAGCGGCCCAGGGGGGACCGGCGGTAACATTATTGTTACGCCGGATAATTAATACATCCTTGAGGGATGGGCGATTTCCATCGGATCTTAAATTGGCCATTGTAAAACCGATCCTAAAAAAGCCCTCCCTAGACCCCCTGGTACATAATAATTATCGGCCTGTTTCGCTGCTGCCATTTCTGGGAAAGGTGATCGAGAAGGCGGTTGCGATCCAGCTTCAGGCGGTCTTGGATGAAACGGATTATCTGGACCCATTTCAAACTGGCTTCCGGGCGGGTTATGGGGGTTGAGACGGCCATGGTCGCCTTGGTCGATGATCTCCGTCTGAGCATCGACGGGGGAAGCGTGTCCCTGTTGGTGCTCTTGGACATCTCAGCGGCTTTCGATACCATAGACCATGGTATCCTTCTGGGACGCCAGGCAGAGGTGGGAATCGGGGGCACTGCGCTCCAGTGGTTCCGGTCCTACCTCTCCGGGAGGTCCCAGATGGTGCAGCTGGGAGACGTGTGCTCCGACGAGAGGCCCCTTAAAACCGGGGTCCCTCAAGGAGCCATTCTGTCTCCCATGCTATTTAACATTTACATGAAACCGCTGGGAGAGATCATCCGGAGACATGGGGCGCGGGGTTATCAGTACGCTGATGACACCCAAATCACCTTCTCTATGTCTCCGACTGATGCAGTGACTGGGGATGGCGTCTCTCCTCTCGTGGCCTGTCTAGAGTCAGTAATGGGCTCGATGAGGGAAAACCGACTCAAATTGAATCCAGAGAAAACGGAGGTACTAGTGATAGGTTCTCCTGGTCCAGGAATGGCGGTGGTTCCACCTGTCCTGAACGGGGTCACGCTCCCTGTGAAGGACTCCGTGCGCAGTCTGGGGGTGCTTCTTGACTCGTCGCTTCACCTGACTGCTCAGGTGAATGCGACGGTCAAGAGCACCTGTTATCAGCTTCGGCTGATCCGCCAGCTGCGCCCATACCTGGCCCAGAGGGACCTAGAAACGGTTGTACATGCTCTGGTAACTTCGAGACTGGATTTCTGCAATGTACTCTACATGGGGCAACCCTTATACCAAACTCAGAAGCTACAAATGGTGCAGAATATGGCAGCCCGGCTGGTCACTGGCGCTCCCAGGACCAGCCATATAACACCGGTTTTAAAAGATCTCCATTGGCTGCCCATTCGCTTCCGAGCTCAATATAAGGTGTTGGTGATTACCTATAAAGCCCTAAATGGCTTGGGCCCAGGATACCTAAAGGACCGCCTCTCCCCGTACATTCCGCCTCGCACCCTCAGAACATCTGGGCAGCAACTACTGAAGGTGCCTGGGGCTAGGTTAACCTCCACCACGCGGAGGTCATTTTCCACGGCTGCCCCAGCCCTTTGGAATACGCTGCCCATTGAGCTCCGCTCATCCACCACCCTGGCCCAATTCAGGAAGGACTTAAAAACCTTCCTGTTTCAACAGGCATTCCCCGATTAAATATCCTGTGGGCCTCCCTCCTCTTCCGTGGCCAAGAGGTTGGGCTATGGGGCTTTTTTCTGTTATTTTCTTGATGTACTGATGTTTTTGTATGGTTTTAATTTTTTGTATTATAATATGGATTGTGTATGTTTTTAATTGTTCTGTAAGCCGCCCTGATCGCTGGAAGGGCGGGGTATAAATAAAAATTTTATTATTATTTATTATTATTACTTTGGTGGTGGTGTTTTTAATAGAACTCTTAACATCCACCAATAAGAGCTAGATGCAAAAGACATACATTCAGAACAAAATAAATTCCAACCCAGGGATTATCTAAACATTTTGTTTTGCAACACGAATATGCAAATAATCTCACTCAAGCATTCCCAATTTGTTGTTCATGTTAATTTTTTAAAATCAGAACCATGTCTATGTGCATCTCTGTCAGTTCTGTTGCCCACATGTGTTAGCACTGCGAATAAAGATGGAGTCAATGATCTGAAAGTATTCAAAACATGTTCAAGACATGCAGAGTTTTATCCCAGTTTATTCCAGGTCTATCTGCATTAGTTATTCACACAGCTGACAATCTTTCAGGAAAACTCGGAAAACAAACAACTGAGATTGATTATCTCAGGTTTTGTAGGGTTTTTCGGTACCCTCCCAAAAAACCTAATCAGTTGCATTCAAAATTCATGTGAACAAAACAGATTCAATCCATGTTCTACCGGGATTATTTACACTGTCTGAATAAACCTCCAGAAGTCTGAGCTGAGCTTATGGTTGTTCCACAGTAATCCACTTCTGGTTACTCTAAACTTTATCTGTTTCAGCCATGTAATTCCACAGAGGGGACATACCTTTATTGTGAAAAAGATTGAAGCACATTACAAATCAACCAGATTTGAGATTTGTCATCTGTATACTTATCTCTAGTCTACACTGTTGCATAGTCGGGGAGTCAATGTCCACTAAATATGAATCTAGTTTATATGCACACAAACATACTGTAAGGAGTATTCTAAGTGATAGGAGTCTCTCCTCTATAACATTTCCTTCTACCCTATATTTGCTCCTATAGCTTTTAGTCATAGGGTGTTAAGGGACTATATTTCATTGGTGCAATCAGAACTTTCAATCATCCAAGGCTTCACTAAATAATTTGGAATCATTAAAAGGATATGTATACTAGCTTTGGATTTGATACCTAGCAGTGACATCAGCCACCATAGCCTGTGAAGCAAACTGGCCAGAATCAAGATTAGTGTCTGTCATAAAAGCAGATGCCTTAGCCAGTTATTGAAACCCTTGCCCTGTCAGAGCTTTGTTTCTTCCTTGGGAACCAGAAACCGAAAGTCCTTAGCCCAACAATTAGTAGCCCTAGTAAACAGGGAGGTCTCCGAAGCAGCTCTGATGCAAGAATAGAAGCCTCCTGGGAAAAAAGTTGTGCAGCCTCTTAACTTTTGGACTCTTAAATATCAATAGGAGCCAGCTTCAATTTCTTAATTTCTTCTTCAGTAGGTAATGAGTATAAGCATTTAGCAAAAGCTGGAGCTGCTCTTGCCATAGGAGGATGAGCCCATTCTCCTTCGTTAGCCTCTGCAAACCAGTGATGTATTAAAGTCTTTTCAAATCTCACCTCAAGCCTCAAGTTGAGTCTCAAGTCCTTGCAAAATACTTTCAAGTCAAGCCTCAAGTTAAGTCTCAAGTCTGGAAACCAGCCATAAAAGGAAAAAAGGAGATGGGGTGCATTTCTCAGAGAGGAACAGCAAACACATTAGGCAATGGACTTGAGGTGAGAGTTGAGGTCTGCTCAGCAGGCTGTCCCTGCGGCACACTAGAGGAATCTTCTAAAGCCTTTGAAAAGATCCTTCTGCCTCAAGCACATTGCTTAATGCACTAGCTGTTTTCTTCCCAGAAATGTATTCTGCACTTTGCATTCTGCTCTGGAGGAAGATCCTGCCTGCTGCTCATAGTGAATGGTACAAGCAAGTCAGTCCCTAAAAATATGCAAGTCTCAAGTCAAGCCATGTCAGTGTGTCATTTTTGCCAAATAAAGTCCAAGTCTAACCATTGAAGTGACTTGAATCTGAATTAAGTCTATGGAGTTTATCACATGGGGGGGACAACAAAGTGCTCAAATCCCGTGCACAAACAGGGTTTAAATCCCAGAAAAATCCGGCAAGAACGGATTGTTTTCAGACATGTCATGCAAATTAAGCATTAATGTGACATTAACCTGTACAAAAAGTGGCAAAATGGGATTTTCTCGAAGTTAAAAAGTGGTGCAATTTATGCATGGAATTTGACCCTTCCTTCCTGTGTGATAAAGTCCCAAGTCAAATGACTCGAGTTTACATCACTGCTGCAAGCACTGCAGGGAAGGGTACAACTGAAAGCACTTGCTTAGTCTTAGCTCTGATTTCTGGAGCCCCTTCAGCATTAGTACCAGAAAGCTGGCTGCTACAAGACAACCCCAAAGGCTTTCCCATCTTTCAAAAGGCTGAAGAAAGATTGTTCAGATTCAAACCAATGGGGAGAAACATGCTCTGGAAGAGAATCCTCTTCCTCATCCTCCTGCTCCTTGTCTGAAGTCTTTGCAGAGACAGAAGGCATCCATAGAGGTTACAGCAGAGGCATGCTTTGTCTTTTTGTTTTGCTTTCGGAGGGGAGAAACCATAGACAGTGCCCCCTTCACATATTCCTCCTCCCCTCCTGAGAGGAGGAAGAAGAAGCCAAGGCATGGAGCTTTCAAGAAGCATTACTCATGCTTCTGACCACCAGAGGGCCTGCAAGTGTCCAAGAGCTCATCATTACAGACCATGTGTGTGTCTTTCCTGCCAACCTTTTCTTATGGGGCTCAACATGCCCACCGTCTTGGGCTGTTAACAGACTTGCTCTTGTTTCTTCCATCCCCCAACACCCCAGGTCCCACAGCCTGTCTGGCTATGAGGGAAATCCAATAACATAATTCTCAAGAGAAATCTTAACCATTGGCTGTTCGACAGTGGAACAAACTCCCTCGGAGTGTAGTGGAGTCTCCTTCCTTAGAGGTCTTCAAACAGAGTCTGGATGGCCATCTGTCGGGGATGCTTTGATTTGGATTTCCTGCATGGCAGGGGGGTTGGACTGGATGGCCCTTGTGGTCTCTTCCAACTCTACAATTCTATGATTCTATGACAACCAGAGGTGGGAAGGGAGTGGGAGCATTTGATGGACTTACCCACACATCCAGAGCTGCACCTGAAAGTTCCCTAGTGTGGTTGGATCAGAAGCGGAAACCAATGCTACTCTCTCCAGCCACAACATGAATGGGAACTGGATCATGTTTCCCAGGAAAGGTGGATTGGTTGATTGGTCTGCGACCCCCAGAGGGGCTTCCCCCATTGTACAATCAACCACCAACTCCTTCTCAGAGGAGAGCTCAGGAATGTGATCCCTATTCAGTGGCATTACTAGAGAGGTGTGGACTGCACCGGGTGAGCCACCAGAAGTGGGGTGACACCCACTCAGGCCCTTCTCCCATTGTGCCCCTCCAAGCTTGCTATGGAGGCAGAGGCCTCCTCACAATGAGACTTCCACTACCGCAGCAAAGGAGACCACCAAGTGACCCTGTCATGGCTTTCAGCAGCACTAGAGGCCTTCTCATGAGGAGACATTCACTGCCAGGGTTGCAGAGGCCTCCTCACAAGACCTCTGCCACCTGAGCAAAGGAGGCCTCTGCATGCAGAGATCACTGCAGCCGCAGCAAAGGAGAGGGCCCAGCATGCCCTTTTGTCCACCACTCCCCCATGGCATATCCCCTTCCTGCACTGCATGACACCACCAGGGGTGGGGGACGCCACGGTCTATTAAGCTGAGACTGATGGTCCCCATTAGGATAGTACAACTAATACAAATTAAGATTTCCTGATCCACAGACTGGAGGAATTCTCCTCAGAAACTGATCCCCAAGGCCAAAGTCTCTGTAGCATGTGTGGTTCAAGCTCTGGGAAGGTGGGACTGACCACGTCTAGCAATAGCATTTAACAATAGCATTTACATGTCTATACCACTTTATATTGAACTAAGCATCTCTACGCATGTAAGTTAATTACCCCCAAGAAGCTGGGTACTAATTTTACCAACCTACAAAAGGATAAAAGGCTTAGTCAACCGGTGGTAAGGATAATTCACAAATCAGAAGCCCTGCCTGTGAAGCCGGAGGGAGGAGAGGGACCCTGTATGAAGGATTACTTGTCCACACTGCAGGAAAAACAGCTACACCTCAGTTATCATAGAATCATAGAGCTGGAAGAGACCACAAGGGCCATCCAGTCCAACCCCCTGCCATGCAGGAACTCTCAGTCAGAGCATCCCCAACTGTCCAAGGAGATATGGTCCTGGGTGGTCCTTGAAAGCAAATTTGGTATCAAAGGCAGAAATATCATGGAAATAATAGGCATAGTTTCTCACCTCACATAAAAAGATAGCTATTTTTAAAATGCAAAATGGGAAAACCAGGTCAAGCAACCCTTGCATAAGTAAACAAACAAACAAAAACTCTCAGTCTTCTGGAGAGCTATTGAAACTTTCTTCCAATATAAGTCTATGGAAGTTTCTTTCTTTCGCCACCCTCCACTTTTCTTATGATTTCCATTTTGGTACCTGAACATGTCGGAGATAGTTGGTGAAGCAAGCTTGTCCACTTTCCTGTTTTCTCTCTGTTTTGCTGGTCATGATTCTGGAGGCAGTGATTGTTTACCATGTCTGTTGTAGGTAGACACATAGGAGGACTGGCTAGAATAGAATACCATTCTTTCCCAAATCCAGCTTTATTGCCTTATTTACTGAAGTCCAGGGTAACCAGACATCCTCCTTTCCTGGGACATATCCTCCATTTCAACCTTCTCTCCAGGAGAAATTCCAAAATGTCCTCCATTTTGAGCATCATTAAGAAGCATGAATTTACATTTCTATGAGTGTTTTTAGCTTTTATTTGGTCATGCCCTACATTTTTCTTCAATGCCCTACATTTTGTGGTGCATTGTCCTCCTTGGAGGCAGGACATCCGGTCACCTTGCTGAAGACACACTGCTGCAATGCAACACCAAAAGTTTGGGGTTTCTCCAGCCCTTCTTCACCATCCATCTTCCCAGTGTTGATGGTGCCTAAACGAGTTTCACCCAGAGAACAATGAGGAAAGAAGGAATGGAATTATGTGGCCATAAAAAAGAGTTTCTTTGTCCGAGGCTTAGATGACTGAGACATAGATGTATTTGGTCATCACTGACCTGCCACATCAATCCAGTTTTTCCCCTTTAGTAGGACCACAAACAGAAAGAGAGTGATTGTCCTATGTCCATCCAGGCTCAGCATCTCTGAATTGTCCCCATCACAGAGGGAACTAAATGCATAACTACAGAAGCAATTTTGCATGCAACAACAACAACAATTTGCCATCAGAGAGTGAGTGCTCCTGGTATGCCTGCCTTGCTGAGGCCAAGTGTGTTGTTTATCTGTTCAAATAGTACACATATTTCCTATATAGTGTGCTGCAGTCAGGGCAAATGGACGTCTTCCTTTTCCAGGACATGTCCTATATTTCCGCCTTCTGTTCAGGAGGAATCCCTAAATGTCCTCCATTTTGACCATGGCTAGGAAGCCCATTAACTAACACCATGATTGTTGTTCTCCTTTGAGAAATGTGTCCACCTGACAAAGAGTGGGATAGGCTGGATCCTTCTAAAGGTCTTTTTTCCTAAGAACAGCAGCAGATAGGACTTGCACCCAGAGCTCAGGGCCTGCTTGTTTCTCAGAGGCAAAAAGGGCAGCCAATGTGGTGTTAGGCAATGGTCGGCTTGAGGACACAATGCAAATGTTGAAAGTGTCCCCCCTCCCCCTCAATTTCAGCCCAATGGACAAATGAAAGGAATAATTTAAATGTAGATTCAGTCGAGGGTTTGTTGTTAGTAAAGTACAATTTTAAGCAATTGTCTTGCTCAGAGATCAACAGCTACATCCACAGCGGAGAAATAATCCAATTGGACACCATTTTAATTTGCGATGGCTCCACGCTATGGAATTCTGGGATTTGTAGCAAAATTCTGGTGCAAACAACAATCCCAGAATTCCATAGCGTGGAGCCATGGCAGTTTAGAAAGTGGTGTCAAACTGGATTATTTCTCCAACGCAGATGCAGCCTAAAGAAATATTTATTACGCTTCCCCAGTAGAGAGTGCTGTGCTCCATCTGTAGTTTTGGAGGACCACAAACATGGCCATTGGCTGATGTGAAGTACAGTAATTATTAAGGGAAGTAAAATGACATTTAAGATTGATGTGTGTTAACATTTTCGGAATCAGTGAGTGTTACCAGACTGGAGACAGTTGAGGTGAAATCATAGTTTTGTCCATATGGAATTATGTGAGAAGCCCAAACTGAACTAAATGTGTCTCTTTATTAATTTTCTTTCGTCTGAGGCGGATTCACACAAGAAATAGCAATCAAGGGCCCTCTGGTGTTTTGTAATCTGGATTCTGAGGAGAATAAAAGAAGCATTAACAAGGCAATTTCAGGTTTCCAAAATGGGGGGAAATGGAAGAGACAGCAATAAAAAGAACATTAAACAAACACGAATAGTGATCTTCTTTCCCTACGAAGAGTTATGTCCGGATATCTATTTTATTTTATTGGAAGCCATCAAATTTTGGTAGAGCAAAAAGTGTCACTTTGGAGAATGCGGGCATCGATCCCGCTACCTCTCGCATGCTAAGCGAGCGCTCTACCATTTGAGCTAATTCCCCTCGTTGCAGTTTGGTCTTCTCTGAACTCTTACAAAACAGTGTCGCGCCTGAGGCACGTTCAGCAACAACTTCCTCATAGTTTTCCAATCCAAGGGAGCGCTTTTTCTCTCTGTTTCTCCAACGGCTCATAATAAAAACAAAAGGAGTATGTATGTATGTATGTACGTCTGTGTTATATCGGGGTTGGGTCAGTGTTCTCCTGTCACTCAAAGACGGAAAGAGACTCCCCCTCTTTCTCTCTCACTGCGCATGCGCGGTACCGTTCCAGCCCGAGAGAGCGCGCGCTCGGGGGCGGGGCGAGGAGGCTAGTTAGGGAACCAAGATACAGTATAGAGCGAGGGAAGGAAGAAGGGCGGTCGTTGATTGGTCGTTGCGTTGGTGATGCTTCTTGGCCTCGCGGGAGCGAGCACGCGCGGAGTGAGGGAGGGGGAGCGATTTAAGAGGCGGTCTGCCTCCTCCTCCTCCTCGGGCGCGAGCGCGGCACGCGTTGGCAGCGGTATGCTAATGAGGAGGAGGAGGAGGAGGATGACTGACGAGGAGGAAGGCGTCCCGAGCGGTGCGGCTCGCGCCCTTCTTCTTCTTCTTCTTCTCCTTCTCAACGTTCTAAGGTAAATAAAACCTGAGGGAAGGGAAGAAAGAGGGAGAGACGGCGTGGCTCGGGAGGGAGGGAGGCGGTTTCTCGCCGCCGCCGCCGCCGCCGCCGCCGTTTTTACCACCCAAAGCGGAGATGAGGGAAGGAAGGATGAAGGACTAATAAATAAAGGATAGGAGATAATGGATAGATAGATAGATAGAGGAGAGTGTAATGCAGAAGCACCGGGGCTTGCGTTTTAATCCTTGCCGAGGGAGGTTGGAGGGAGGCAGAGGGGAGCCAGAGAGGACCAGGGGCGGCACAATGGAGGACGTGGCCACAGAACAGCTGCCCAGGCTCCCAGGGATGCGCATCCGTGCTTCCCAGCCCCGCTCCGAAGGGAGGAGGCTATTCCCAAACAACGGCTAAAGCCCCCTCGACCGGGGAGGGCAATCCCTGCTGCTTGGAGCTTCTCCGGAGGGAGGACATGCCCAGAGAACCCTGTGGATGGAAACCCTTCCCGTATAGTCAGGAGGGAGGAGGGGTGGCCGGACAAAAGGACTGGAGATGGGAACCCGTGCTCTAGCCCTGCTCCGAAGGGAGGAAGGAGGCTGTTCCCAGATAAAGCCCCAGACCCTCCTCTGGATGGGACCCTTCTTTCTTAGAGTCAGAAGGGAGCAGCAGATGGCCAAGCCACAAAGCAAGGAAGTGCCGGCTTCTGAGCCCCGCTCAAAACAAAGGAGGAGGCATTTGGGAATCCTGGATGGAACTGGGAGGCTGGCATGGAGGACGGGTCCGGGAAAAGGAGGACAAGCCCTGCAGAGGGAGAGAGGAGAGACGGGGGCGGTATTCTTTTGGCGGGGTGACAGTGGCCTTTGGACCCTCTGGGCACTTCTTGCCTGCTGCTGCTGCTGCTGCTGCTGTTGTTGCTGTTGTTTCCCACATACTCCGCCCTGGGCCTTCTTGGCAAGGCTTGCTCAGAGGGGGTTTGGCCATTGCCTTCCCTTGAGGCTGAGAGAGAGTGACTGGCCCAAGGTCACCCAGGGCGGCTGAGAATCGAACCAAGTCCTAGTCCAACGCTCAGCCCATTGCGCCACACTGTGCTTAGCCATGTCTAGTGTGACTGAGGACACACACGCAGCTGGAGGGACTCCGGTCCACACAGCAATTCTGCTCTTTTGTTGTTGTTATCCGCCCTGGAGTCCACCTCCACCCATGGCAGCCCTGTGGATGAGGAGACCCCCTGCCCTCCTCTGCTCTGCTCTGTCCTGCAGACTCATACTCAAGAGGGTCAAGTCAAAGGCATTCATGGACGGTATCCATAGTTTTTGTGGGTTTTTCAGGCTCTGTGGCCATGTTCTAGGAGAGTTTCTTCCTGGCGTTTCGCCAGCATCTGTGGCATCTGGCATCTTCAGAGAAGATATACCCAACTCCTTTCCAGGCAAAGCATTCTCTGAAGATGCCAAAGCCACAGATGCTGGCAAAACGCCTGGAAGAAGCTCTTCTAGAACATGGCCACAGAGCCCCCAAAACCCCCCAAAACCCCCATACTGATGACCTCTTAACACATGATTCCTCAGTTCCTGCAAACTCATACCAATGACCTCCTTAACAGAGTCCATCCATATGTCATGCAGACTTCCGCTCTTTCTACTTGCCTCCACCTTCCCTAGCATTACTCTTTTTTCCAATGAATTGTGCCTTCTCATGATGTGTATGAAGTAGTTTATGTGTTTTAAATGATGTTTTAGGTACATCCTGACAATGACCAGGGTTGTGTTGTGTTCTTCTTGCCTGTTGTCATCGTCGTTGTGTGCCTTCAAGTCATTTCTGATTTACGGTGGCCTTAAGGCAAACCTTTGGTGGGGTTTTCTTGGCAAGATTTGTTCAGAGGGTGTTTGGCCATTGCCTTCCCCTGAGGCTGAGAGAATGTGACAGTCCCAAGGTCACCCCGTGGGGGCCTCCATGGCCGAGTGGGATTCAACTCTTCGCCTCCAGCGTCATAGTCCAGCACTCAAACATAGTCCAACACTGTGCCATGCCATACGTAGCAATATCTGGTCTGACTAGGATGAGGGTATACACAGCTGGAGAGACTCCAGTCAACCCAGCAGTCCTACTTAGTTTGTGTATTTTAGTGTTTTGGGCCCATCCAGAGGACTACAAAAGAGAGCATGCCTGGAGGCTGGATAGAGTATGATATGTGCCTCTCACAGAATAAACTGCCACAGGGTTTTAAAAAGGCAGGTTATCACATCTTAATGTACTAACGTTGAGAAGAGGCCTTAATTTGAATTGGGTTTTTGGAAGGAAGAGAATGGAGTTTAATTTTGTTTGTTTAAAAAACAACATCCAAGAGATAATTTAGTGACAGCTCTGCCATTCTGGAAGAAATTCACAGTTCTGTGCAAACCATGCTGTCTCTGCCATAGATGTATTAACTTTGCTGCTGTTTCCTAAAATGCAGGGGCCTGTAAAAAGCAATGAGTAATTCAGACTTCTTGCTTGACAAAAAGGGCTTGGTCCAGGTGTTTGTCAGAGTGCCAGAATAGTCTGTGTGAGAATGAATGCATACATTCATACAGTGGAAACTTTAAAACAGCTCATCGTCTGTTCTCATGCTTTGTGGGATTTTTTACTCCTACCTCTGACTAATACCAGACTCTGGCTTTCATTTTTTTGCATGGCAATTATCTATCCTTTGTAGCTGGAGTGACATAAAAGTTGCCTAGAAAAGCTCAGCAAAAATAATGGGATCTGTGCACTGTTAACTGTTTTAACCCTGGGGAAATGCTACACTATGCTTTAAAACAATTCAAATTATATAAATTGATTTGGTGAATAGAAGTTACATTTAAGAGAACATTTATTTTGTGTACATCCCATTTATTTTATGGTGTCTCTCCATACGTTGACAGGTAACTTAGATCATAGAGTTGGATTGGTCTTTATGGGCTAGCCAGTCAAAGCACCCCCAGCAAGTAGCTGTCCAGCCTCTTTTTCATGATGTCCAGATAAGTAGACTCTAGGAAATTGTTTTCATTGCTAACTGCTCTCACTGTCAAGAATCATAGAGTCAGAAGAGACTTCAAGTCCCATTCAGTCCAAACCCAATCTGCCATGCAGGAACTCACAATCTACCCCCCTTGACTGCTGGCCATTCAGTCTTTGTTTAAAGATCTCCAAGGAAGGAGACTCCACTATACTCCGAGGGAGTGTATTCCACTGTCAAACAGCCCCGCGGAGCAAATCTTGCGGCATGATTATGATGCCGCAGTGCGCCAATGGCACACTCGCGGCATCACAGTGGCGCCGTCACGTCAAAATGGCAGTGTCCATCTGTACAGGGCACTGCCACTTTGACGCCCTCGTCACGTGCAAGGTGTGAGGGGCGTCTGGAAGCGATGCCCCTCGCATGTGACGAGGGTGCACTATAGCGCCGTCTGTATAGCACCAAAATCTACCCTCCTGTAACCTAAAACTGCTGGCCATGGTCCTACCATTTGGGCCAGCAGAGCACAAATCCGCTCCCTCCCCCCCTTCTCTTTGACAGCCCTTGTGGTATTTAAAGAGTGCAATCAGGTAATCCCTTGGTCTTTTCTTCACTGTGTTGAATATGCCCAGCTCCTTCAACATTTCCTCATAAGTTTTGAAGATCCATAGACAGAAATTGGTTTCATGTGTACTTCTTTCAGATGCAATAAGCAATATTTTATGATAATAGAATATTAATGAATTTGTGAGGGAAGAACCATCCATATTTGAAGTCTTACAAACACCAAATGAAATCCACAGAAAGTTGGATGTGTCTAACACTGCATTGGGAAAGCTGGTGTGGAATAAGAGTTTGAGCATTGGATTATGACTCTGGAGACTAGGGTTTGAATTCCTGCTCAGTCATAAAAGCCCATTGGGTGATCTTTGGCAAGTCATACTCTCTCAACCTCAGATAAAGGCAAAAAGCAAATCCCTCTTAATAAATTTTACCAAGAAAAGCCCATGATATTTGCCTAGGGTCACTATAAACTGGAAACATCTTAAGGTACACAACAACAGCAGCAGCACTGCATCATAGTTGGGTCAAATGTATTGAATGCTGTCTGTCAAATAATTTATTTTGGTAGCTGCGTGATACAGTAGGTGAAATTAACTAACTTGCATCAATTTTACACAGGCTGAGGCAACATTTGAAGTCTTTACGTGTAAATTTTGCATTCAGCATACCTCTTTGCTTATGTGTTCATTAGATCTGTCCATCAGATTCATAAAAGCATTGTTCTGCAGGTGTTCAAACATCTATCCCGACGTAATTACTTTCAGACAACTGTACAGTTAAATCACCCACCTCTAGTTTCTGTAGACAATATGACAGATACTTTTACTTCATATTACTGTCAGCTTCCCCACCATTTCACACGGCTATGTGAGAGTAATATACTCCTTACTTTGTGTTTTGTAATGACTTTAGCTTGTGTATGGTGTTTCAAAACATTAAAATAAATTTTACATCAATAATTTGATGTCTTCCAGTCTCTAGCTAAGGACTGTTTAGTTGGTGATCCATAACAGAAGAAGCTACCTACCAACTGTGTAGATTAGTTCTGCTTTTTCCTCCTGGGGTGAAGATGGAGAGAGTTTATCAAGAAAGTGATAAAGGCCTCATGCAGATGGGCCTGAAAGAGTGGTGCATGGCCATGCCAGCACCAATTGTACCAGGATTGTGGCAACCACACATGCCCAGCCCTGAGTTGCTGCTATGGTCCTCAACTTGGCCACCGACAAGGAGCAGCTTTTTGCTGCTCCTTTTTGTGCTGGCTCTTCCGGATTGGGGTGGGCTCAGAGCAGCTTCTGGCCGCATTTGAGGCATGCATTGTGTAAACACCATGCCCCCAACACAACCTGAAGCAGACACTTTTGGCCTGTCTATTTCTGGCCTAGGTCACAGTATATGGATAACCGCTTTCAGTCAGCTTGGAGGGTTTTATGTTATGCAGGGCTGCAACAGTTGACATGTGCTATGAAGTTTGGCATTTGAGACCTACTTTACAATGCAGCTGACGTTTCTCATCTGGATTTTTCTGTCTTTCCATGCTGTTTTCATCATTGTGCTCATTGTTACTCATTGTGATCCAGCCTTTCAGATAACTCAATAACCAGCTACTGCCTACCAGTACATACCTGCCAATTTCAAGGTGATTTGCAGAGAAGGGCCTACAGCCTATTGATGAGAACAAATTGTTACTCATTGAGGGTGACTAATGCAAGTTTGTTATATTCCCAGAGGAAAATTTTCAAAAATACGTGGGTGGAGGCATTTCCAAAGTTTGATCCCACAAGAAGAACATTAATGTAAACAAGACATATATACTTTTATTAAAAAATAAAAAAATATTTTATCCTTTGAAAGTTAACCATGAGAAATGTTTTAGTTGGTGCTTGAAAAGGTGGTAGTTACTCACACCAAGTAGCCATTGTTCTGTCTTTATGCTTTTTCTTACCTTGCCTTTGCTAATTACTGATCCTCTGGGAGTCCTGGATTTAATCCTCTTCTGTGCTGTTGATGCATTCCTCCCTGCTAAAGTATTCTTGTTCAATTTGCTCTTGAAAAAAACTGTGTTGGCTTCATTTTTTCAGTTCCTTTGCAATCTTCTTAATTACTTTTATCTTCTTACCTTATCTTTTGGAAGATCTTATAGATTTAACCACGGACCCTTTTCTTCTCATGCATCAGAAAATTCTGCACATCATTATTTCTTACATGTTTACTGATGATATGATCCATGGGTGCTATTTCTCTGTCATAGACTTCACATTTAGAAAATTAGCTTTGTAGTGAAGGAACACTTTGGCATCATTCACACTATGGAAATAAACCGGTATGGAACCGGTTTATTTCCATGAAGTTCACACTTGCCTTGACTGCACTCGATGCAGTTTGTGGAGAGGTGACCTAAAAGCCCGCTTAAACTGGTGCATTTGGCACCAAACCCCTTCACGGTTCTTTTTTTAATATGCAACTTCAGTAGTCTGACCACGCTACTGAAGCGATTTAGATCGCACTGCATTGTTCCTGAAAATGGAGGTGCCTTCTTTTAAATCGACACTGTGGCAAATGTGAACAGCAACAGGGTTAAAATGGCACAGAGAGATTCAGTCACAGTAAATATAGTGGGAACACTGAACCGATTCTGAATCAGTATGGAGATGAGAATCTCTCTGTTCAAAAAAGTAAGTAGAGTTCTAAAGAGTCAGGAATACTTTGGATGTATTTTGCTCAGATTAAGATGCTCTAAGGTTATTACTATGCAATCTTTCAGTTTTCTGTTTCTGCTGAAGTCAAAATGGGTTGTCCCTATAATTTTAAGTGATGAAATAGAAATGTGTAGAGGTCTTTGAGAGAATTAACTTAATTCCTTAGGTGTACAACATGGGGCACTCACTGCCTTTGGCCTTCCAGTTTTCCTCTGGATGACCAGTTCCATAAATTATGTTATATGCTAGATGTGTAGAGAAATCTAGTTTTAAAAATATTTAATGGCTTAGTATGTGCTTACATTTCTGTCAGTCTGTTGGTGGAATGGACACTGCTGGTGGTACAGGGTCTCCCTTTCTAAATGTTGGCAGTTACCTTCAGTCTCCTTTGTTTCTCCCTCTGGTTGTGTATATGTATCTATATTTTCCTCTATGTAAATATTTAACGTCAATGTGTATTGTTCTACAACAAAGTCCTTATGATGAATGATAGTAAAAATTATACTAATTGGCTAACATTTGCATTTTATTGAAGAATTAAGTATTTTTTTCCCTATAGGCTGGCATACTTATTTCTGAGATTAAGTGACTGCAACAGAGGCATCACAGTTTGCTTATACTTTTCAATGCTATACATGTATGGATTATATGCATGTACCTTTCAGTGCTATACTTACATGGATTCTTTATCCATGGATTCAACTATGTATGGTTTGGAAATATTCAAAAAGATTATAAATTCCAAAAAGCAAACATTGATTTTGCCCTTTTATACAGTCTGCCCTCCGTATCCACAGATTCTTTATCAAGCCACGATTTAAAAATATTAAAAAATATATAACTTCCAAAAAGCAAACCTTGATTTTGCCATTTTTTTAAAATAAGGGGCACAGTTTTACTGTATATACTGTATTGTATTTAATGGGACTTCAGTATCCACGGATTTTGGAATCCATGGTGGTCCTGAAACCAAACCTTAGTGGATAACAAGGGCTCACTGTATGAGGGACACTTGCTCCATTATATTTAATGGGACTTGAGCATCCACAGATTTTTGTATCCATGGAGTGTGTGTCTTGGAATCAAATACCAAGGACCCACTGTATTTTGCTGAATTCTTTTTAATCTCTTGAGGATACCAGATGCTTTTAAAAAAACAACAACACAATTTAGCAGTACCATTTTAAGAATTTACTCAGATGCCACAGACCCTGGATGCTTGTATGCTATTTTGGTTGCTCCAAAAGAAGGTATTGCCTGGATTATTTTCTTTCGTTCCAATGGATCACTGTAATTATCTTTGTGTTTTCAAGTATCCAGTATGGCTAATCTTTGTAGGTGAAACGTTTGCATGCTTTTTGTGCCAAAAGATCTCACAGACACCCCTTATGCTATTTTTAGGCATTCTGTATTTTTCTTCAGGATTAATATGGCAATGATTTTCAGTGTGCTGTAGCTCTCTCAGAGTGCTTCATTTTGCTGCTGTTTATCAAGCTTAAAGTACTACTATAAGCATAGGGATTCTGTAAAAATGTATATTGTATCTTTAACCACAGTATCTATGGTAGCTCATGTCAATCTCCTTCAGGTTAACTTCTTGTTGTAAACAGAGTTACATGCAATTTAAGAAATTATTGGTAGGAATGGGGAGTGTTAATAATGTTGGCAAAAGATATTTGTTATTACTGAAGTTCCAGCTGTATACAACTGAAGGAACCAGCTGATCATAGGGAGAATTTTTAGGTAGAAATCTTTGTGAAAACAACCTGAATTCATTTCTGTAGTTGAACTTGTGATGCTGTGGAAAGTGGCTCCAACATGACTATACTGTAGATTGTTTTCATTTATAGCTCATTTCATGGTGAGGTTGTTCCATATCCAGTAATAATGGTGTGGTAGAAAAAGTGAAAAGTTCATGTCTGAACTGACTTTAGAATAGTTAGTAAATGGTCTAATATTTTATAGACAGATGAGACTACTGTGCTTGCTGATATTTCTGAACCAAGTATTTTTTATGATGACGAAAACAAGCAGATGTTTTGATATCATAAAAGTATAGGCTCAGTTTAATCGTGAGTATGTTTAGAGCTAGCGATGCTTGCTTGGAAAAATTGCCTTTTATAGCTCAATATGCCTAGTTTTGCTCTACACAGCAAGAGAGGGAGTATCCTGAATAGAGCCCACTCTCTGTTTCTTTCATACATACCTGCATGACAAAAGTTTTCCTGCCGCTTGAAAATATCTCACGTTGAAGCGAATGAATAAAACCCAATATTAAAATAAAAGAAAAACAGAGATACCACAGAGGCCATTGAAGGTTATTGATGAACATGAAACAAATGTCTAAAATGTAGTTAGCACTGCTGGAACAGAAATAATTATCGGCAGCGTTCTTATCAGCTCGGTTTAGGCAATGGCTCAGGCTTCCTAGTAATGAGCAAAACACACCCGGCTGTGACCCACAGTTAGAACCACGGACTTTTGTGCAGTTCAGTAAACGGTTTGGAAACTCAGGGTCCAAAATGCGATAGGATGGCTTCGTAGAAGCATGTGATCCCTTGTTGAAAAAGCTAAGGGGTTCTGGGCACATTCAAAGTGCTAATGAGCTATAAAGCACTAGGCGGCAGGAGCCCTGGTGCAGTGGGTTAAATGCCGACTGCAGCCACCACCAAAACCAAAGGTTGCAAGTCAATACCAAGCAAAGGGCTCAAACTGACTCAGGTTTGCATCCTTCTGAGGTCGCAAAATGAGTACCCAGATTGTTGAGGGGGATAGTTACAGTTGTAAACCGCTTAGCAACTCTAGTTTCGTACGAAGTGTTATATAATGAAGCTGCTCTGCTTGTTTTTTATATCCAACTATCTGAAAGCCAAACCTTCATATTCTTTAAGATCTTCAGGGAAAGGCTTTCTCTCGATCCTGCTACCTTCTTAGTTCAGTATTGTACTACCTTTGTTATAGTACTTATTCCACTTTAACTGCTGTGGCTGCCTCCTGTGCATCTGGGCTTTGCAGTTTGTCAGGCCTATGCTCCTGGCGGGAGTCATTCTGAATGTCCCTCCGGAAACGGCAATCCCAGGATTCCACAGGAGGCAGCCTAGCAGTTAAAGTGGAGTTATACATAACAGTGATGCAATCACATTACATTCATAACCGCTTACATGAACTAAGCCTCCCTATGTAGTTTACAATGTGAAGCTAATTGCCCCCAACAAGCTGGGAACTCATTAGCGACAACAGAAGGATGCAAGGCTGAGTAGATCTTGTAATCCCTGGATCAAACTCGCAACCTGTGTGGCTGCAGTACAGGCACTAACCACTGCACCACCAGGGCCCCTGAGGGGGACCAAGTATAGTGTGAAATGGCCCAAAACAATGGGCCATAAAGAGCAGCTTCTAGCTGCTTTGGGGGTGGGGAGTGCAGAGAACAATGCCTCGGATAAGCCAGAAGCCATCTGGGGCTGCCTAAGGTGGCCTGAAGCTGCTGGAAAAGGAGTGTGGAAAAAGCATTCCTTGCCGCAGCCCATTTGGAACCATGGCTGTGACCCACTTTCAGAGGGGCTGTGTGGTCACCATGGTCCCGGGCCAATGTGGGCTGATTGAGGGCTGAGGCTGCCAGAGCCACTCCAACCGCTGGTCTGGTTTGTCCACAGGCTATCTTGTTAAGGACACAGAGAGAGCCTTCTCAGGGGCTGCTCCCACCTTCAGAACCCCCCTCTTTGGGAGCTAGGTGGCCCCCCCTGTCTTTCCTTTCACCAGTAGGCAACAGTTTTTGCTTCATCAGCGCTTTTAATATATAACTGCACCAGGGAGTCTTTTTCATTGAGGTGTGTGTATGTTTTAAAATAATTTTATATTGTTTTTTTTAATTCTGTGTTGTTTTTAAAAATTGCACTGTGGATTTTGATTGGTTTCCTGTCATGAGCTGCCTGGGTCCCCAAGGACAAAGGAGGCATATAAATAATAATTAAAAAATGTTCAAATTGTTTAAATAATTTTTAGTACGCTAGGGATATAAAGAATACTACATACTTTCTTCTCCATGATGATAAAGGATGTCAGTATGGCAGTATATCAAGACACACAGAAAAGATAGTCATAGATTTTTCATAGTTTGGGAGGCAGTGAGGGAAAAGAACTTTATGCAAGAAATTGTTTTTCAGCAGAAAACTCTTTCATATGGCGGGTTACAGACTGCCGGTTGGGGCGGTCTGCACCCGACCCTTTCCCCGGTTATCGGGGCCTCAATGCTAGACCGGCAGCCGCTGAGGCCCCAATTCGCCACTTTCTGGGCTGCGGAGAAGCGACAAAAGGCCGCTTCCCTGCAGCCTGGAAAGGGGTATCCTTGGGGCCTCAAGCCCCAAGGACCCCCGAATGGCGGGGATGAGGAGAAAGGGGCCGCTTGGCCCCTTTCTCTCTTTGCACCGCTGGGCGCATTTGTGTGAAGGCTGCGCCCAGCGCGCAAACCAGGAAGGAGCTCCGAAACGGAGCTCCTTCCTGCTCCGCGCTAAGGCGCACTAAGCGCCTTGGCACGGAGCGATGATGTCACGTCCGCACCGCTCCATATAGAGGTGGTGCGTCGTGACTTCATCATGGCGGTGCTGTGTGGAACAGCTGTTGTCATTTTGTGGTGCGTGCAGAGCGCACACTAGGGTTAGGGGTGCGGAAGCACCGCCCCTTCTAACCCTAGTACGCCTCTGCGCGTACTATAGGCCCGTCTGTAACGGCCATAGAAATACTGCTATCTGCCCAAAAACCTTTGTGGTGGAACAATTTTTTAAAATGCTCCAAATAGAAATACAGTGGTACCTCGGGATACGAAATACCCAGGTTACGAAATTTTCGGGATAACGAAAATCCATAAGAAAATTGGTTCCGGGTTACGAATGTTTTTTGGGTTAAACAAAAAACTTTTGGTGCTTTCGGCGCTATTTTAACACGGAATCGCGGCTTTTTCCCCATTACGCCTATGGCATTTCGGCTTGCGAAGGCTTTTCGGGTTATGAAAGCGGCCGGAACGATTACTTCGTAACCCGAGGCACCACTGTAGTCATAGAGAAATGTGCAAAAAACCTATAAACCTGCCCACAGAGGAGAATACTTTTGAAACTCTCACTTTTGCATATGCGCATGAAATAAGCCAAAAATGGCATTCTTATGCACACTAGAGAATAAAATGCATGAGATAGGGATCTTTTGCAATTTAGGCACTTATGGACTTCAAAAAATATATTTGTGTTCTTTTTGCTGCTACCCAGTTTTTACAGCTTAGACTGAGTCCACCCAGAGAAATAGGGAATGTTAAAGACATGGGTGGTAGTGGCAAGATTGACACTGTTCCAACAGACATCAGCATGAAGTGCTAAATCTAATCAACAAAAAAGTGCCTGCTAATTCTACAGGGAGAGCATAGTCTGAGCGAATGAGACTAATTATGGGGTGAAATTAATGCTTGGATTCAAACTGAGATTACTTGCCTGCTATGCTTGAGAGCTATGTAAGAAAACTGAGAGCTCTAGTCTGCAAATGAAATTTACATAATTCTATTTGGCTTGCAAATGTCAACATGAGAAAATGCTACGGAAAATGCTATTTTAAGAGCAATTAAGAGCTTACAATCTTGGAACACGCAGTTTTTGCCTTAAAAATGTAATAGTGGAGTTTATGGATTCCCAAGCATAAGGAAATGAACATATATATTATATACGAAATAAGTCTAGCAGATAAATTTAAAAAGAAAAATGGCTTAAATAGGAACTAGGGGTGTCTGCTTTTAATTATTGGTGTATTATCCTTGCTAGGGATCAAGATATCTAAAAGTCTTTCTTTTTAACAAAATACTAAGATAAAGTACGGACAATAAAAGAGATTGAATGCATGATTACCTTTCAACTGGATAAAAGTAATGAAATGCAAGTAAGATCTGTTTTCACTGGATGGGGCACTAATAAAGAAGATACAGAGTACTGTGTAACACAGTGACACACCTTCCCACTTTCATTGGTAATACTACTAGTTGTGACAATTGTATTTTGGCAGCTTGGCAGCAGAGAGAAATGAATAATAAAAATGGCTCAGTGCTGGAAGTAGAGCAGGGCAGCCTTCTGAGGGATAACAGGTTGAGAATCTTCATTCTCACCCCTTGTAAACCATTGCTATAAACCTGAACGTGTAAACAGATTAAGAACCATCTCCTTTAGTGCAGCATGGGACTTTCCCTGTCCTTAAAAGTCCATGGTTTCCAGCCAGGGAAAACCTGAAACATGTGGTATTCATCTCAAGAGGCCCAAAGGATTAAACCCAGATGGATTAATTTCTACACTTTTTTTCTAGAAGTTTCAAAAGATGCAGTCCTCACTGTGATTCATGTAAAAACCAGCCCATTTTTGTTGAACAGTTCTTCTCCCTCTCAGCTTTCATAATTGCGAATTATCTATACAGATTAGCCTCTAAGTATTCTAGCTCATTTTGGTTCTGTATGTACCTTTAGTTCTTTTAAGCGGGGGAGGCAACCTGCGGCCCGGCGAGGCCTTGGGACCGGCCCCAGCCCGTCCTGCCTGCCGCCGATTGCCACCAGGGCCTTTGGCCTCTCGCACCAGGGGCAAGGGGGGCAATTGTCTAGACGCCTCAGAACATGCATTTATATTAACATTTTAAAAAAAAAAATCAGCAATTTTTTTTGCTTGTCCTCCACTTTTTTTTTAAAAAAAGCGTCCTTCATTGAAATTTTTGTCCTACATTGTCCGGTTTTATTTATTTATTAATTTTTTAAAAAATATTTAATTGTTATTTTTGGCTCCGGCCCCCCAGTTGTGTCTGAGGGACAGCAACCCGGCCCCCCGTCTCACAAAAGGTTGCTATCCCTGGTTTAGAAGTTCCAATATTGTACTTGTCAGAAACAAATTATTGCAAGATGTAAAGATACAGTCAGCCCTCCATATGCACGGATTTCATGCATGGATTCAACCAACCACATTTGGAAAATATTAACATTTTTAAAAAATGCAGAAGCAAACTTTATTTTGCCATTTTATAGAAGGACACCATTTTACTATTCTATATTATAATATGGATACTTGAGCATCCATAGTATCCTGGGGGGACCTGGAACCCCACAGATACCAAGGGTCCCTGTACTTTGTTCACACAAACAGGTATCTGGTTGTAACAGTTGCATCCTTCATAACAGAAAAGGATGTCATATAAATTATATTATAGTGTAAATTAACATGCTTATGAATAAAGGTTAATATAAAAAGAAGAATAAAAATCAGCTAAATACCTTATTGTTGAAAGTGCTATGGCTTTGTCAGCTGTGAGCTATGAGAGGTTGTTTAATGTCTCTAGATTAATATAACTGTATGCAGTAGCCCCTCCCAATTTGCAAGGATCTGTTCCAGATCCCCCCCCCCAAAAATGGCACATTGCAAATATATGAGTCCCATTGAAAATAATGAGCACCCCTGGTGGTGTGCACATGGCTGTGCACGGTGGCAGCTCCATTTATTCCCCCGTTGCCCTCTGCGATGGACGAGGGACACAGACTTCAGGTCTGCGAGAATGGAGAGGCGAGTGCATACTCATGTATAAGTCTGGAAATTTTAGTCAAAAATTGGCCCCCAAAACCTGAGGAGATTCATCCATGCGTCAATGTAGTACTGTACTTTAACTTTTATATATAAATAAAAAACATCAATGTTCATTAAAATAAATTAATCATATTTTTCGTTTTAGACATGCCTTTCAGCTCTCTTTTGTGACTTGACTATTTATTTGATGTAATTTCATTTTGCCTATTTTCTTTTAACTTTTGTTGAAATGTTTTTTTCTTTTGCACTAATAATAAACAATAAATGAAAGCTAAAAAACAGAAAGGAAATTTTAGTTTAACATTCAGATCCAAAAAAAGAACATTAAAGTACCATACTTGAAGGCTGGCTGCTGTGCTATTTGAATCTGTGTATCATCGTTATTTCATAGTTCTTCTCTAAGGAGATCAGTCACATATATATTTTTTAAAAACTATGTCTTAAAAAAAATATCATCCTGACTACTCCATGAGGCAGGTTCTGCTGAGAATGGTGTACCCAAAGTCATCCAACGGGTTTCATGGAGAGTGGAGATTTGAAACCCAATCTCCCCAATCCCCTCCCAGTCCTAAACCGAACCTAGCTACTACTACATTCTACACATTCTACCACTGTATTGAGCAGGGGTAGCTGTAGCAAATCCTTGCTGTTTTAGAAGGTAACTAGTAGCATGTGTGGAAGGGTGCTTTTAGAATGCATCTGTCATGGCCAGCCAAGAGCAGGTCTTGGAGGATGATGAGGAGGATGGGCTCCTCCAGACAAGAGTATTGAGGCTACACCAGGTGCTAATCCTGCCCAGTGCAAGAGGTAATTGAGGCTACACCAGGTGTTAATCCTGCCTCCCAGAATCCAGCCCTGATCCCCAGCCCCAGAGGAGGAGGCTCAGCCAGGTCCTAGTGCGGGTGGGATCCTCTGGTGGTACAGCAGCCTAGTGGTGACTTCTGGGGAGGAACCAAGCTTGAAGGTTCCCTCCAAGACAACACAAGGCTGAAAGTGCGGGCAGACGCGAGATCCCAGAGAATTGCTGAGAAGCAATTAGCAAATCACAATCAGTGGCACAGGAGAGTTTCTGTCCTAGACTGTGGCCAGCACCCACAACACACGCCAATAAGAAGGCAGTTAACTATGAAGCTGGAATAGCCCACAAACCTTGCAGGAAAAAAACCAAAGCCAAGCCGATGTCAGGATAACAGAGGTCTATCAGCCCAGTCTAGGACAGGTCAGCCAAAGTGGCAATAGTCCAGTCCGTTCCGAAGTCAGAGTCAAGGCAACAAGGAGTCAAGATACAGGGAGCCAGTTCAGGCCAGTCACACCAAAGATCATGCAATAAACTCTGCACTGATGTGTGTCTCTCGGCTCATTAAGGGAAACTCAGCTCAGATCCGCAGTCACTCCCTGTTCTAGCAATGCAAAGTGTGATGTTTTTTCACACCAAATCACGAGTCACTCCTGTCTAGCAATGCGAATTCACATTAAAACATGATGTTTTACCACACCTGGTGGCCTTTCCATTGTCCTTCGGATTGAGGAGGAAGTGAAGCAGTTCTATTCCAAGCAAGTCACGTGATGAGATCAAGCAAAGGGAGTGAGTGCACATTATATTACCACACCGAGGGTTCAGCGATTCGAATCGGCACCCTTGCACATGCTCTGGGGCTGTGAACGCTGTCCTCCTTCCTGCCCCCCTCCTTAGCTGTCACCTTCATTGGGGTGAAGAAGCAGTCAGGGGATGATGGGATAGGTCGGGCTGGGTTGCTGGGCCAGTTTGGGATGGCAGGAGAAGGCAGAGGATGATGGGATAGGTCGCTGGGGGTCACTGGGGCCAGGATTGGGATGCAGAGAAGTCAGGAGAGGGGAGAGTCCTGGGTTTGCTGGGGCCAGATGGATGCAGGAGAAGGCATGGATGAGGGATAGGTCGCTGGGTCCCTGGGGCCAGGATCGGGACAGGGGAAAGGCAGTGGATGGTGGGAAGAGGTCGCTGGGGGTCACTGGGCCAGGATTGGGAGTGCGGAGAAGCATGGGATGATGGGTAGATCGCTGGGGGTCCCTGGGGCCAGGATTGGATGCATGAAAGGCAGGGGATGTGGGAATGATGGAATGGGTTGCAGGTGGCAGAGGGGGCAAGATGGCATGAAGGGAGGAGGAAAGATGACGGAGCAGGACGCAGGGGGCCAAGTGGGTGACATTGGAGTGGTTTTCAACACCAGACCCAATTCGCAGTGCAATCGAATAGCCTGGAAGCGAATTCTGTGAAGTCACTTTTTTTTTCGTGTTTTGCCAGAGGGTCACTTGGAATCATTGCGGAAGCATCTCGCAAGGAGCTCCCCTAGAAGGAATGGCGTCTGCTACCACATTCACGTACGACGTGAATGTGCATCGTTGAAAGCACAGTCACGTCGAACTGACCTGCAAAAGCTCCAAAAATCTCCGTTTGATAAACCCTACAACCTGGAACAGAAATTGAGAAGGTTCTCTCTCCTGTGATCGCATTAAATATTTTTGTGATGTGGTGAGACAAAGAAAAAGCCCTCAAAGCTCCTAAAGCTCAGCCAGGCTCATGTAGGGAGATACAGTTTTTTAGATAGGACTTAAAAAACACACAGCATTTTGAATTCTCATGGAAATGAACCTTCCCAGTGAAGCGTTTCTACAAGGGATATAGATCACAACACACACACCACACCCACACACAACACACACACACACACACACACACACACACACACCACCAGCCCCATTGAGCACTCTGGCATGGCATTTAGACTTGGTGAAGTTTTTAAACAGTTTCCCCAAAGAGAACCACACATACACTGTATTAAAGTAACCCAAAGAGAATGTTGTCAAGGCATGTGGCACTTAGCCAGATCTGACATCTAAGACAGACATAACTGGCACACTACACTGCAGTGCAGACACATTTCTGGCCACCACTGAAACCTGGGCATTCAAACTCAAATCTGATTCCAGCAATATGCCCATTGGAATCTGAGGGTTCTTGAGGAGTATAACCTCATTTAACACAGACTGAAACCCTGCTCCTTAATCTGTCTTTCAGATCAGAAGCCCCTCTGTCATGTCTGGATTAAGCTTCTATTTGTTTGTCCTCATCCATTCCATTAGTTACACTGATTTAGCACCAAAGCTGCTTCCTCGGAGTTAGAAAAGAGAGATCAAGTTGAGTATTACTCTGGATAACCTCTTTCTGTGGCTTCATGTTAAATATTAAACAGCCTAAGGGACTCCGTGAGCCATCCTCTAGTACTACCTTCTCAGATCTCTGCTTCAAGGAGGATTGAAACCACTGTAAAACAGTGTCCCTAAGTCCTCTTATTCCAGAGAGGCGACTGAGAAGGACACCACCAAAAGCCGCTGAGAGGTCCAACAGAAACAACAGGGACATATTGTCTGTGTCTCCAGTGTAAGTCATCAAGGGACCAGTACTAATTCCATCCCATAACCAGGCCTGAAGTCAGATTGAAATGGCTCTAAATAATCCATTTCATTCAAGAACACCTGGAACTAGGAGGTTACCATGAGCTCAGGAATCTTCCCCAAAAAGGGATATTGAAGACTGGTTGTTATTTAAGTAAAGTTGGGTTCAAGAAGGGTTTTTTGTTTTGGTTAAAACCCTCTTTTAGGCAGGATGGAACTCTGGCTTGGTGCATCATTGCCCTTAATCATGCAGCCAGTTCCCCCCAGGCTGCTTTTATAAGCCAGGAAGGGCCCAGTCCAGTACACATGTAGTAGCTCTCATCTCTGCAAGGGTGCTGCCCATATCCTCAGGCTGCACAGACAAAATGTATCCAATAACTCAGGACAAGCAGGAGCCAAGGTTACATCCACTGGACCTGTATAAACCACAGCATTCAAATCAGAAGGGATTTGTGCAATTCTGTCTGCGTAACGTCTTGAAATTTCTCCCAAGCAATCTGTCAAGTGGTTTACATGCTTCTCTTTTGAGGCAGTGTAAAAGGTCTCACAAGAGCAGCATGTAGTAGCAGAGGTACATGCAATGCTATGTCCTTTCATCTTGAAATAATCCCCGTTTAACACTATTCAGTTTACTTCTGAATAGACATGTATAGAATATCCATGTCAACAGAACAAAATGTGAACACTTTGAAGTGGAATATTTATTTTAGTTCAGACACATTTGAAATCTGACAATACTGGTATGTGTCATTGCACTGCAGGCTCACTTCCTGCTGCATATACAGTGAGACATGCATGGCTGGTTACTGTGTTCATGACATGTTCATCACATTTATGTTCTGTGGCATCTGGTATGTTTATTTTTTATTTTATTTCAAGGATTTATATCCTGCCTTTCTCCCACAATGGGATTCAGGGCGGGTTACAATAAATACAGTACAAAGACAATAAAAATGTTGTGTGTGCATGCAGGGACACATGTACAGATCTGCTACCCAACTGTGCAAGTATATATATAAAACTGCTGGATGTCAAATGATTGAAGGGGTCCTATATTCTCAGTACTCCACTTGGAACAGCTATGCCATCATTTGACACAATGTAGTGCTCTGAAGTGTCTCTTCGTGTTACATTTGAGAAATGTTGCTTAACAGGCATACAACAGAGTTTCGCTTGATTATTACCCTGCTGGTTACACTTCTGTGGTTTTGTATGCATTTGAACAGGATGTATCAACTGAACTGATGCAGCATCAGATGGAATATAGAACTACCCATAAATAGAATGTACTTTTGCAGGCAGCACACACAGTTAGAACAAAACGGTAAAGCGAAACAAGTAGTATAGATGTCACAGTTGCCTGAAATCGCATGAATTTATTGAGCAAAGTTCAGGTCCCTTTGAATATGGATTGAAGGTTCAACTCTTACTGAAATCTTCATATTATGCTAGCTTTACTAGAGTGCTGGGAGTCATCACCAAAGCCATTTCTTAATCCTTAAGGTATTGTGCCCATGTATTTGAATGTGAGATTTAAAATTTAAAATGTTAAGAAAAAAATGCTATGCTGCTTAATACATTGTCATGGGCATATTATAATAGATCTCTATTTGCCCTTTCCCTTACTTTAGTATTTTTCATTCAGATAACTGAAGATGATGACAGCCGATTAATCTGACTTTCCAACATTCAGCATACAGGAAGCTGTTGTTATCCCAGGACAGACTGTTTGTTCATCTAGTCCACTACTGTCTACTGTGATTGCCAGGACTTCAGTCAGAAAAGGGTCTTTCACATTATCTGCTACCTTTCTTGTTAAATGAAAATACTAGAGACTGGATCTTATACCTTCTGCAAGCAAAGTGTGTTTTGTAGCACTGAGTTTCCTCCTGAAGTAGGGGTGAGTAACTTATGCAGGTCTAGGTCCAATATTTGATCGGACTGCTCAAACATGTCAACTGTCAGGTTCAATACTTGGCTTAAAATGATTTTAAAATCTTTATTACTTATAAGAATGGAAAGTGCTCTGAATGTTTTCGATTGCAAGTTGATTAATATCTTCACTTAGATCTATTTTAGTGGTTCACCTAGGCAAGTAGCTGTAGGAGTCATGCCATATCACTTTAGGCTGCAATGCAGTGTATTTAACTACAGTGTGATCAGCAGCTTCATGAGGTCCAGGAATGTGCTGTGTGGGCCACACTGATGACCAAAATTCAGGAAATGAAGAAAAAAATTAACTGGAAAATCACCTTCAGTTTACATTTTGGGGCAGGAGCTTTGTAGGCTATGATCCCTTTGGAATCACTCCTCTTGGAGAACCAAGAGAACCTTTTTGCCCCCAAATTAGTATTATTTGACTGGGGGGCTCAGGGGGTCTAAGATGAATCCAGAGGCTTCAAAAACAGCCTGTGAACTAGACAGAAAGGGTCCTTCAGGGAAAATCTGAAAACAGTAGCGAATCCTACTAATTTTTTGGATTTACCATATATACTTGACTAGAAGTTGATGTCATGTATAAGTTGAGTACAGGTTTTGGAGTCAAAATTATGGATTTTGATACGAGCTGTGGATAAGTTGAGGGTAAAACTTAGGGGCTTGTAACAAAGGATGTAAACAATGAACCAAAGAATTTACAAAATTTTGGAAGGCATAAATGTTTGTGTTCACCATAAAGGCTGGATGGATGAGATAGTAGAGGGGGTCAGTGCTTCATTTAGATGCTCCCAGGATAGGGAAAGCTCTTGCCTTTTGCTTCTCTGCTCAGAGGATGGGATGATATTTTTAGAAAATAAGAGTTAATGTAAAGTACTTACCTACGTATATACTTGTATACATGTACTTATATACATTGACCCATGGATAAGTCAACCCAGGTTTTTGGGGTCAATTTTTTGACTAAAATTTCTAGACTTATACGTGAGTATATACAGTGTACCTGTGTCATATGGCGCACGGCTGTGGTGTGTGCGCACCGCCGCACCACCTCATACACATGCCCCATTCAGTTAAATGGGGCTTGAGCATGTGCAGTATATGCTTTACACGGGGGAGTCCGGAATGGATCCCCCGCGTAAAGCAAGGGCACACTGTACAGTACTTTCCACAGGACCTACAGTTACCATTCATTTTGGAACTATATTTGCTGCACAAGGATTTGATGGACTAGTATGGTTACTTTCCTAATGAATTGTGTACTGAAACAGTAAACTTGGGAACAGGAGAGAGCCCTTGTAACAATTATTATGTTTCAGTGTTTGAGATGATCAGATTCAGGGTCTAGACATGGAGCAAGTGATGTTCTTACAAGCTAAATTATATTCAGTCTGGCTGTTTAATGATTTATAGAGAAGAATTTTGTATAGTGTGGAATTTTTCTAATGCTGCATTAATGTTCTATAAAGCTTGAGGATGATGATGATGACTTGACATCCTTGTCAATGGGGAATACCTTTACCTTTGCCTTTACAGTCTTGACAAAGTTTGGAAATGGTGCTGGATGAAGTGCCAGGCAGAGCCTGAAAAATTTTGAACCCATTCTTCTATAGTGTTAAGTCTAAAATAGACCCAGAATATGATTGGAGGTGTGTCACATACAGTCTGCCCTTCCTTTATGCGGGGGATCCGTTCTGGAACCCCCCCCCCGCATAAATGGAATTCCCCCAATGCTCAAGCCCCATTTAAATGAATGGGGCTTGTGTATGTGGCAGTGAGGCGGCACGCGCACACCATGGGTGCACGTCCCAATATTCCTTATGGGATGCACCTTCTCTTCTCCCAGCGCAGCTTTCAGCGTATGCTGAAAGCCGCATATGATGCGGGCGCACTGTACTTTGTGAGCTGTGATACCATGTCCAGTGCTAGCTTGAATAACTGGCTTCTAAAATAATAATAATAATAATAATAATAATAATAATAATAATTGGTAATTTAGATATGTTTGTTCATGGGTGTGTGCATATGCTTTCAAGTTGCCTGTTGACTTACAGTGACCCCATGAATTTTGTAGGGCTTTCCTAGGCAAGAAATGCTCAGAGGTGTTTTTGCCAGTTTTTTCCAGTTCCTTTCCTCTGAAATACAGCCTACAACACCTAGTATTCATTGATGGTCTCTTATCCAAATACTAACCAGAGCTGACCCTACTTAGCTTCCAAGATCAGATGGGATCTGGTGCCTGTACAGCAGCTTTGTTTGTAGTGAGTTGCCCAGCAAGACGATAGTACTAGTGCTTGTCATATTTTATCTCTTGGTTGCTCAGTTTATTAAGGGTTAGTTACTTTATTCTTAGTTATTCCTGGATGCTGTCTAAAATAGCTAGAAATAATTGACTACAGTGTACCAAGACTAATTACATGATGTCTTCAGGATATAATGTGGACAGATGGTAACTATGTAGTTTGAAGTAAATGCTGTAAAATGTTGTGTGCAAATGCTTGCTTTTTATGATTGTATAAACTGACACAAGTAGGTTTGGTGAGGGGAAAAGTGACTGCATTTTTTCAACTTGATACTAATAGCATGCCAGATTTTATACACTCCTGTTATAATTCAATAGTGCGCTGGTGCTACAGCACTAGGATGACAGAACTTTCTTTGCCTTTCCCTTCAGCATCACTCAAAAAACAGTTTTGGAATGTTTTACAATCTATTGGAGCAGGTTTTCTGGGTGCATGCAGGTTTATAGTGGGGAGAAGAGATCATTGCATTCCTGATTTTGCTGATAAGCTGTTCTGTCAGCAGATGCCCACTGATGGACCTACAGCTTAAATTCTATACTGAGTAGTTGTGCATAGGGCTGTGTTGTAACACTTTCAAAATAGCTTGAAACATAAACACATTTTCACAAATCTTGCGGTTTATAATTTTGAAAATAGTTGTGTATAGAAAGTATATGAACGACAGCTTTCTGAAGCCTATGAATTATGGCTACTTTCTCTTTCAGAGCATTTATTAGTATTGCTTATTAGTAATACACTTCTTGCAAGAGACCACTTACAATTTTGTTTGCTTCCAAGGCAGAGAAAAAAATCCTGCGGACACCTAGAGTTCATTCCTACCAATTTAAAAATAATTAGATGATCCCATTGTAGGACATTTTAAAACAACTGTGCATAATATACATAGCAAGTAATTAAATACAGTGGACCCATGTTATATGCTGGGGTTTGGTTCCAAGACCCCTCGTGTCTAACAAAATCCGTGGATGTTCAAGTCCCATTAAATATAATGACATAGCAAAATGGTGTGTCCTGTATAAAAAATGGAAATTCAATGGTTATTTGAAATTTATACTTTTTTTGAACATTTCCAAACTGTGGATGCTTGAATCCGTGTATAAAAAAATCCATGTACTGTATAAAGAAGGGCCGATTGTATAGGCAATTAGCCAGTTAAACAGTTGATATAGTGTATATTTTCACAACCACATGTGAATGAAACTGAAGTGACTGACTGATGTTTGGCTACTGCTGAGCTTTGATCAATTAAGAATTAACAACTCGGCCTCATCCAGCTGCAGCCACCAGCACACTGTAAGTTCACCAAGCATGCCGTTTTACATAGAGCAGGGGTAGGCAATCTTTTTGAGCCGGGGGCCAGGTTGCTGTCCCTCAGACAACTGGGGGGCCGAAACCAAAAAATAAATAATTAAATAATTTTTTAAAAAAACTAAAATATATAAATAAACCAGGACAAATGTAGGACAAAATTTTCAAATGGAAGACACTTTTTTTAAAAAAATGGAGGACACGCGAAAAAATTTGCTGATTTTTAAAAAATGTTAATATAAATGCATGTTTTGAGGCTTCTATAGACAATTGCCCCCCCAAAGGCTCCGGCGGCAATCGGCAGCAGGACCAGGCTGGGGCCGGTCCCAAGGCCTCGCTGGGCCGCATCCGGCCCGCGGGCCGCAGGTTGCCTACCCCTGACATAGAGTATTAGGACCTGTTAGCCCCTAGATTTTGGAAGTCTTTTCTTGCAGAGGGTAAAATGGCCTTCTCATTGCTACCCTACCATCAGCAGACAAAGATATTTATTTATTTATTTAGATAGGCTTTCAGAATAGAAGGTTTTTAAGGAAAAGATTGTTAATAGTTGCATTGCTTTAAATTGTGTTAACTTTAATTTTTAAAGAAGTCTTTTGAACGTGGTTAATAGTTCAGATATGTTTTGATGTTGATGTTTTGTATGTTTTTAATTATAATTTTTAAAATGTGTGAAACCACCTCAGTTCCAGTCTTGGACAAAAGGTAGGATATAAATGATGCTGATTATGATTATGAAATTTGACTGCAAGTTATGTATCACAGCAACATTCTTATTCTAAATGGTGCATCAGTAGGTTACTAATATTTCATCATATCAGCATTATTTAAATAAAAGAAGAACTCTTGCTCTTCTTCTTTTGTGTTCACTTGATGCTGAAAAGCAGAGATTATTAGGCCTTTCATTTGAAATTAATGCCTTGCTGTTGTAGAAGGCTTTTCTACTAATAAAACAACCACCTTTTTGATGTTCTTAAGATATGTCTCTTGTCTCTTCTTTGGAGTCCATTGGATGAATCCTAATTTTTGCTTCTGTTGCTTGTTTAGTGTAATATTTTACATACAGTATTGTGAAACTGCATAGTATCCAGAATTACACCTAATGTTTGTCTTTCCAAAAAGACAAGTAATGAAAATCAGCTTCTGGAGAATTGAGATCAGGAGTGGAGACTGTGGGCATGAGCCAGCCAACAGAAGAATTAATCATTTTTCTCTTGACTTTTTCCTTCTCAGAATGATCCTTAAGCTGCTTTACTTTTCCATAGGAGTAAATAGAGAATTTGTAGAAATTGCCAGCAAGGAAAGAGCAGATGTGGAAGGTTTCTTAATTCTTTCTTGATTACAGCCCCTAGCAGCTGTTTTTCATTTAAAATTACATAGAATTCTGCATAATGTGTACTTTGGTCCTTGCTATTAGCTTGCTTTTTGGTAGAGTCAGGCCTAAATACCCTAAAAGGCATGAGATCCAGTGGTTCCCAACCTTTGATCCTCCATTTGTTTGGACTTCAGATCCCAGGAGCCCCAGCCAACATTGCCAGTCATCAAGCAGTATGGGAGCTGAAGCCCAAAACTTTTGAAGGACCAAAGTTTGATCTAGGCTAAATTTTGTCTACTCTGCTTCCTGTAGTTTCACTCTTTTTAGGTCTTCAGTGTTCTAGCTAACTTCTCTAAAACCATGTGCTGTTAATTCACAGTGTTGCCTCTGAATCTATTTGTTGAGAGTCCTGCATGTGGAAGAGTATTCCTTATCACTTTCTGTTTTATCAGAGCTGAAATGGATTAAAATTGTGCATGTTAAACATGTGTTGAACTCTTGAAGGCAAATTGGTATTGAGCCAGTGATCACTGCAATTAGAACATATACAATAATACTTACTGATATAATCTATCATAAAAGTTTATTAATACTAAAACAATCTTATTTCTAAAGTATACTTATTATACGAAAACAAATACAAACAGTCTTTTTGGTAAGTTAAATGATGTAAATAAAGCGATTTGGAATCAGAAAAACTTGATGAGCTTTGACTCAACCAAGAGCTCAGTTTTCATTCTATAAATAAGTAATTTTGGTTTTCATTCTATAAATTTTTCATTCTATAAATAAGTTATTTTGGTATTCAATATCCAGCAGTCATTATTTCAATATTTCTTTCGGTGAGGTGAATATTACTAGTTCCTGAGGTGAAAAACCCATCATATTTAGCCTTAAATAACAGATTACAACCAGCCGCTGATATGTAAATCTATTTTAACTAACGGAAGCAAATCATTGTAATGAAGTGCTACTGCAACCAGTATGTGAATGTCCTTAGCCAAGCCTGTGTATGAACAGAAGTAACACCAGCTTCATGTCTCAGAGCAGCATTCGAAATGCAGCTGTGTACTGAAAAAAATTGTCTCAGGAACTTTGATTGCACACTCTAATGGGTTTAAATTAGCATCAGCCAAAATTTGTATCTTAGCTTTGAAAACTTCAAATGTTGCATGAATGAATGTGTGCCCCTTCATTTAAAAGTAACAGAATATGTTTCTAATAGTTGTCATAGTTTTTTTCTATCATATAAACTTCCTGAGCAGATCACATCTGAGTAGACTGAAATACTTTCCCCAGATGTTTTAATACTTTAATTTGTTCTATAGTATGCCTATCCAGGTGCTATTTCATAGAGTCATGAGAGATCACTGTGCCATATCATCTTTATCTTAAAAAAGGTTATCTATTATGGTAACCAAAATTAATTTCAGTTTCAAGACCAAATATAAATATAGACTAAAATTAATCTAGCTAGACTGTTTCATCTAAAAGCATGTGGAGTTATGCCAACTCTACTTTGTTGAAGCCATGACCAAAAAGAGAATGTTAGTGTCTGGCTAATAGTTGCTAAAATCTCCTGTGCCCAGAGAGGACTCAAATGTGTAATCATCTCAATGAGGTTGTGACCTCTCCCTCTTGTAAAAGGCAATGGCCACCCAGTCAAACCCCAGCAGCTGTCAATTGCCAAGATGAGCAAGAATATAGGACAGCTGCTGCAATCACCTTGCCCACCTTTTCAGACTTTGGCCTGTTACAGACTGCCAAAATAAAGTTGCTTCGGGTCTCTTTGGACGTATGCTGTTTAGATGATGCATGCACCCTAAGAATCTGGAAGCTGCACCAAAGCTGCACTCCAGTGCTTAGGAATGGAGTGTGGCTTTGGCGCGACCTCCGGACTCTTAGGACCCATGCATCATTTAAATAGCATACCTCCAAAGAGACCCGAATCACCTTTATTTTGGCAGTCTGTAACAGGCCATAGTGACTGAAATTGAGCCCAAAAACCCAGACTAGACAGTACTCTGAATAACATCCACAGGAACTATAATAGCAGTAGTGTCAAGATCAAGGTGAGTGATTGATTTTATCCCCAGTGTGCCTAGTAAATTTGCCACAGCAGGCCTCACAAGATTTCTAATACATCCCCACCAGCATCATTCCAATAATCTACTTATCGACTCAAAACGCTCTGCTGAATAGCTTCTCAAGGACTCAGTTAAGGCAGAGAAGCGTAATTTCTTTGTTGCCGCAAAGTAGTCACTATTGTTATAACAAACAATTCAAAGGTTTACTGAACATCAAGCAATGCAAAACATCAAATGTGACGATAACACCCTCCTGCCTATATAAGGCAATGTCAAAGCACAACAAATTTCAGAAGTCAGAAATAACTAGCAGCTAGCCTTAGATATAAGCTTGGGGTGTGTGGTGAGGAGGGGAGGGCAGGGGGCAACTATTCAAAAGGGAGGACGCTGACCAGAAGGGGGAGGAGATGAGATAGAATGAGAATGATTGAAAGAAGAGAGAGGAAGCTTGATTGATGACTAGGAGGGGATGTTTGGTAGCAGGAGCTGGCAACCTTCACACAGCCTCTAGATTTATCCTGTTGTGGGAAGACACTCAGTGTGGAGTCAGCACTGCTGTCAATACATCCATGTTTGTGTAGATGGGATCAGGAAAAATTAAACTTAGCATTTGGCCCAACTTTTCTTCCACTGTTGATCAAACAAAGTGCTTCATCAGTTTGTCCATTTACCAAATTTCTGCCCAAACCAATCACATCCGCTAGAGATAAAATGGCAGAAGTGAATGAGAGGTTGGTGCTTACTGTGAAAGTTCATTCTTGGATGGCCTGGAGGAGCAATCCAACCCCTCCGAAAAGGTGATTGCATAAAAATAAATAAATACACACAGATAAATAAATGAGGCAATGCAAATGGAGTAACACACATAATAGGACTGAGGCAGGCTTTGTAATGAAACTGATAGGAGAAGAGAGGATTCAACAGTCATAACAAAAAAGAACTTTGGACTGCTACTGCTTCTTCCTTCTCTAATTACAATTGATCTTTCAGGTGCAGATGTAGGTGTGGCTGGGCATATATTTGTATTTTTTAAAATTTTATTGGTTAATAAAACACATTTCACATCAACATAGATTACATTGCATCACTTTAACATCACATTAACATCATGCTAACAACATCTAAACATCACATTACAACAGATTATGACACATAATCACACAAAAATATAACTTCCTGAACTTCAAATAAGTCATTTTATGATTAAACATCATAACCATACCAACCTCATTTTTGATTGTCGGAATTTGGATTAACGTCTATCTACATGCCAAACTGTACCTTCTTCTAGCCTTGTTGCCATATCAATAAACTCATCTAATAATGTCAATGTTTATTCCTTAATCATATTGCCTTACCGTATGTAATCAAATTATTCGTTCTTCGCCTTTTTCTTACTTAGATATACATACTGTATAGCGGTTTCCAAATCTCGCCATGCTTTTCCCACTCCTGGCCTCTTAACAAACACATAAGTTTATCTAATTGAACCAGATCTGTTAATTTGTCTAGCCATTCCTCTATCAAGGGAAGTTCCGCTGACTTCCATTTCCTGGCAAACGCCATCCTGGCACTAGTTGTTATATAAAATAATAACTTACCATGTTTATGGTCCAAATCATCATCTTCACACATACTTAACAGATAAAGTTTTGGATCCATAATTACATTGGTTCGTAAAATTTCTTTCACTATTCCATGGATTTCTTTCCAAAATTTGTTAACACTTTTACAGTTCCACCATACATGATAAAAGGTGCCAACCTCATACTTACACTTCCAACATTTGTTTGAAAATCTTTTACACATTCTGGTTAATCTTGCTGGCGTCAAGTACCATCGAAACTGCATTTTAAAGAAATTTTCTTTCAGTTCATTGGATAGTGTGTACTTCAGCCTTTTATTCCATGATCTTTTCCACTGATCTAATTTAATATTCTGCTTAAGATCTTGGGACCATTCAGTCATTTGCTCCTTAACAACCTCCTCCTCCATTTCAAACTCCAAAAGACATTTATATAACAAGGCAATTTTGTGTGGGTTTCTTGATACTAAAATATCTTCAAATTTAGCATTGCCTGGTCTAATTCCTTTCAAATTAATATCTGCCAAAAACATTTCCTTAAGATGCCTATATAATAGCCAACCACAGGAGTAGCCTTCTTCTAAAATCTGTTCCAGTTTTTTAAATTTGACAGTTTTCCCACCTGCAACCTTGGTTGTTAGCTCAGCATATGTAACCCATCTGTCCTGCGCAATTACCTCTCCTCTGTGAAAGGCTGGGCATATATTTGTAGCCATAGTAGGACTAGCTGTTACACTTTTCACAGTCTTATGATCCCAGGAGCATTTATGAAAACAGAAAAGGCAATTCATGTTCTGAGAAACATTAAAGTATTTGAATTAATTAGAAAGTCACAGGATGGTTGGGCCTTTACAGTATATATCAGTTTGCTGTTTAATTGGCTGTAGAGCTGAATGTCTTCTCTAGAGTAGTCAGTACTTAACCACTCCATTCTTGTCTAATTATGAAGGAATTTCCCATGCTAATTTTTGGCATGTTTTTTAATTTACACATTGTTGTTTGCTTTGTGTTTTTAGGTGTCAGTCTGGTTACATTTTGTTTGTACAAATATAATGCCATGCTAAGGGACAGCACTGTCAGCATAATCAGCTCAGCCATGAAAAGAATACCCTCTTCCACTCCTGGCAAGCATGCATTCCTTCATTCCTGTTTTCAGCCTCATTTGGTGCCAAGCAGAGATGGCATTGAAGGGTAGTGCCAGTCAGCTACTTTTCCTTTTGTGTCTTTATGTTTGGAAGACAGCAAGGACAGCATAAAAACCATTAACATTGGAACACACATAAATCCAGTACAGAATGTGATGGCTGTTACTGCATTTGAAAACCTCAAGTCAAGAGCTGATAATGGTAATAACTTGGAATATTTTTCAGTTAACTGACCAGTGGGCTAGCAGCAATGTATACATTTCGCACTGGATAGCAGAGTGGTAAAACTGAATATGGAATTGCTTCGTTCTTAATTCAGTAGAATAGTGCCCAGATTGATAGAAGCCATTTTTCCAAAATCTTTTAATTTGAATTCTTATTTAGGCAGGAAAAATGAAATGCACAAATATTGAATGGATGACTTGTTTGAAAGCAATACATGTGAAAAGGATCCAGGAATCTGAATAGACCACAAGCTAAATGTGGCTGAAGAATATGATGTAACAGCCGAAAAAGCAAATGCAATTCTGAATTGCATCAACAGTATAGTATCCAGATCAAGGGAAATAGTAGTGCCACTCCATTCTGCTTTTGTTAGACCTCATGCATAATACTGTGCCCAATTATGGCCATCACAGTTTGAGAAGGTTATTGATGGCTGAAACATATCCAGAAAAGGGCAACCAAGATGATCAATGAACTGGAAACAAAGCCTTTTGAGGAATAGATTGTAGAACAGATTTGGGGGGTGGTGAACTCTCTATCTTTGGAGGTCTTTAAGCAGAGGTTGGGTGGGCACCTGAATTTCTGCATGGAGGTTGGACTAGGTGGTCCTTCCTTCCAATGTTATTATCCTATTTTAAGGGTCCCTTTTAAGAACTGAGTCCCAAGAACTCTGTGATAGCGAAGCTGTCCAATTTAGCATCTTCTCTCTGTTTGTTTTTCCTCAAGGCAAGGAAAGAATGTTTTGCCTAAGGATAGTGAGGGTTTTTAAAAAATATTTTCCAAAACACATAAATACACATTGTAAAGCAAAGAGTCAGTATCAGTGTCACAGATCTGCATCTTGCCTGATAGTAAACCTTTAACAACATTGCAAGCAAGATGCAGACCTGAAAAACTAGCACCATTACACCATCACTTTTCTTTCTCTGGGTGTGGTTGTTAACATCATTGTCTCATAAAAAAGCAAACAGCCTCTAAAAACTGGCCTAGTAACTTTGTACCTTTTGGTTGCTTTGATAAAATTATTGCCACAATGTGCATTTGGTAACAGTTATAAGATGGAAAGTGGGAGGAGGCTGGAGACATTGAAATTGCTGAGATATTATCCAGTTTTGCCTGAAACCTTCTCAAAGGAAGAATAAAGAGGCCAACAATTATTTTGGATTTTGTTGTATGACTAAAAGAGCTACCTCTGCAATTATTATTTTTTAATCAAATTATTCAGAACATCACTCCATCCTTGTTTCTCTGCTTATCTTGTAACTGAATTGTTATGTCTTTGCCTTGTGAATATAAGCCATAAAAACTTTAAAACACTGTCATGGAATCCTAAATTATGTGCTAACTCACATAAATACCTGAATACCTTTTAAAGTTTCTGATAGCAAGTGAATGTTCCTCATAAATTGCATTTAGATATAATGACAAGTAGATACTAAAGGCTTTAATAGGGCCCGTACAGACAGGCCAAAATAAAGCTGCTTCAGGTCACTTTGGAGGTATGCTGTATAAATGATGCATGCACCCTAAATGTCTGGAAACTGTGCCAAAGTTGTGGTCCAGTCCTTAGGATTGAAGCATGGCTTTGGCATGGCTTCTGGCCTCTTAGGACACATGCATCATTTAAACAGCAGACCTCCAAAGTGACCCGAAGCAGCTTTATTTTGGCCTGTCTGTATGGGCCCATAGTGGCTGACATTTAACTGAATTCTTTAAAGATTTGAGTCTCAACCAGATCAAGAGAATTGCTCACCAACTTTAAACTGAGTTTCCTATAACATAGGTTACATTAAAAAGTGGTTAAACTGGTCCGCTTTCTGCCTTTAACTCTGAATCAGTTTGTTTCTTGAGAATTCTGGATTAAAGGACTAATTTATTAAAATATATGTTTTTAAATTCAACAGAAAGAAACGCTGTCATTCATTAATAAAGGGGGCAATCTTAGGATGTATAAGGAAATATAAAATGGGCTCCAAAAAGCTATTTTAACTAGGCTGAAGGACTTTCACATGGTCAGTAAGATTTTTTAAAACAGTAGAACCCCTCTCCATTCCTTACAATGATCTGCTTTTTGAATTTCCTTTGTTTCAAAATCATCTGTTGCTATATGGATTATGGGGTTGTTAAGCAAAAGAGAGAGACTGCATGTCTTTATGGAATGGGATATTCTGATCATAATTGTTACAACAATGTGGAGTCAAGGAAGAAAAATACAGATTCAAAGACTAAAGGTGGTGGTGGTGGTGGTGCCGTGTTTCTCAAGATATTGTTAGGCTTCAGCTCCCATCAGCTCCAGCCAGCATTGCAAATGGCCAGGGATAATTGGAATTCTAATTTAATGACATCTGAAGGGCCACAAGTTTCCCAGCCTTGGGCTAAGCCTTATGGAAGTCCCATCTATAAAAACCCTTTTATGTTTAATGATGCACTGCCTGCCTTCATTCAGTGCGGTCTTACTATTATAAAGGAGGCTAGTGTCACTAGAAAAAATTGTTAATGTGTTAAATAGAAATGAAAACTACAAGAAAGCCACCTTTTTTTCTTATCAAGAATGATGAATTCATATTGGATCCAGCTTATGTGTGTGGTACCATTTATGATCAGAGTTAGAAGCTGTAGAGCTCTTCTTTGTTATCTTCCCACTGATTAAGAGGGGGCACTTAGTCTGCAATTAACGATTCAATGGGTTATTACAGTGATGAAAGTATGCAGTCCAGTAGAAAACAGTAGCATGCTTTTATTGTTATGTTATTTACCAAATTTAGAAATGAAGGTCTAGAGTTATATGTCTATGTTTGGTATTTAGAAGGTTTTTCTTAGAAACATTTTGATTTGATATGCATGGAAGTAGAATTTAGTTATAGTTCAAATAGCTGGCTAAGAAGGCAGCAGTGCACTTAAAAATATCCTACAATCTAGGCCCATTTACCTATCAAAATAAATGTGAGGCAGTGGTAGTGCAGCTGGATAGGGAGGGAATGTGTCATTAACATCTACAAGGAAATATATTTGTGAATGACTTATAAATTATCTGTGCCCTTTATACCCTGTCATCCCATTTTAGGCTGCATCTGCATTGCAGATATAATCCATTTTGACACCGCTTCAACTAGCATGGCTCTATGCTGCAGAATTCTGGGATTTGTAGTCTGTTATAGTACCAGACCTCTCTGACATAGAACGCTAAATGTTTTACAAAACTACTTTTCCCAGAATTCCATAGCATTGAGTCCTGGCAGTTAAAGTGGTATCAGGCTGGATTATTTCTGCAGTGTGGATGCTGCCCAAGTTTCATAAGCAGAACATTGTTCTACAGAGCATTGCAATATCCAGATGGACTTAATGTTCTGTGTAGAGGTTAAATACTAAAACGTTTTTCTGAATTATGATTCAAGATGCTTAATATATTTAAGAAACTATTATGGATTTTCACCAGAATGTCTGCTTTTCTTTATCCAAATGTACATATTAAAACCAGGAAGTAGACACTGCTTTGATTTCTGTTCTTGTTTGTCCAGCTCCTTTAATTAATTGTATTAATTATTATTATTAACCTTGGAGTGTCTGCAGTATATAAGATCTTATACAATCTTATAATTGTAATACATTCATTTATCATAGAGAAAAAGAGCAGTTTCCATCATTATGCTAATTTTTATTTGAAATGTATGTGTATATGTGCTGTTCCATGGCCATGGGATTGCATGCTGTTGTGAGGCAAGAGACTATGCTGATGGTAGCAGTGCTGCTACTAGGCTCTTTCATGTCAGACAGGCTTTTCCTGAGGAGCCAGTCTAAAACGCCAAACAGCTACTCGACAACAGCAGTAGTGAAAATGACATTGGTGGAGGATCTATCAGAGACAACAGCAGTGGCACCATAGCTAACAATTGTTTGTACTATGCAGAATGAAGCACAGTAAACCTTTTTGAATGTCTTTTACCATAAAAACCCTATAATGAGACAATCCAAAATGAAACAAAAGATAGTGCCAGAAGATGAAGGCCCTCCACGTGCTACTGGGGTACAGCAGAAGACAGCTACAAGTAGTGCTATGGCTAATGAAACAACTGGACTCAGGTTGTTAAAAACATTCAACTGTTGACATGTGTTGTGGTGAAAGAAAAGTCTGAAGCTGCACAACACATATTATAGGAACATGGATTTTGAGAAGAATGAATCAGGAAGCTAGACATAATAAAAAAGAAATGGAATGTATAAGCATTGTAACACTTGGGAATCAGCAAGCTAAAGAGGACAGAAATGGGACATTTTGAGTCAGACAATTACACAGGGTTTGTATCTTGGAGATGGGACCAAAGTATACACCTAAAATTCTGGAGTCAAACAGATTGAGCCCTGAGCAGCATGGGATTGTGGTGACCGGCCATTGAGGTCCCAAGGCCAGCCACAGAACAGACCCTGACAGGGAGTGTTTTTTTCCCCTGTTCCTTTTGTGGCCAGGTTTGGGCTATGTTAATTAATCAACAATTTATTTTTAGAATTAGCTTCAAGCCAAAGTTCCAAAGCTCTTCTGCCAAGCAACGGCACTTTGATTGTCTTGATTAAGCCTCTGTTTGGTTACTGTCGTTTTTGCAGTATTGTAGCTCTTGCAGTATTGCATTGCATTCTTCACTGCCTTTAGAAATAATTTTGGAATGGCTTTATTGAATATAATAAAAAATATAAAGAGATTTAACTTCCATTGTTTGATTTATTTTGTTTCTCTTGAGTTTGCTGACAATTCATACGTGTTACTCTTAATATTGGTTTTCTAAAGGCCCTAGCCCCCATTTGATCTTGTAAACTGAGCAGGATCAGCCCTGACTAGTACTTAAATGGAGACTACCAATGAATACCAGACTATATTTCAGAGGAAGGAACTGGCAAAACCACCTTGGAGTATTCCTTGCCTAGGAAAACCCTATGAAATTCACAGGATGGCCATAACTCAACATGTAAAGTGAAGGCGCGTGCGTGCGCGCACACACACACACGTAGTTGTTTTTAATGTAGAGGGATTCTTGGGGGCAGAATAATGGGCAGGAAAAAGCGTCTCAAACCTGCTTTTTCCGAAAGCATTTCGAAATCCCACTGACCACATGGGCCATTCCCAAGGCAGCCCAAATGTGCATGGCCCAACCCCACAGCATGGCATCAAGCTGTATCTCTGGGTAATTTTTTTTGTTGTCCATCTTATTCATTTGTTGTCCACCTATTCATGCACACTGTCACACAAACACATCGACAGCAATTGCCTGCTGCTTAGATGCCATCCTGTTGAATGGCCACACAGTTGCACCTGTGATCCTCCACCAGTACAGGACATCTGAGCATTGGTATGCCCAGTAAAACACTGGCAAAGCATAATCATGCACCCCTCACATGCCCTTTCACCCCATGCCCCGTCTTGGACTGTCTGTGTTGTATATATTATAATTACATCCATTGGAGGTATCACACTTTCACTTTTTTGCATTGCTGCCCCGACTGCTTGAGTACAATGGCTCTGTCTTTTTAAAATGTGCACCTGTGTTGGGGTGTTTATATTCAGCTTTAGGGTTAGGATTAAGATAGATCACTTCTTTAGAACTGCTATGACATTGGGGTGTTTATATGTAGGGTGGAAGGTGTGCATTTTCTGGGCTAAGTTGGAATATTCTGGGTTCCTTTTGCTCCAGTTTTTAGTTTCAGAGCACGGCACTTTGGAGATGTGTTGTGTGGAGGTAGATATACTCTCATGTGAAATATCAAAAATGATACTTTGGCTTAATCATGTAAACATATTGACAACCAGTGTAGCCACATAAGAAGTGCATTATGTTCAGTATTTCTCATAGCTACTTCTAATTGGGTTGCAATATTCTATACCAACTGAAGTTTTTATTCTAGTTTCAAGAGCAATCCCCATGCAGAATGCATTATACCTGTTGATTCAGCATAAAGTGGCCATCTTTTTTCAGGTGTGTATAGTTGAGGAATTGACCTGGTAGAATGCACTCTAGGCTACAGCTACGTACTATCCAGGAATCCCAGTATAAAGCTAGATCCACAAGTGTCCTCTGAACTGTAAACTTAGTCTGGAATGGGCATTTCCCCATCTAATTGGTTAATAGAAGCTGCTCCCATCAATAAAATTAATTTATCCAGCTTCATCCCATCTGCTACTTATTTCATACATTTTTTTCAAGAAATTGATGAAAATGAGAATCATGTTCTTAAGAAGAATTGTGCAGTGTACAAATTTTTAGAAAGAAATCAACAGAACAGATCCCTAAAAAATGTTTTAGATAGTTTGGTACTTGGTAGGGGATATTACAGAACGATATGTTTGTGTGAGTGAGCGAGAGAGAGAGAGAGACTCACCTTACTGTACCATTTCTGTAGCTAGCTAAACAGCCCAGCCACCCAACCTGAATTCTCTGGCATCAATTTTCAGCTTCACATATAATCTCCATATTGTACCATATGCACATTTCACAATTTTATGTGAATATTCAGGATTTTGATTGAAAATGAAAAAAAATCTTAACTTCTGAGCTCAGAGCTGAGGTTCTGAAAGTGGGGTACTGTACAATTGTACTCATGTTCTTTTGAAACAAGGCTTGTTACTCCAGCTCAAGACTTAAGTTTTTTTCACTGTAGCCAGGAAGATGATGTCCTTAAACTGAAGCATATTCTCCATAACTGTTGGCATGACAGCTGGAATGTTTAAGTAACTGACTTCATATTTTTGTGCTGAGCAAGCCAGAATTCACCACAGTGAAGCTTTAAATAGATCCACAGTTGAAGTACTTTGCATGTTAGTAAAGGGAATAATTGGCCATTAATATTTTGTGAAAGTCTAAGAGAAAGATTCTATTTGTTTCTGATTGGAATTACAGGACTCTTTAAGGAAGATTCTGTTTCAAGATCCTTTCCAGGAAGTGTTAAGGCATGATGTTTTGCAGGGAAACTATCTTAGGTTCTATCTGCACAGCAGAAATAATGCAGTTTGATACTGCTTTAACTGCCATGGCTCATTGCTATGGGATTCAGGGATTTGTGCTTTTGGGAAATATTTAGACTCCATTCTTACTGATGTCTGGTGCCACAACAAACAATAAATCCTAGGCTTTCATAGGATGGAGCCATAGCAGTTAAAGCAGTGTCAAACTGCATTATTTCTGCAGTTCAGATTCATCCTTAGTCATATTTTTTTGTGCCAGCCGCAGTTGCTGGCGAAAAGTCAGGAAGAAACTCTGCTAGAACACGGCCACATAGCCCGAAAAACCCACAAAAAACTATGGATACCGGCCATGAAAGTCTTCGACTTCACATCCTTAGTCACTTCGTGATGACTTTTGCCAGGAAAGAAACAAGGGCAGTTAAAAACAACAACAAACAACAAAATAAAGACGATGAAGTCATTGAGATAGCCAAATATTTTTCATACTTTGGCTCAGTCATTAATCAGCAGAAAATTAGGGCTTGGAAGGGCAGCTATGAAGATCCTGAAGATGTAAAGAGATATAGAATACTAATGTTAGGATTGTCCATGCCATTTCCCATTTCAATGGTTGTGGAAGCTAGACAGTGAAGAAAGGTGATAAGAAAAAATAAACTCATTTGCAGAGTGGTGCTGGAGAAGAGTTTTGCAGATACAGTGGACTGCTGAAAATACAAATAGATAGTTTCTAAAAACAAATCAAGCCAGAAATCTCCCAAGAAGCCAAGATGACTAAACTGTCATACTTTGGACATATCATGATAAGACATGACAAGACAATAATGCTTGGTAAGGTAGAAGGCAGGTGGATAGACTCAGTCAAGGGAATCACAGCCCTGAATCTGCAAGGCCTGACCAGGGCTGATGAAGATAAGGTGACTTGCAGATCTCACATTCAACAGACGTCAACAAATTAGCTCTACAGTTATCTCTAAAATGACTCAATATTTCTACTGAATACACTGAGTTCTATGTAAATAAACCAATGTAATTATTCTTCTACTGAACAGAAACATTTTTTCATACTTTCCTGATGAAAGGAAGTGTCTTTAGTCGTAGACTGTGTGCCATGGGCAGGTTTACTCATATCTGTTTTATTGTTTGTATGTACAGTGCTGTGCAAATCTACAGTGCTATATAAATAAAGCATGATGATGATGATGATGATGATGTCTGCCAGACCTTCAATATATTAGTTGTGGGCATCTCATTTCTGTTTCAATTTGATGTGGCTGGGGAACCATGGAGAGTGAACAGAGAGAAGTAACAATGGTGGGAAAATCAAGTTCTTTGTGTGCAATTTCCTACATATCCATACTTAATTGTACGGATGTTGACAGTTACTACTTCTATGAAAGACCCTGTATAAGATTGTTTTAAAGACATAGGTAAAGGAGACTGTGCAAATTGTTTTAAGTGTAACAAGTAGACGCAAAGTCTGGTTGCACAAATACAAACGTGTGCATAGTCTACAACTAAACATGAATTACTGCTCAATTTTTTGCACTGCTGTTTAGCACATCAGTCTTTAAAACATTTTTGTGAATTGCCTGGATGTAAGTCTATGCCTGAAAAAAATGGGCCAAAAGAAGTGGCTTCTGGTTGCTTTGGAAGGCATGGCATTCAGATGGCACATATCCCCAAAGCAACTGGAAGCCACTCCAAAGCTGCATTAAGGTGGCAGGAGCTGGGCTTTTCAAGAGTGGATGAAATCTGCTCCTGCCAGTGGCTCATTTGGTCCTGGAAATAGGGTGCCAGCAATTTTGTCAAAAGCATTTTCAGTACAAACCAAAGTAATGGCAATAGGAGCACATCTTGCTAGATTTAAAACAAACAAATTTGTAACTAGTCTTTAAATTATCATCTCTCTTCCTATTATGAATAAAACTTATTCAGGCTAGGTGAATTAATGATATTACAATTTGTAACCTATTTGTCTATACTGTACTGTTGTTGTGTGCCTTCAGGTGATTCCAACATGGTGTCCCTAAGGCCACCCTGTCACAGGGTTTTCTGGCGTTGGGAGGATTTGACTCGTCCAAGGTCACCTAGTGGGTTTCCATGGCTGAGTGGGGAATTGAACCTTGATCTTCAGAGACCTAGTCCTATACTAAAAACACACCAGCTCTCTTGCCTATACTGCTGCTAGTATTTTAATATAAATGTACTGTATACTAAAGAGACTGGTTCTTTGCACATTTAGTATGATCTTTACCTGGTTTAGGAGTAACAGAGATAAAAGCTTTGTAAAATGTAGGTGGAAATGAGCCTGACTGAAAAATCGCTTGGCACAGACAGAAACGTTTGGGAAAATAGGTCTAGTTATGTTTTCTACCATTCAGTGTTGACCATCTGGCCCCCAGGCTTAGAATCAGTTCTGTTTTAATATCATTCAGAGGCTGCTGCCCAAGATTCTTTATGCTGTAGACCTAATTGTGGCAGAGTTAAATCCAAGGAAAAAAGTATTTAAATCCAGATCTTAGGTTGCAGCATTTTGTAGTTGCTGAAGCTTCTGAACAGCTTTCAAGAGCAGCTCATTAGATTGCATTATAATATTAGGTAGTTTAAATGTGATGGATTATTGTAAAAAGATTGTACAACTGAAAAATGGTGTTCCTGGTCATTGGGAGGCAGTGTTGCATAGTGGTTTGAGTGTTAGGCTAAAAACTCTGGAGACAAGGGTTTGATTTCCAGTTTGGCCATGAAACCCATTGGGTGACCTTGGGCAAGTCACACACTCTCAGCCTCAGGGAAAGGCAATGAGAAACCTCCTCTAAACAACTTTTTCCACAAAACCCCCATGATAGGTTTGCCTTAGGATTGCCATTAGCTGGAAACAATTTGAAGGCACACAACAACAACAACAACAAGAAGAAGTTCCTGGTCATTACTACCACCTTCTTTTTCAGAAGCACTCTCAGATTGTTTGCCTGTTCCACCGAACACCACCCCTCAGTTACAGATGAAACAATCTCCTTTCTCTTTATTTCTGGTAATTCATTGGCAGTCTGCAATTCATTTGCATTTTTAGTGAATGCTTCACTAGTCAACGTTGCCTTCAGACAATGTTTTCTTAGTTAGATGGTTGCTTTTAGTTTCTTTGTTAACAAAATATATATTATAACAAAAAGTATATTATACAAATCCACATGGTCGATCATAGAGTCACCAAACTTGGTGTGTTATCTAATGAGATCAAAATGAAATGTAAGGCAAATTGAAGGCTTTGGACCTAATCCCATTAATAAGTTAGAGTACCTCCTGACCAAGCATTCAGATTTCTGTTTTGTTTTTTTGCTGTAGAATGCACATTTATGATGTCTAAACTTGATATTTACACAAAGATTGAGATTCTAAGCATTTTTAAAAAACTTTTGTTGGCAAACTTCAGCTTTTAAAGAAATGTTACTACTTTGGTTTCACTTTGCATGAAACCTGATGACAGTCAAATTTTAAGCATTTTATGTGCTAGAAGTGGAATTATTATTTTATTCAAATCATAAGACAAATATCAATATCAATCTGATAATGCTGAATAAATTTCTTAGTATATAAATATAAGTGATAGAAATTAACCTTGTAGGTAACTGGAAAAAGAATGCCAGGAGAGCCACCACTATTATACTGTAAAGTCTCACATATTATTCGATATTCAAGCATTGAATGTAGTACTATCTTGTGATCCAGAATTTCAAAAGACGACCAAGGGAACAGACAATAAAGATTTGGTCTAAAAGGATTTCTAGAAAGGGATTTTCTACGAGAGCCAAGAACATTTCTCTGGAATTCTGCTGCCACTGTAGTCAGCTACATTCTTTAGAGATGAGAGGTTGGAAAGAGGCCTATAATTACTAAGGTCCCCACTATAAAGTTTCTTAGGGAGGAATTCCATGAAGTGCAAGTTTAGTTCTCATAGGAAACTGCTTAATTTAAATTTGAAGTGGTTCCTCATGGGCATGAAAAGGAATAGTAGGAAGGGCACACAAAACTGAAGCCTGCTGCGGCTGACTCTACTAGTGAGGAACCATGGCTTCCTGTTAGGTTTTAATTGAGCTGATGTGTGATGCTTCAGGGCACTGTGCAGAAACAAACCCTTGCCATTTTCAGGAGAGCAAGGCCATCTTTAGAGAATCTTGAAAGATGTTTGGCCACAAAGTACCCAGGTAACTGATACCACTGGTTCTAGACTGATTGGAACTTGATCAGTGTCCTTAGTTTAAATTTTGTATTGCTTCTACTATGGGTATCCTAAGTGACTTTTGGTATTCCTTGTCTGCAGTATGTGGATAATACTACAGTCCACCCTTGCAATATATGGGGATTCGTTCTGGACCCTCTATATAAAGTAAATTTTGCGTATGCTGGAGTCCCATTCATTTGAATGGCAGCACACTCCTGCCATTTTGTCCCTCGCTGCTCTCTGTCCACGTAAGCTTGAAGCTGTGTACAGCGAGGGTACATATAGCTCTTACCCTGTAGGTGCCCTGTGACTTTAAGATGAGTTGATGCTTAAGCAGGGTGGCTACTGAATTCATCTATAAATATAACTGCAAACATGTAGTGTTTCTAAGAAACAATACTGTGGTTTTGTTGTGCTAACACTGTGTGATCCCTTAAGGCTATGAAGCAGAAACTAGTCTATGTATGACAGCCTAATAAGCATGCATTAGAGAATGCAGAAAAACACAGGAGTCTGAGTCATCGTTGAAGTAGCATGGAAAACCAGAATAGTCAGAGATACATCTCTCTCTAAATCTTTAACCCAATCTAGATAGCTTGAATATTCATAAAACAGAAGAAGTGATAAGTAACAACATTAACTTGAACTTGGACATAATTTCTAGTAACAGGACCCTGAGCGTGGCTAACAGGAATGCCTTGTCACCTTCACATATAGAGTGCTCTCTCTTCCTTGAGACACTGGTTGTATGAACATAACCCCTGATTGGGACATACACTCTCTTTCTCTGCATATATTGCCTCCCCTTCTAGGCAGTGTTTTCGATCTACTTTCTGCAAAGATAGAATGCCCTGCATAGCTTTGGTCAAGATGGATGGGAAGATGCTGTCTCCCTGTATGAGCCTTAAAATATTCCAGGGAGGGCTTTCTCTCCATCCCATCACTATCATGGACAGTGGAGGTAGAGGAGAGAGCCTTTTCAGTGGCGGCTTCTTCTTTGGAACTCCCTCTCATGGGAGGTTCAGTTGGCCACTATCTGTTCTTCTTCTTCTGGCAGGCAAAGACCTTTTTATTTAGGCAGGTCTTTGGTTCTTATGTGGTACTAGTCTTTTGATAGGATGTGTTGTGCTTTTATCTTTTTTGTTCCAATTTAAGTGTATGTTTTGTACTTTTAACAGAATTGTTTAGCTTACAGTTGTAAACCACTTAGACACTGCTTAGGCAATATGAAGCGGTATATAAATGAAGCTTGTTTGTTTGTTTAATTGTTTTAAAACATTTGTTTAATAAGATTTTAGCTGTACTTGGTTTTGATATGTTTTATACCCACTTCGGTCCCATGTTGGAAGGAAGGAGGGACATAAAATAAATAAATAAATAAAATATTCTAACATTGCTTTTAACAAGATCTATAAAGACTGGAATTATAATAGAAACAAAGAAAAAAAGACTGATGATTTGTACTACTCCTCTCCTTTTGATAAATGCCGATCATGGATACAATCCTTTGAAAGGAAACAGTTGTGGTTTGAAGTAAGTTAAGTCATAGCTGTTTGGTGTGGTACCCTATGATAGCATAAGCAGGCACCTTCTGACAGCCCTTAAATCACAAAGCTTGCAAGATGCATTATAATGAAATAAATACATGCTGGTAGAGTCTATTGAAGACTAGAACATCAGAACAACTCCAGATGTTATCCCAGTAACTGCTCTCAGGATACTTTACTTTTGTGGAAACATGGCTCATGTGGAGATAAGAGTATAGGGTGGGCTGAAAATCACATATGGATCACAGACCCAATGCTCTTGTTTCTTGGTGGGGTCCACTAGGGAAGTTCTGATATGTATTACTAATCGGAGTACAGTAAAAACTTTCCAAGTTCTCATGGGCAAAGTGGTTTGCTAAAGAGATGGCTTTCTAATTTTGCTGTGTGATGTAGTTACAGCATGCTGTTTGAAAGAATGGCTGACCCTTTAATCCAGAAGGGGCCAGCATTTGCAGCAGTAGTGTGAATTTAAAAAGATATAACTATCTTTTTCTCCATCCTTTGTAACGAAAAGACAAAGTCTCCCAGTGTTTATAGAGCAGTCTGTCAGACTTAGACAAAGAGCTCACTCACACAAAAGGGGTTAACTGCATAGGTGAAGGTAGCCCTTTTGTGTGAATTCACAGATGACCAAAGAACCACAATTACTGGTAAGATTTGCTTACAGAAAATTCATATTGGTAAGAAAAGAAAGAAAATAATTTAATTTGCAAATTACATCTATTTTGCAGATACTTTTAGAAAGACAGAAAATAAGCTCATCAAGGGATGTAAATCATGTAGTTGCCCTAATATTCAATAACTTAATGCTTGTAAATTAATATGAGCAGGGATATTATTATTAGTAGTATTAGTATTAGTATTAGTATTATCATAATCCTGCTTCTCCAAACAGATAGAAGCGGCTAACAATAAAAGCATCAGTAAAATATAACAACTTATCATCACTGTATCTCAAATTCTCCCAAACCCTCCCATCCACAATAAAATAAAATTAAATTATTAAAAAATTATTAAAACAGTTATTAAAAATAGGGCAGAGGCATATATAGAGGAGAGTGTGAAAGTATTTCTGGTATTTGTTCTATGGGGATATCATTCATGTGTTCGCTATGAAATATAATTAAAATATGTTTAAAGAAACGAATAAAACCTCCTGTATTCTACTTTTTGTCTTTTCTGATTTTTGTCATCCTTGTCTGCCCATGGTAAAACAGGTGGTGGTGGTGGTGGTGGTGAATGTGAGATAAGCTAGATCAGCAAGGAAGTCTCTTAACAGAAATAGACTTGCACCCTGCATCATGACACCTGCATCCCAGTGGTTGAAGCTGGGTCTGAAATGTAGAGTTTGGTTTATCTGAGGAGCAGATAATCACAATGTCTTTCCTTTAAAATGACAGCAAATGTTAAATTTATTAAGCGCTCATGGGTTCGTCAGCAAAACAATGGCTGATTTATTGTACAACCTGCTGTTCTCATACTATACACTTGATATTAAATACATACTAACAGAAAAATGTTTGTATTGTTTCTACTGGCTTTAGAAAATAACAAGTGAAAAAATGAGGGATGCCAAAACACTGAGTCCTTAATATAAAGCGAAAAGTGTTTTGATCTGCCAGCATGATATAATGCTAGCACATGGAGATTTTGTGTATATGACAGACTGCTTGTATTGGCTCTTCTGTCAGCTCTCATTTTCGCACAGCTCAGAGACCATGAATAAACAGATCCCACTGACAGGATGTCCTGGTTTAAACAGTTTCAGATGGAAGATTTGTCAGCCCTAGAGCATAAAGATGTTCTGCATGTTGAGCTTTAGCAGTTATTCTGCTAAGAGGTTTCCACTAATTACAGTACATTATTTTTTCCTACATTCATACCTTTCATCTTAAAATTTAAGACAACTAATACTGATGAATTGGCATTTGAATGCATGTTCCTTTTGGACAGCCATTGGAGTCAAGGGTAATTCCCAGGTTCAGGCTAAGGTTTTCTTTTAGTCCTTGAGTGAGGAATGTGAATTCTTCCCAGTACTGAAATACTGAAGTTCCCTTCATTCCTCACCATGGATTAGGCTTTCTGTAATATACAAGCCATAATTGGACTGAAATTGGCATCAAGTATTATAAATGATTTTTATTTTTTTATTTTTTTTAGCAAAGATTGAAATTTCCATGCCTCCAAATAGTGTTTTGCTATTTCAAGTAATCAGACATGCATTCTGATTTGAGTGGCTTCTAGCAAGTTGTGTGTGTATGTGCCTTCATGTCACCTTGTTGACTTATGGCAACCCCATGAATTACATAGGATTTTCCTAAGACAATGAATAGGCTGAGGTAGTTTTGCCAGTTTCTTGCTCTGAAACATAGTCTTCTGCACCTGGTATTCATTGGCAGTCTTCCATCCAAGTACTAACCAGGGCTGATCCTGCTTACCTTCCAGGATCAGGTAGGATCTGATGCCCTTAAAGTCTTTAGGCCCTTCTAACAAAGTTACTCAGGATGAAATCATAGATCTATATCTTTACTAACTGATCAACATACTGTGTCATTAATGATACTCCACCCTTAAAGTTGTATTTGAAATGGTATTTGAGCTTCATAGTGTTCCATTCATATCATTCTGTTGTCTTATCAGCAAGTACAGGTTACCTGGAATGTCGTTGTTATTATTGTTAACTCCTGCCAAATCCACTTTGACTTAGGGCAGTCTTATGAACGATAGCCTTCCAGGACCCTATCATCAACCACCTTACTCAGGTCCTGTAGATTCAGGGATGTGGCATCCTTGATAGAGTCTATCTATCTGGAATGCAGGTTTCCTGTTCTCCTATTGACTTACACTTTACCAAGCATTATTACCTTTTCTAGTGAGCCATGTATTCTCATGATACGTCAAAGCATGATAGTCTCAAATGAGTTGATTTTCTTCCTATTATCTTTCTTCACTGTATAGCTTTCATAGCCAGGCATAGAAATGGGAAATATGATGGCATGGGCAATCCTAACTTTAGTATTTAGCAATGACTGCATATCTTTATGCCTACATGATCTTAACTAGTTTCTTCATAGTTGCCTTTTGAAGTTGTAGTGGTGATCTGATTTCTTGACTGCAGTCTTCATTCTGATTCATTATTGGCCAAGGTATGGGCAATCTAAACAGTTTGAATTTCTTTAGCTTTTTGCAGCTAGAACTAGTTCATGCTTTATTTTGCTTGTCCTCATCTGTTTGTCAGAAAAACTGTTCCACACGTATTAATTGGAAGGGTTTCTTTAACACTGGAAAGGGTGATTTGATTGTGACAATCTGTCTGCAGAAGCATTTAAGTAAGATTAGACTGTGTCAGGCACATTGGTGACAAAACAAATTCCTCTCCTGTTGAAATGCCAACAATGAACTAATGTCTCAAATGAGTTATCTGCATTTAGTGTCAGCTACTGTCTCTCTGTAGATTGTCAGTATCTCTCCCCTTTCCCATAATTAATTACAGAAATACTTTGCTTCTGGGGATCAAAATAGTCTCTCTCCAGATGCCAAAGCACTAATCTTGCTATTATGCCAAAAGTAACATACTTGATAATGTAGAGCAGCAGACTTGTGTAGAAATGCCAAAGGTAATAATAGCTCATTAATTAAATTACCCCCTCCCCAATTTCTCCATTCTTTTTTCTTTTCTCTAAAAAGGAAGTTTGATTAGCTGCTATTTATGTTAGCAAATAGTTGAAAAGTTCCTCAGGTCCATTTGCTCATTTTCCACTCTTGCTGAGTGTTCTTTCCATGGTTTCCAGGTCATGTTGGTAGTACATACATTAACTAATGGAGAGTAGTTGTGTGCTATCCTGTTATCTATATATTTGTATTTGCTGGTTCAGCCCAGTGCTTCTTTGTGTGGCTGGGAAATATTGGTGGGATACAGACCGCCCAAAAAGGGCAGCCTTCCGCCGCCTCAATTTATGCTGGTGGGAAGCCTCAGCTGCCAAACGGCGAGGCTTCCCAGTAGCAGAAAAAGAACTCGCAAAAAGTGGGTTCTTTTTGTATCGCACTTGCGATGCTCGAGCACGCAAATGGCACACTTGTGATGTCACAAGCGCGACGGGACATGCGGATGCTATGCATCCATCGCGTCAAAATGGCAGCACCTGTGTAGACAGGGTGCCGCCATTTTGGCATACTGCATACGTACTAGGGTCAGGGAGCGTCTGAAAAGGACGCTCCCAGGCAACCCTAGCATGTACTCAGTACGTGCTTTTGGGCCCATCTGGACAAGGTCATACTATAGTTAGAAATATATTGTGGCCCTGTCTTCTGCTGGTAGAAGACTGAAACCTAGCCACTGCCATGCTTTGACAATTTGTAGTTTTAGACTTCTGTGAAAGTGCTTTATGCAGTTAACACTTCATCATGTTATACTGGAATTTGTGCAGCATATAGGAGCCTACTTGTTGATAGGTATAATATTACGTATCGTTAATTTGAAGCAACTAAACTAGTCACCGCTTTATTTCTAGGTTCAAATAAAAAAGTGCTGCTCTGTAATAGGTTTCTCTTGTATGTGTAACCCCAACACTAGAGCTTCCCTGAGGCCAATGCAGCAAATATTATTGTACGTAAACCTCAACTAGGGACAGAGTCTTTTCATTTGCAACCTCAGTACCTTAGAACTGCCTTCCAAGAGAAGTCAGTTAATTCTACTTTCAGCTATACTTTTGGACATCAGTAAAAAAAAAAGCTTCTTCAAAAAGGCTTGGGGGAGCTTCTGATAATAGACTTCTGTGTTTTATTTAAAAATAGATGGTTGCTGCTGTTCATGATTTACTCTTTGAGAAAGATGTTTGAAACCAAGTGATGTTTACTTTCTGTTCTGAGCTAGTTTAAATATGCGTTTGTTTGGAATGAAATCTTATAATATTATGGGCCTGATCTAATGGGAAAAAAACAGAACAGAACAAAGTCATAAGAAATGTATTTTCCCTCTTTAAGTCTCTACTCCTGTAGCTGATATAAAGACTCCCCTGGAAAATAAGATCAGTTCTACTTTTTTTGTTTGTTTGATGAAGAAACATTTGTACAACATTCTGCATTTTGGCATTAGAACATACAGTCTGTTTATTCTTGTGTGATACAAATATACTGTATACAGTTGAAGTTCTTACTTAAATCTATCCATTGCTAGATGATGGTGGAAACGTAAAATCACATACACTTCCATGTCCAGTTAACATTAGGATTTGGAATGATATTCAGCATGTCTTGGCTCTTCAGAGAACATAGGCGGGATACAGACCGGCCAAAAAGGGCGGTCTGCTGCTGCCTCCATTTCCACCGGCGGGAAGCTTCAGCTGCCAAACGGCGAGGCTTCCCGGCGGTGGAAAAAGAACCCACAAAAAGCAGGTCCTTTTTGCCCGAGTGTGCAAATGGTGCACTCATGACGTCGCCAGCACGACGGGACATGCGGACACTATGCGTCCGTCGCGTCAAAATGGCGGCACCCATGTGTACAGGGCGTGCCATTTTGACGCTCCGTCACATGCTAGGGGTGAGGCCAGTGTGGACGGCCAACCCCTAGCATGTGATGGGGGCGCCGTATCCGCCAGTCTGTACAGCACCATAAACATATAAATTGATGCTTAAAGCTCTAAATATGCTACAAGGCTATAGGCTTGTTCTAATATTGCCTTTTGCTAAATAGCTGACTTCCAATTAATGTATTTAAGATTTGCATATCTATGTCATTGATTAAATGGCACTTACTTGATTGCAGCTTAGAATGCACTTATTTCACTGCAGTATTACCTTCAAAAGGGACATTTTTTTTACTGTGACTCGAGCGCAATTCTCTATATTGAACATAATGGAGTATTTAGAGTCCCTTATGCTCCTCTGTAGAAATTAAAAGGCAGTGTGTTCTTTCTCGTGTCTTTCACAATCTGCTTAGTAACAGTTGTATCCTGAGAAGTCTATTCTGCTTTCTTAAACATTGGTACACTAAACTGAGAAGTGCTACAAGTTTATTTGATCAGCTTCTTCTCTAGAAATACCATAAAAGGCTGTGTCCTTAAGAACAGGGCATTGGTTTTTTCCCACCCACATTGCTGCAGCATGATTCATTCAGCTGCTGGAACAGTTTCTCTGCTCTAGTAGATATCCCATTAACTGTCTCTGTAATAATTTTTATGATCATTAATGTGTGCGTAAGGGGAGAAAGAAATTCAGAAGTGATCATAAGTCACTGGAAACATTTAAATAAAATCTGACTTAAAATGGGTATTGAACCACATGAGGGGCACACCTCTTGGCAAAAGTGAATAATAGAAGACAGCAACAGAATGTAAGGGGTGAAACAGATAGGCTTACCCAGTTTGATGTATCCCATTTCTCTTCCCCCCTAACTTTCACTTACCTCTTATTTGCTTGCCTCATGCAATGTTTCACAATTCTATTACTTCAGTGGAGCTTTCTGGAAAGGTCCTCCTTGCTGTGCTACGTTTACCCTGCCACCTCACCTCACCCCATTTCCAGAGCTTCTGTTCCTCTTTGCTCCAGCATGGGAGTGAAGCCATGGATGTTTTTTCATTAGTGGAAGTGAGATGATGAACAGAAGCAGCAAAATAATAATAATAATAATAATAATAATAATAATAATAATAATCTTTTATTTATATCCCGCTCTTCTGTAGCAAGACAATCAGAGTAGCTCACATTAAAACGTCCACATACAATATAATACATAAAATTAAAATATCCCCCTTTAAAAAAGAATTAAATATATTATAATTAAAAGAGTTTTAAAATCAATTTATAGTAAAGATAGCATAGGCAGGGTGGTAGTAAATACATGGTGTGAGGGGGTAATCAATCTGTGGCTGGGGAATTTATTTGGGAAAGGCCTGTTGGAAGAGATCTGTCTTGACAGCTTTTTTGAACTAACTCAGGACAGAAGGTATTGCCAAAATAGCCCTTGTGAAACCTCCTACAGGCCTCCCAAATAACATAATACTGTAATAGTTTTTTTGTGGGTTTTTGGGCTATGTGGCCATGTCCTAGAAGAATTTATTCCTGATGGTTTGCCTGCATCTGTGGCTGGCATCTTCAGAGAAAGATGCCAGACACAGATGCAGGTGAAACATCAGGAATAAAGTCTTCTAGAACATGGCCACATAGCCCAAAAAACCCACAAAAAACTATGGATGCTGGCCATGAAAGCCTTTGACTTCACATAATACTTTAATATTTCCAAGCAACTTCTGTCTTTCTTGTATCTCCAAGCATAATAAAGAAATAGTAAGCACCCAACATGGGAGACAGCGGGACTGGGAAATTGGACTTGCTTGAGCACAATGCATGACTATATGTGTAGCCATGCTGTTCCCCCAACGTAATCAGTTTATTGGAAAAAAAAAAAGCAGAGTCAGTGAATAGGCATGCCAAATATCCAGATGTCAGCTTCTAATGTTTTTGCATTTCCTGGCCAGCTATCGTTCCCCCCCACCCCATCATAGTGAACAGTCTTTGAAAAATGGCTACTCAAGGGATCTAATATTAGCAACAATTCAATCCCTGTAGTAAACAGGTCATGTAAAACACATCTTGCAGTCTGTGTGGGTGGGGGTGTGTGTTATAGGAGTTAGAAGTAATTTGCCAGAAATCATGGTGCGGTGTTCTCAAACACTAGGAGGGAGGTGAGGTTAAGGAGGCAAGTACTGGCAACATACCAGTGAGCCATAAGCCACTTCTTTTTTCCTGTTGGAAAAATAACATTAATTTTCAAGTGTACACTGCAAATTTTGTGCATTATTTTGCTTGCATGGGAAATTAAGGCTATGGTCCTATATAGTTTTGATATCTCCTTTGTTGTGGATGGGGCGTGTAAGTGATCATTCCAATCTGTTGGCCATTGTTTTGATTTCCATATTTGTTGGCATACTTTAATTAACACTAGAGTTGATTCTGTGTGCATTGATTTTAGCAGCTCAATTGAAACATCTGTTTGTAGTGGTTTATTCTTCCCAATTTCTTCTGTTCAGCTCCACCTTGCTTTCTAGAATTTGGAGTTCATCTTCAATGGCTCTTTATTCCATGTTTATTCATTTAATCATCTCTTTAATAGCTCCCTGTGTATTGCTTCCAACATCTTTTATTTCTTTTCGATTGTGTAGTATGTTCTTCTTTTGATCATAGAGCATCTGCCCTTGGTTTGAACTTCCCTTGATTTCGGGATCTTGTGGAAGAGATCTCTCATTCTTCCTTTTTCTTGTCTTCTATTTCTCTATGTTGATTATTAGAGTATTTCTCTTTGTCCTGTGCAGTAGTCATTGAATGGTTGTGTTTTATTGTTCTAATTTTATTCCTATCTCCTTACTTCTACTTCGCGCTTTCTTTTACTGCTTGAAGAACTTTCTGTCCGGGACTGATCCCCACGTAAGGGAAGAGCAGAATCTCTCAGTTTCTCCTTCTTTTCCTTTCGTGACAGAGGCAAATGGCCTTGGGTGTGGGGCTAAAAGTGATCAGAAGGCCCTAGAGAGAGATTGGGGTCATTTGCAGGCAAAAACTATTTTCACTCTTTTTATTTTATTTTATTTTATTTTGCATTGGGACGGTACATATCTTCAAGGTCTCCTGAAGTAGCCACTTAGCTGCCTTATGGTTGTACACCCTAGTTTAAATCTATAATTTTTCAGTTCGGCACTCAGCATCATTGTGTACAACAGAGGTCGACAACTTATGGCCCGCGGCCGGATCCAGCCTGGCAAGGCCTGGACCGGCCCCAGCCCGGTCCTGCCGCCGATTGCTGCCCCCACCGCAGCTTCGGCGCTGCTCTGGGCCGCCTGTGGGGCCTCGCTGCATCCTCCCCTCCACCATAAATGGCCGCGCGGAGGAGGCGGAGGGTAGCAAGGTCTGGGGGCGGAGGAGGCGAAGGTGGAGGCAGTGCCTCCTGCGCGCGGCCGCGCCACCTTCCCCGCCTCCTCCAGCTTCCCTCTCAGCCTCCATGGAGGGCAGCCTCCGCGGAGGCCGAGAAGGAGTGCACGGGGCCGCCGGCTTCCCTCTCGGCCACTGTGGAGGGCAGCCTCCACGGAGGCCAAGAAGGAGCGCGCAGGGCCGGGAAAGAGGGGAGGCCTCCAGCGCTGGCGCCCCGCCGACTCTTCCCGGCCCTGATGGGGCCTGGGACCCTAAGGGGCCGGGAAAAGAGGGGGAGGCCTCCAGCGCTGGCCCGCCCCCGGAGGGTGGAAGCTCCACCCCCGGCACACGGCCTCGGGCATTTTTCCTGCCCTGTAACTTTCTAATATGCCACATAATTTTTAAAAGAACAACCTTCAATCGTATTTCAAAATGTATAGTCTTTGTTCTGATACAGAGCAGAGATTTTGTCTCCAATTAATTTGACCAAATTTTATTTTTTAAAAGTGGTGCTTGCTTAACAGTGGGCCCTTGGTATCCTCTGGGGCTTGGTTCCAGCCCTCCCCACATGGATAACAAATCCATGGATGCGCAAATCCCATTGAATGCAATGCGATAGTAAAATGGTGTCCCTTATTAAAATTACAAAATCAGGGTTTGCTTTTTGGAATTCATAATTTTAAGCCATGGACTTGAATACGTGGATAAAAGATCTGTGGATATAGAGGGCTGACTGTTTGCTGTCAAGCAAATTTTTCACCTATGTTTACCAGTCATTTTATGTGCTAGGCAAGCCCCTAGAGCAGTGGTTCCCAACCTGTGGGTCGGGACCCCTTTGGGGGTCAAATGACCCTTTCATGGGGGTCGCCTAAGACCATTGGAAAACACTATTGAATTACAGTTATGAAGTAGCAACGAAAATATTTCATGGGTTTGGGTCACACACAACATGAGGAGCTGTATTAAAGGGTCGCGGCATTAGAAGAAGTTGGGAACCACTGCCCAGAGAATAGTTACATGACAACTGAATGAGCTCAGTGGGCTACAGAAGATAAGCAACCTTGCAGACCAGTCCCTGGAAGTGGGCAACAATTATAACAATAAAAATAAGAAATCCTAATCAAGCCAGTGGGTTGCAAATGTGATGTATTGCCCTGGAAATAGCTCCATGCAGGGATTGTTGGGAAAAGTATTGCAGGAAAGAGCATGTGCTTCTTACTTTTCCCCATATGCATAACAGAGTGTACATCAAATACGTCTGTATCTCCCTTCAGATAGAAAATACATCTTGAGATTAATTAGAGGGAAACATCTTGTGTGCAGCTGGGCTAGGACATCAATGTAGTTATTTGGGTGAGACAATTAGCATTTCGAATTAGAGATAAACTAATTTTTATTTAAAGAGTAAGAGAGGAAGAGAGGTGCGGGTAGGAATTAAACTATGTCTGATGAAATCAAATTCTTCTTGCCTCTAGGCAACATTTTTCATCATGGTTCAAGATGCATGTTCTGCTATGTTTTATAGTTGGTATTTTCCTTTTATGATATTTCTACACTCATCTCACTGCTTGAATTATGGGGGAAAGATGAGGGGGGCTATCCAATCCACAAGTTTCATTCTGCATTTATAGCATATTATGAATCTTCTCCCACAGTCTTTAAGACAATATAGCGTGTCTGTGGTTCTAGTTTCCTGTCTTTCGCACACTGATTTGTCATTGTTGTTTAAATATTTGCTAATGAGCAATTACATTAATTAGTTAACATTAGTGGTTGATGTGACTGAATTCTAGGAAATGCACAGTGATCAGTGTTGCTTTAGAAATCCCTCTTTGATTTATTTTTACTCGCCATTGGGTCCCTAGTGCATGAATGTGGTGCCTCCCAGTATTTGTGCTGAGATTTTCTTTTTTCAATAAATGAATTAAGCAAGTGATACGGTACTTATCCCCTCTTGCAGTCTGTATTCCTTATGTCATTTTTCTTGTCCTCTGTGGCCCTAGAAATGTAAGTGCTTTAAATTGGTTTTACTGAGTCAAGGGTGGGCTTTTCTCCTAGAATAAGAAAATGAGGCAAGGCTGCTCCTGCAGAATTGGCAGCAGTTATGTTTATTCACCTGCTGCAGATGAATCTGAAGAGAGAAAAAAGACTGCTACAGCATGTTGTGACTCGAGTGGCCCAAAACAGACGGCCTTAAAGGCTGCATGCCACAACTGCACGCTGCGACCCCGATCTGGCATTTTCCAGCACCAAAAGGAGTGGCAAAATGCCACTCCTTTTTGTGCTGTAAAAAAGGTGCCCCTTTGCCGCCACTGTGGATCTTCTCTGCTCCTGCGATGTGGTGGCATCTAATCGCTGCACTGCAAGAGCTTTCCCACAACTGCCCCGCCATCGGGGCAGGTGGGTGGTGTAATCCAGCTTGAGAGGGGGGTCGGGGCAGTGCAATGTGCGGTCGCCACCCCCCCCCCCCATGCCACTTACCAAGCCAGCTGTTACTGCCAGTCTGTTTCTCCCTAAGTCATCTTGTGAGCGAGTAACATTTACAAAATATGTCTTTTCTCTAACTTTCATTGTACTGTATATGCTATGCTGCTAGTTTCAATACTTTAGGTCAGGGAGATATTGATGATTCAGATTTGACGCACAGAAACAGAATTGAAAGGTATCCCAAGGGTTTTTTCTAATTTAACCTCTTCCATTGCAGCACTAAAGCAAAAGTGGCCATGCCATTTCTGCTTTAAAATATCCAATGAAGAGCCTATCACCTTCAAAGGGGACCTTTGAGTGACCTCTTGTATATAACAGCAAAGGAGTTTCTCATCCTACACTGCCACTGCTGTCTCCATATCTACCAAGGGAGATTCCACCAAGAGCCAATCATGGAATCACCTTAGTCTCATTATCATGGGCTCACATGACCTCAGTGTCACCAAGAGTTTCAGTTACCTCCATAAAAGCAGCAGTAATGATCACAGTCCCAATCTACTATTTTCAGTATTGACCATGACAAGCTTGGTCCTCGTGTACCTTTGACTCCACTATCAGTAGCAGCATTACAGTTTTTGCCATCATAAGAGAATCAGATCATCTCAGAGCTGTCCATGGCACTTCTGTTCAGATACCCTCCTACCTCCAAAGCCCTCCTAGAGAACCCAGACACTTCTTACCTCATGGAAGACTACAAAAGCAAGATATAATGTTAACATTTGAGGGGATTTTGTGTTTGTTTAAGTATTCATTGTTATCAGCAGTTTACTCAGTATTTGTTTTTGCAGAGATGAACAAAATGTTTTCCAGAACTACTTATCTGCCTACCTACCATCTTTTTCTCCACCTCAAACTGTAGAAGTTCAAACACATATAAACAATACCATGTACTTGTGTGTATACTGGAGGATGTTTAGTGAAAACTGCTGACCTGGTCACAAGAGGGATAATCAGATCATATGCCTCGGGCATTCTTGGACAAAAGGTGGGCCAAACAGACAGGCTGTCACATGAAACAACAGACCCACAACCTTACTCAAGTACATGTAAAATGCCTTTGGTAACAACCCAACCACACAAAATCAGAAAGAGAATGTGTACTGGTATAATCAAAGTACAGTAACACCCAAAATCCACAAAAGAGTGATATCTTTATTGAGCCAACCAAATGCATAAACAATATGTTGCAGCTTTTGAAGCGCCACTGACTTCTTAATTAGGCAAAGGTGTTAAAAATAATAAAGAAAAAAATTGATGATGTTTGTCTCCAGCCTGATTTGTCAAAATGTGGTGGTTTTCTGAGAATGGAGGGATATCAATGCGGCGGCCAAGCCTTCTCTGGCCTGTGTTCCGGGGGGACAAAGCATTCTAAAGTCTATTTACATTGAAAAATTTTATTTCATTAGCAAAACAAAAAGATAATTTAAAATTCAGGAGGTCTCAGTCCTTTGTGAATCTCTCCAAAAACCTTCATGCTTTGCATTAGGAACATTTTAAGTGCGTGAGGGTAAACAGACCGAATGCGGTCCCAATTTAAATGCTTTGTCCCCCAAGTATCACATGGCCAAAAGGAGGAGCGGTCTGCTTCCATAGATATCCCCCATGCTCAGAACACCACCACAAATGTCTTGACAAAATGCAGGTCTGTGACTAACAGGTCAATTGTTTTCCTGTATTATTTTTTAACACTTGCCTGATGAAGAAGGCAGGGGAGCTTTGAAGCTTGCAACTAGGGTTGCCATAACTCTGGACCTCAAACTGGGACAAATGTAGGACACAGTAGGACAAATTTTCAAATGTAGGGCAACATTTTTAAAAATGAGAGGACAATGCAAAAATTGATGCTTTTTTAAAAATTGTAATATAAAGCATGTTTCTTAGGCAGGATCAAAATGGAGGACATTTTGGCCTTGTTCCTAGACAGATGGCAGAAATGTACTTCCCTTTTCGGGCTAACCGCCCCCCCCCCATTCCAAACAGCATATTTGGGCATTGAAAGGAGGAAGAGGGAAAAGGCAGAGAGGAGGAAGAGGAGAAGAAGAAGAGAGGAGAAGAAGGGGAGGAGAGAGAGAGGAGGAGAAGAGATGGAGAAGAAGAGGAGGAGGAAGAAGATTAAGAAAGAGGAAGAAGAAGAAGCTGAGACGGAAAGGAGGAGAGAGGAGAAGAGAAGGAAATAGATAGGAAGCAGGAGTAAGTTCAGACGCAGTGAGAATCGCCTAGCATGCCAGAGACCAAAAGAGCCACAAGCAAAACCATGCAACCAAGCGCGACCTTTCGGCATCCTGAGCGTTCCTCAGCCCCACTCCCGAGCCCCCATGAGGAGTCCCGAGAGCGGCCATCAGGGCGAAGGAAGAAGGAGTCATAAGAAAGAGAAGAAGCGGAAACTCTTCCGCCTCTGCTCCTCCGCGCACGGAGGAAGCCAGGCAAGAATGGGCCTCGCGAGCCAACCCCACCCCTGCCTGCTGCCTCCGTCGCCGATTTGCCCCCACCCCGGATCCCCCCCCAACGGAGCATCCAGCAGAGGTTGGGGCTTGGCTTCAGCCGTCCTCCAAGCCCCAGCAAGCCTGGAGACCCGCGATTGCGGAGGGCCCCGGCATGATGGGGCTTGGAAGACAGACGTCCCCAAGCCCCAGCCAAGCCTGCAGGACTCGCGGGGGGGGGGGGGAGCCCGGGGGGGGGCCAAACCGGGGCAGGACCGTTCCGGACCCGCCCCAAATCGGGAAAGTCCCGCCCCCAGGCGGGATATGGGAAGCCTACTTGCAACAATATTTTACGCATTTGGTTGGTCCAATAAAGGTAATCACTGCTTGGTGGATTTGGGATGTTATTGTACTTTGCTATATGGCCAACATGGCTACCTCTGATATGTTTGCTGGTTAAGCAAAGACATTTTAAGCCAAATCAGAGGATTTTCTCCCCATCCCCATTTTCCATGAAATACTCTGATACATACTGTGTGTGCTTAGTATGTAAACAGAATCAGATATCACTGGCCACACAGATGCAATCAGTGTTTTCTAAAGCTATGAGAGATACAAGAATTTGAGACATGTAAAGGTGAGTGAAGTGGGGCTGTCTTATTTTTATTTAAAGTAAATTATTGCATGTTTAGCATCTTAGAATACGGAATTAACATATTATTTTTAAAAGAGGGGCTTTCAGGGAAAAGCTAATACAGCTTTTGAATGTTGTGTTTTGATTGATTGAGGGAGGCTTATAGCAGCAGATAATTACAGTTGACAAACCTCAACAAAGTGAAGGGAAAATAATTTAAATATGATTTTTTAAACAATACAGTTTTGTATATGTACCAAACACTTTCAAGGTATAGTTGAATTATTTGACCTTTGTTACACATAATGTATAAGTGATGAACTGACTTAAACATGTGAAAAAGATCAGAATGTTTGTGTGCTTTGGAGATTTTTCTGCTTTTTTTCCAGTATGGTTTTACATTGGGCAGTAAGGGAGGATATGGTTGTTTTTGAACAGAGCCTTAAAATGAAACCCGTGTGGTCTTGAAACTTCCATCATCTGGCAGATGATTCCAGACTGTCAAGTATACTTTAAAATACTTTCTTTTTCCCCAGCTGCTTTTCTCTCAGTGGGTCTCACCCCTGTTCTGGCTTGAGCTAGGAGAAAATACATTGAAAGGTGCATGGGTGAGCTCACTACTCTTCCTTGTGCTCTTCCAGCTGTGCAGTCCTGTAGTTGTCTTCACAGAGGAAAACGAAGCCCTGCTTGCTTTCTTATTTTACAAGTTTTGCTGATTTTTGTAGACGTGGTGCCTCAGGTTACAAAATTAATTCGTTCCGCCATTCTTTCGTAACCCGAAAATTTCGTAACCCGAAACACTTTTCCGTTAGCACTGGAAAGCCTATAGCTGCACTTTGCAGCATTTGAATTTCGCGCCGAAATGAATTTCGAACCCGAAAAATATTCGTAACCCGAAACAGTTTTGCCAATCCAACTTTTTCGTATCCCGGAAATTTCGTAACCGATCATTTCGTATCCCGAGCACCACTGTATTTATGACATCCTTAGTTTTTCAATTTATCTCCATCCCATATTTTACATATTATGGGGCAGATCACTGTCCATGTATAATATTTTTATACATACTAATATAACTTGATCTATAATGCACTCTGTTCCTGAAGTGTAATTCTAAGCAGATAGTTCCAGTTTAAAAAGAACCAGAGTTCAATAATTGGATTATCACTGTAAATCAAGATACTGTTTTTTGCTTCCCGAAATTCCCTTCCTGTCTACAACTTAGTCTCTCCATTAAGAACATGAATGTCTCAAGAAGCTGAGAGAGCAGGGTATTGTTGGGGATGTTGTGCAACAGGAGAGTGAAGAGAAGGGGGATTCTGATGGAGTGTATGAAACCTCTAGAGATTATAGTATTTCTGTGAATTCTCCATAAATTCTAGGGATGTTGAGAGTGTGAGTGCTACATATTGATAGCCAATCAACTATGCAGAAGATGCAAGAGTTGCTGAAAATCGGACATTACATTGAACTGAGCTGTCTTTCACAGCAACAGTGCTACAGAAATACTAAAATCCCAATATTGTGCAGATACCTTTATTAAGTCAGCAAAAGGTAGACAATACATCATGCTAGCATTCTGCACCTTTGGTCTAAATAAATCGCACAATATGGACTTGAGATTTGTTTATTGTTAACATGGCTACCCCAGCAATTTTAATTTATTCTGTTTTTACTGATTCTCATGTTCCCTTCTTATTTTTTTCAAGCTGCATTTTAGTAATCTGATAATAATAATACTGTAATAAATGAATAATATAATATATAATAATATTAATTATTATTAGTATTATTATTATTATGTAGTATTATTATTTGTATTTTCCTGCCTGCCTCTCCCTGCGGATCAAGGCGGGATTACATCAACAAATTAACAGTACAGATAAAATACAATCAATAAAACACTGACATTAATATTAATTCAATAAAATAGCTAAAACATCTAGAACATCTAAAACATTTAGAAAACATACATCATAACCAGAAGTGGAGCATTTTATCTTAAATCTCATAAGAGGTCGGATGGATAAACCTGCCGGAAATAGATCCATTTAAGTGCCTTCTAAAGGCATCCTAAGGTGTTGATAAGATGGTATTTCTGTTCTGGTTGGGGGGGGGCTGCGGCCGTAAACGATCTATGGGAATTGACATTAATCTGGGCTTATGGTTATTCCTAATAAATTCCCTCAATGTGTTGAGAGGTGGGGCGGATTTTGTAGGGAGAGGCATTCCCGCAAGTAACTTGGGCTTGAGCCTGAAGGGCTTTAAAGGTAATAACCAACACTTCGTACTGTGCCTGGAGAGCTAATCGGCAGCCAGTGAAGAGTTTTTAAACAAAGGTGCATATGGGCCGACCTGTAATCGGATAAAATGTCTCCAATTTAGTATATGATTAAACAGCAGCCTTTGTACATTAGCAAAAAGTCTGTTTTTTCTTTTTTGAGTCTCTAGGGCCTGACCCCCCACCCGCCCCGGACCTCACATCATTGAGTGTAGATAATGCAGACCAACAGCCACGGCAGGATTGAGCTCAATTGTGCCTAAAAGGCATGGTGCTGGAGGATCTGGTCTGACGTGGGGTAAAAAACTTTTTAATGTAAAGTTATGAAAGTTAATTGGAAAAGGTTGTCAAGTCGTGTCCGACCATAGGGAGCAGTGCTCGATCTCGGTGGTTACGTAAGGTAACCAGAAGATGAGCACTTGTCAGAGACTGACTGCTGTGGGGTCATGTGGCCAGCACCGACTGCACAGAAATACTGTTTAACCTTCCCAACTAAAGTGGTACCTAGTTTAGTCTGTAACTTGCATTTGCAATGGTTTTCAAACTTGGCTAGGTTGGCAGAAGCTGGGGGCTAGTGATGAGGAGCTCACTCCAGTCATGTGGCAAGTCCTGGGCTGTTGGAAACGTTCCAACCTGCCGAATCTTGCAATCAACAAACATCTTAAACCACTTGAGAAGCCCACTGTGTGCCTTTGGAGCCATTGGCAGGGTGGAATAGCCCTATTTTCCACTGAGTTTTTCGACTAAGAAACTCTGTGGCAAAACTGGGCTGTTCAGACAGCCCCCTCCCCCCCCCCCCATGCTCCTTTACCTTGTTGGTGTGTGATCGCATCTGAGAAGTTTTCCAGTCCACTTCATCTGATTGAAGAAACAGGGCCCCAATGGGTGAAACCCGTTGCCTATCCCTGGTGCTGACCCAGGTGACATAACTCCAGCTATCCTGCCCCAATCTGTCTCAGGTCCTCAGTGTACCAGTGTGCCACAGTAAATTAATACAGAGTGAGCATGATGGATCGACTGCAAGACTGTTTCATGGACTGAGCAGTTTGTGTGAGCTTGCTTGTGCAACACTGATGGAGAATCAAAATTAGCATGCACAAAAAACCTATCATAAAGATATGTCTTTTACTCTTAGAGTACCATAGTCTGTGTGTTGTGTGCAAGAAGCTGGTTTAAACCAGAATCAGAGGCTTTAGAATTTTAGTTTTAAAAAACGTGTAATGTTGTTATGTTTACTCATTAATGGTGCTTTAGTAGTGCAATTGTTTTTGGCTATGTGCTTTGTCCTCAGGTTTTGGTTTTAAAAGAACACCTTGCATTCCGGGGTTTCTGTGGGGGGGGGGGGGGGGGGGGGGGGGGGGGGGGGGGGGGGGGGGGAGGCAGGGGGAAATGTTTACGGTGTATTGGGCTTACCTGTTAAAATAGGAGGAGGCTATGATTTTTTTCGAGACGTTAATTATTTATCGAGACAACAAAATTCCTGCCTTGGTTCAGGGTGTTTCACCACGTGGAAGTAAGCACAGGATCCTACATGCTGTGGGTGGTGAGAGAGCTGAATGAAATTAAAACAATAAAGGCAACTCTAGCCACTGGCAAGAAGGGTCAGCTGACAACCAGACAACATTGGTCCTGCAGTGGTCGTAGTGTGCAGCAGCAAGCAGCAGCTTACTGAGACAACAGCCAGCAGTCAATGGTAGAATCGTTGCATTGGTCTATGTAGCACTTAGTACAGTACGCGTTTTCTATGTGTAAAAGACAGAAACAATAAAACATAGCTTTAGCTGCCCTTATAGATATGGCAAGTAAGCACCACAATACTTTTTATGGCACAGACACTATAACACACCCTACTAGAATTAATTGATTACATAAAAAATGTTATGGCCATTCACGACCAGAGGATGGGAGAATGCCATTAGTGTTAAACGTGGGAATGGAGTGGTTTTGCTGCTGAAAAGTGGTCGAAGTCTGCCTTATCCAGAATTCCAGAAACTGGAAAATATTTCAAAATAATCGAGTATGGGTGGCTTGGGATAGTGAGCAACCTGATGAGTTCAAGTGTAACACAAAACTTTGTTGCAATGCACAAAAGTAAATGTAAAAAAATTGTCTCTGAAAATTACCTTCAGGCTATGTGGTTATAAGGTGTAATACAAAACAAAAATTAATGTTAATGTTTTAAACTTGGGGGTCGCAAGTCGTCCAAGATCGATACGTCATGTATGGTATATGCAATAGATTCCAAAATTTTAAAAAATTCTTGAAATCCAAAACATTTCTAGTCTCAGAAATTTTAGACATTTAAGAGCTACCGCGACTAGTTCTAATCAATTAATTTGTGAATATAGTTTGGCTACAGCTTTTGGATGGGGAAATAGTCACCACACCCAAATGCCTAAAAAATATGAATGGTTTCCTGTATCATTTCCCCACCCAGTCATTCCTGGTGGAATAGAAAAGATTCTCTGATTGCCAGAGGAACGCAATAGCTGGTAGTCTGGCAAATATTTGTGCTAAACACAGCAAGCAAGAGAAACAACTTCACGATAGTGTGGATTGTGAGGAAAAAGGCTGAGAATGACCAGGTTAAGGTTGCCTGAGAGAGGTTTGAATTGCAAACGGAAGAGCTTGTGTTTGTGAAGGCGCAAGCTGAACATCTGGAATGGTTTCTGTGTTTCGTAGCATACAAGGAAAGGGAGAGGC
>NC_056522.1:262844522-262853145 GCF_019175285.1 Sceloporus undulatus
TCTTCTAGAACATGGCCACATAGCCCAAAAAACCCACAAAAACTATGGATGCTGGCCATGAAAGCCTTTGACTTCACATAATACTTTAATATTTCCAAGCAACTTCTGTCTTTCTTGTATCTCCAAGCATAATAAAGAAATAGTAAGCACCCAACATGGGAGACAGCGGGACTGGGAAATTGGACTTGTTTGAGCACAATGCATGACTATATGTGTAGCCATGCTGTTCCCCCAACAAGATGATAATCAGTTATTGGAAAAAAAAAGCAGAGTCAGTGAATATGCATGCCATAATATCCAGATGTCAGCTTCTAATGTTTTTGCATTTCCTGGCCAGCTATCGTTCCCCCCCCCCATCATAGTGAACAGTCTTTGAAAAATGGCTACTCAAGGGATCTAATATTAGCAACAATTCAATCCCTGTAGTAACCATGTCATGTAAAACACATCTTGCAGTCTGTGTGGGTGGGGGTGTGTGTTATAGGAGTTAGAAGTAATTTGCCAGAAATCATGGGTGCGGTGTTCTCAAACACTAGGAGGGAGGTGAGGTTAAGGAGGCAAGTACTGGCAACATACCAGTGAGCCATAAGCTCACTTCTTTTTTCCTGTTGGAAAAATAACAATTTAATTTTCAAGTGTACACTGCAGAATTTTGTGCATTATTTTGCTTGCATGGGAAATTAATGCTATGGTCCTATATAGTTTTGTATCTCCTTTGTTGTGGATGGGGCTGTATAGTGATCATTTCCAATCTGTTGGCCATTGTTTTGATTTCCATATTTGTTGGCATACTTTAATTAACACTAGAGTTGATTCTGTGTGCATTGATTTTAGCAGCTCAATTGAAACATCTGTTTGTAGTGGTTTATTCTTCCCAATTTCTTTCTGTTCAGCTTCCACCTTGCTTTCTAGAATTTGGAGTTCATCTTCATATGGCTCTTTATTCCATGTGTTATTCATTTTATCATCTCTTTTATATAGCTCCTCTGTGTATTGCTTCCAACATCTTTTTATTTCTTCTCGATTGTGTAGTATGTTCTTCTTTTGATCGTAGAGCATTCTGCCCTTGGTTTGAACTTCCCTTTGATTTCTGGATCTTGTGGAAGAGATCTCTCATTCTTCCTTTTTCTTGTCTTCTATTTCTCTATGTTGATTATTATAGTATTTCTCTTTGTCCTTGTGCAGTAGTCATTGAATGGTTGTGTTTATTGTTCTAATTTTATTCCTATCTCCCTTTACTTTTACTTCTCATCTTTCTTTTACTGCTTGAAGAATTCTTTCTGTCCGGGACTGATCCCCGCGTAAGGGAAGAGCAGAATCTCTCAGTTTCTCCTTCTTTTCCTTTCGTGACAGAGGCAAATGGCCTTGGGGTGTGGGGCTAAAAGTGATCAGAAGGCCCTAGAGAGAGATTGGGGTCATTTGCAGGCAAAAACTATTTTCACTCTTTTTATTTTATTTTATTTTATTTTGCATTGGGGACGGTACATATCTTCAAGGTCTCCTGAAGTAGCCACTTAGCTGCCTTATGGTTGTACACCCTAGTTTAAATCTATAATTTTTTCAGTTCTGCACTCAGCATCATTGTGTACAACAGAGGTTGACAACTTATGGCCCGCGGGCCGGATCCAGCCTGGCAAGGCCTCGGGACCGGCCCCAGCCCGGTCCTGCCGCCGATTGCTGCCCCCACCGCAGCTTCGGCGCTGCTCTGGGCGCCTGTGGGGGCCTTGCTGCCATCCTCCTCCTCCACCGTAAATGGCCGCGCGGAGGAGGCGGAGGAAGAGGAGGGCAGCAAGGTCTGGGGCGGAGGAGGCGAAGGTGGAAGCAGTGCCTCCTGCGCGCGGCCACGCCACCTTCCCCGCCTCCTCCAGCTTCCCTCTCAGCCTCCATGGAGGGCAGCCTCCGCGGAGGCCGAGAAGGAGTGCGCGGGGCCGCCGGCTTCCCTCTCGGCCACTGTGGAGGGCAGCCTCCGCGGAGGCCAAGAAGGAGCGCGCGGGGCCGGGAAAGAGGGGAGGCCTCCAGCGCTGGCGCCCCCCGCCGGCTCTTTCCCGGCCTCTGATGGGGCCTGGGGCCCTCAGGGGCCGGGAAATAGGGGGAGGCCTCCAGCGCTGGCCCGCCCCCGGAGGGTGGAAGCTCCACCCCCGGCACACGGCCTCGGGCATTTTTCCTGCCCTGTAACTTTCTAATATGCCCACATAATTTTTAAAAGAACAACTCTTCAATCATATTTCAAAATGTATAGTCTTTGTTCTGATACAGAGCAGAGATTTTGTCTCCAGTTTATTTGACCAAATTTTATTTTTTAAAAGTTGTGCTTGCTTATACAGTGGGCCCTTGGTATCCTCTGGGGCTTGGTTCCAGCCCTCCCCCCACATGGATAACAAAATCCATGGATGCTCAAATCCCATTGAATGCAATGCGATAGTAAAATGGTGTCCCTTATATAAAATTACAAAATCAGGGTTTGCTTTTTGGAATTCATATATTTTAAGCCATGGACTTGAATACGTGGATAAAAAGATCTGTGGATATAGAGGGCTGACTGTTGTCTGTCAAGCAAAATTTCATCTATTGTTACCAGTCATTTTATGTGCTAGGCAAGCCCCTAGAGCAGTGGTTCCCAACCTGTGGGTCGGGACCCCTTTGGGGGTCAAATGACCCTTTCATGGGGGTCGCCTAAGACCATTGGAAAACACCTATTGAATTACAGTTATGAAGTAGCAACGAAAATAATTTCATGGGTTTGGGTCACCACAACATGAGGAACTGTATTAAAGGGTCGCGGCATTAGGAAGGTTGGGAACCACTGCCCTAGAGAATAGTTATACATGACAACTGAATGAGCTCAGTGGGCTACAGAAGATAAGCAACCTTGCAGACCAGTCCCTGGAAGTGGGCAACAATTTATACAATAAAAATAAGAAATCCTAATTCAAGCCAGTGGGTTGCAAATGTGATGTATTTGCCCTTGGAAATAGCTCCATGCATGGATATGTTGGGAAAAGTATTGCAGGGAAAGAGCATTGCTTCTTACTTTTCCCCATATGCATAACAGAGTGTACATTAAAATACTGTATCTCCCTTCAGATAGAAAATACATCTTGATGATTAATTAGAGGGAAACATCTTGTGTGCAGCTGAGCTGGGACATCAATGTAGTTATTTTGGGTGAGACAAATAGCATTTCGAATTAGAGATAAACTAATTTTATTTAAAGAGTAAGAGAGGAAGAGAGGTGCGGGTAGGAATTAAACTATGTCTGATGAAATCAAATTCTTCTTGCCTCTAGGCAACATTTTTCATCATGGTTCAAGATGCATGTTCTTGCTATGTTTTATAGTTGGTATTTTCCTTTTATGATATTTCTACACTCATCTCACTGCTTGAATTATGGGGGAAAGATGAGGGGGGCTATCCAATCCACAAGTTTCATTCTGCATTTTAGCCATATTATGAATTCTTCTCCCACAGTCTTTTAAGACAATATAGCTGTGTCTGTGTGTTCTAGTTTCCTGTCTTTCGCACACTGATTTGTCAGTTTGTTTAAATATTTGCTATATTGAGCAATTACATTAATTAGTTAACATTAGTGGTTGATGTGACTGAAATGCACAGTGATCATGTTGCTTTAGAAATCCTCTTTGATTTATTTTTACTTGCCATTGGGTCCCCTAGTGCATGAATGTGGTGCCTCCCAGTATTTGTGCTGAGATTTCTTTTTTCAATAAATGAATTAAGCAAGTGATACTGTACTTTATCCCCTCTTGCAGTCTGTATTCCTTATATCATTTTCTTTGTCCTCTGTGGCCCTAGAAAATGTAAGTGCTTTTAAATTGTTTTACTGAGTCAAGGGTGGGCTTTTCTCCTAGAATAAGAAAATGAGGCAAGGCTGTCTCCTGCAGAAGTGGCAGCAGTTATTTTTATTTCACCTGCTGCAGATGAATCTGAAGAGAGAAAAAAAGACTGCTACAGCATTGTGACTCAGTGGGCCAAAACAGACGGCCTTAAAGGCTGCATGCCACAACTGCACGCTGCGACCCCGATCTGGCATTTTCCAGCCCCAAAAGGAGTGGCAAAATGCCACTCCTTTTTGTGCTGTAAAAAAGGTGCCCCTTTGCCGCCACTGTGGATCTTCTCTGCTCCTGCGATGTGTGGCATCTAATCGCTGCACTGCAAGAGCTTTCCCACACTGCCCGCCATCTGGGCAGGTGGGTGGTGTAATTCCAGCTTGAGAGTGGGGTCGGGGCATGCAATGTGCGGTCGCCACCCCCCCCCCCCCCATGCTACTTACCAAGCCAGCTGTTACTGCCAGTCTGTTTCTCCCTAAGTCATCTTTGAGCGAGTAACATTTACAAAATATGTTCTTTTTCTCTAACTTTCATTGTACTCTGTATATGCTATGCTGCTAGTTTCAATACTTTAGGTCATGGAGATATTGATGATTCAGATTTGACGCACAGAAACAGAATTGAAAGGTATCCCAAGGGTTTTCTAATTTAACCTCTTCTCATTGCAGCACTAAAGCAAAAGTGGCCATGCCATTTCTGCTTTAAAATATCCAATGAAGAGCCTATCACCTTCAAAGGGGACCTTTGAGTGACCTTCTTGTATATAACGGCATAAGGAGTTTCTCATCCCTACACTGCCACTGCTGTCTCCATATCTACCAAGGGGAGATTCCACCAAATGCTCAATCATGGAATCATCCTTAGTCTTATTATCATGGGCTCACATGACCTCAGTGTCACCAAGAGTTTCAGTTACCTCCATAAAAGCAGCAGTAATGATCACAGTCCCAATCTACTCATTTTCAGTATTGACCATGACAAGCTTGGTCCTCTTGGTACCTTTGACTCCACTATCAGTAGCAGCATTACCAGTTTTTGCCATCATAAGAGAATCAGATTCTGTCTCAGAGCTGTCCATGGCAGCTTCTGTTCAGATACCCTCCTACTCTCCAGAAGCCCTCCTAGAGAATCCAGACCCTTCTTACCTCATGGAAGACTACAAAGCAAGATATAATGTTAACATTTGAGGGGATTTTGTTTTGTTTTAAGTACTTCATTGTTATCAGCAGTTTACTCAGTATTTGTTTTTGCAGAGATGAACAAAATGTTTTCCAGAACTACTTATCTGCCTACCTACCATCTTTTTCTCCCACACTCAAACTGTAGAAGTTCAAACACATATAAACAAATACCATGTACTTGTGTGTATACTGGAGGATGTTTAGTGAAAACTGCTGACCTGGTCACAAGAGGGATAATCAGATCATATGCCTCTGGCATTCTTGGACAAAAGTGGGCCAGACAGGCTGTCACATGAATACAACAGACCCACAGACCTTACTCAAGTACATGTAAAATGCCTTTGGTACACAACCACGCAAAATCAGAAAAGAGGAATGTGTACTGGTATAATCAAAGTACAGTAACACCCAAAATCCACAAAACAGTGATATCTTTATTGAGCCAACCAAAATGCATAAACTATATGTTGCAGTCTTTTGAAGTGCCACTGACTTCTTAATTAGGCAAAGGTGTTAAAAATAATATAAGAGAAAAAAATTGATGATGTTTGTCTCCAGCCTGTATTTTGTCAAAATGTTGGTGGTTTTCTGAGAATGGAGGGATATCAATGCGGGCAGGCCAAGCCTTCTTCTGGCTCTGTGTTCCTGGGGGACAAAGCATTCTAAAGTCTATTTACATTGAAAAATTTATATTTCATTAGCAAAACAAAAAGATACTTTAAAATTCAGGATGTCTCAGTCCTTTGTGGAATCTCTCCAAAAACCTTCATGCTTTTGCATTAGGAACATTTTAAGTGCTGTTAGGTAAAACAGACCGAATGCGGTCCCAATTTAAAATGCTTTGTCTCCAAGTATCACATGGCCAAAAGGAGGAGCGGTCTGCTTCCATAGATATCCCTCCATGCTCAGAACACCACCACAAATGTCTTGACAAAATGCAGGTCTGTGACTAACATTGTCAATTGTTTTCCTGTATTATTTTTTTAACATCTTTGCCTGATGAAGAAGGCAGTGGAGCTTTGAAAGCTTGCAACTAGGGTTGCCATAACTCTGGACCTCCAAACTGGGACAAATGTAGGACAAAAGTAGGACAAAAGAAGGGGAGGAAGAAGGGGAGGAAGAGGAGGAGGAGAAGAGATGGAGAAGAAAAGGAGGAGGAAGAAGATGAAGAAGAGGAGGAAAAGGAGGAAGAAGGAAGAGGAAGAAGGGGAGGAAGAAGGAGGAGGAGCAGAGGCGGAAATAGCTATGCAGCGCGGGCGGGGCAGAGGCGGCGAGGACGCCTCTGGCGACCGCGGCGGAGAAAGTCCGATGCAGGCACGGCGGCCCCGGCGGAAGACGACATAGCAGCAGGGCGCCCCCGCGGCGGCTGCGGCGCGGCGTAAGCACGCCCGCGGCGGCCCCGCATGACCGCCGCAGGGGGGAGCCAGAGACGCCGCGGCGGGGCGAAGGGGGGAAGAGGGGCAGACGAGGGGAGGAGCGAAAGAGGAAAGGCTCTTTCCCTGCCTGGCTGCCTCCGTCGCCACGGAGGAACCAGGCAAGGGAATGGGGCCTCGCTGAAGCCAAGCCCAAACCCGCTCCTGGCTGCCTCCGTCGCCGTTTTGCCCCCCACCCCCGGATTTCCCCCCCCCCAGAGAAGACGGAGGCAGCCAGGCGAGAGGTTTGGGTGTGGCTCAAGACAGCGTCCTCCACGCCCCAGCCAAGCCTGGAGGACTCCGCGATGGCGGAGGAGCCCCCAGGCCATGGATGGGCTTGGAAGACAGACGTCCCCAAGCCCCAGCCAAGCCTGCAGGACTCGCGGGGGGGGGGGGGAGTCCCGGGGCGGGGGGCCAAACCGGGGCGGACCGTTGGGACCCGCCCAAAATCGGGAAAGTCCCGCCCCCAGGGCGGGATATGGGAAGCCTACTTGCAACATATATTTTACGCATTTTGGTTGGTCCCAATAAAGGAAATCAACTGCTTTGTGGATTTTGGGATGTTATTGACTTTGCTATAGGCCAACATGGCTAACCTCTGGATATGTTGGCTGGTTTAAGCAAAGACATTTTAAGCCAAATCAGTAGGATTTTCTCCCCATTCCCCCATTTTCCATGAAACCTCGATACATACTGTGTGCTTAGTTGTATGTAAACAGAATCCAGATATCACTGGCCACCCAGTATGCAATCAAGTGTTCCTTATAAGCTATTGGAGATACAAGAATTGAAGAAATTGTAAAGGTGAGTGAAGTGGGGCTGTCTTTATTTTTATTTAAAGTAAATTATTGCATGTTTAGCATCTTTAGAAATACGGAATTAACATATTATTTTTAAAAGATTGGCTTCAGGGAAAGCTAATACAGCTTTTGAATGTGTGTTGTTAATTGATTGAGGGAGGCTTATAGCAGCAGAATAATTACAGTGACAAACACTCAAACAAAGTGAAGGGAAAAAATTTAAAATAGATTTTTAAACAAACAGTTTTGTATATGTACCAAACACTTTCAAGGTATGTTGAAATATTTGACCTTTGTTACACATAATGTAAGTGATGAACTGACTTGTAAAACATGTAAAGAAGATCAGAATGTTTGTGTGTTGGGAGATTTTCTGCTTTTTTCCAGTATGGTTTGTACATTGGGTCAAGTAAAGGGAGGATATGGTTGTTTTTGACAGAGCCTTAAAATGAACCCGTGTGTCTTGAACTTCCATCATCTGGCAGATGAGTTCCAACTGTCAAGTATACTTTTAAAATACTTTCTTTTTCTCCCGCTGCTTTTCTCTCAGTGGGTCCACCCCTAGTTCTATGGCGTGAGCTAGGGAGAAAATTACATTGAAAGGTGCATGGGTGAGCCACTACTTCTCCTTGTGCTCTCCAGCTGTGCAGTCCGGTAGTTGTCTCACAGGAGGAAGAACGAAGCCCTGCTTGCTTCTTATTTACAAGTTTGCGGATTTGGACGTGGTGCAGGTTATTTCGTTGATTTTTGTAGTTGTACGAACATTTCGTAGCCTGGAGCATAGCTGTCCTTCGATTTTCGGGAATGTTTCGTACCAGTATTTCGTACCGGTTGCATCCATTTTCGACCGGATCGAGTCATCGTAGGGTGTTTAGCATAGTGTCATTATTCATCATTGTTGGGCAGATCACTGATGTATATATTTTATCATGACTAATATAACTTGATCTTATAATGCACTCGTTCCTGAATTTGTAATTCTAATCAGATAGTTCCAGTTTAAAAGAAACCAGAGTTCAATAATGGGATTACACTGTAAATCAAGATACTGTTTTTTGCTTCCCGAAATTCTTCCTTCCTGTCTACAACTTAGTCTCTCCTATTAAGAACTGAATGTCTCAAGAATGCTGAGAGGACATGGTATTGTTGGGGATTGTGCAACAGAGAGGTGAGAGAGAGGGGATTCTGATGGAGTGTATGAACCCTCTAGAGGTATAGTATTTCTGTGAATTCTCCATGAATCTAGGGATGTTGAGAGTGTGAGTGCTACAATTGAAGCCAACACTATGTCAGAAGATGCAAGAGGTTGCTGAAAATCTGACATTACATTTGAACTGAGCTGTCTTTCACAAGCAACAGGGTGCTACAGAAATACTAAAAATCCC
>NC_056522.1:262855760-262914979 GCF_019175285.1 Sceloporus undulatus
TCAATAAAATAGCTAAAACATCTAGAACATCTAAAACATTTAGAAAACATACATCATAACCAGAAGTGGAGCATTTTATCTTAAAGATCTCCTATAAGAGGTCGGATGGATAAACCTGCCGGAATAGATCCATCTTAAGTGCCTTCTTAAAGGCATCTAAGGTGGTGATAAGATGGATTTCTTCTGGTTTGGGGGGGCTGCGGCCGTAAACGATCTATGGGAAGTTGACATTAATCTGGGCTTATGGTATTCTAATAAATTCTTCCCAAATGTTTTGAGAGTGTGGGGCAGATTTTGTAGGGAGAGGCATTCCCTCAAGTAACTTGGGCTTGAGCCATGAAGGGCTTTAAAGGTAATAACCAACACTTCGTACTGTGCCTGGAAGCTAATCGGCAGCCAGTGAAGAGTTTTTAACACAGGTGTCATATGGGCCGACCTGGTAATCTGATAACATGTCTCCAATTTAGTATATGATTAAACAAGCAGTCCTTGTACATTAGCAAAAAGTCTGTTTTTTCTTTTTTGAGTCTCTATGGCCTGCCCCCCCACCCGCCCCGGACCTCACATCATTTAGTGTAGATGATGCAGACCAAAACAGCCACGGCAGGATTGAGCTCAATTGTGCCTATAAAGGCATGGTTCTGGAGGATCTGGTCTGACAGTGGGGTAAAAAACCTTTTAATGTAAAGTTATGTACAGTTATTGACAAGGTTGTCAAGTCGTGTCCGATCACAGGGAGCAGTGCTCATCTCTGGTTACTAAGGTAACCAGAGATGAGCATTGTCAGAGACTACTCTGTGGGTCATGTGGCCAGCACGACTGCACAGAATACTGTTTACCTTCCCACCAAAGTGGTACCTATTTATCTACTTGCATTTGCATGTTTTCAAACTTGCTAGGTTGGCAGAAGCTGGGGCTAGTGATAGGAGCTCACTCCATCATGTGGCACCTGGGCTTTGAACTTCCAACCTGCCGATCTTGCAATCAACAAACATCTTAACCTCTTGAGCCACTGTGTCCTTTGAGCCATTGCAGGGTGGAATAGCCCTATTTTCCCACTGAGTTTCTAAGAAACTCTGTGGCAAAACTGGGCTGTTCAGACAGCCCTCCCCCCCCCATGCTCCTTACCCTTGTGGTGTGTGATCCATCTGAGAAGTTTCCCAGTCACTTCATCTGATGCAGAAACAGGGCCCATGGGTGAACCCTTGCCTATCCCTGTGCTGACCCAGGGACTAACTCCAGCTATCCTGCCCCATCTTCTCAGGTCCTCAGTGTACCATGTGCTACAGTAATTAATACAGAGTGAGCATGATGGCTACTCAAACTTTTCATGGACTAGCAGTTGTGTGAGCTTGCTTGCAACACTGATGAGAATCAAAATTAGCAGCACAAAAAAACCTATCATAAAGATATGTCTTTACTCTTAGAGTACCATATCTGTGTGTTGTGTGCAAGAAGCTGTTACCAGAATCAGAGCTTAGAATTTTATTTTAAAACTGTAATTTGTTATGTTACTCATTATGGTCTTTAGTAGGCAATTTGTTGCTATTGCTTGTCTCAGTTTTTTAAAAGAACACCTTGCATTCCTTTCTTGGAGGCAGGGGGAAATGTTACTGTATTTGGCTTACTTTTAAAATAGGAGAAGGCTATGATTTTTTTTCTCTTAATTATTCTGAAAACAAAATTCCTGCCCTGTTCAGGGTGTTCACCACTTGGAATAGCACAGGATCCTACATGCTGTGTTGGAGAAGCTGAAGAAACTAAAACAATAAAGCACTCTAGCCACTGCAAGAAGGGTCACTGACAACCAGCAACATTTCCTGCAGTGGTCTAGTTGCAGCAGCTTCTGAGACACAGCCAGCAGCATGTAGAATCTTGCATTGGTCTATGTAGCACAGTACGCTTTTCTATGTGTAAAAGACAGAAACAATAAAACATGCTTTAGCTGCCTTATATATTGCAAGTAAGCACCACATACTTTTATGGCACAGACTACTATACACACCCTACTAGAATTATTAACATAAAAATGTTAGTCATTCACACCAGGATGTGAGAATGCCATTATGTTAAACTGGGAATGGAGTGGTTTTGCTGCTAGTGGTCAAGTCTCCCTTATCCAGAATTCCAGAACTGAAATATTTCAAAATAATCGATATGGGTGGCTGGGATAGTGACACCTGATGATTCAGTGTACACAAACTTTGTTGCATGCACAAAAGTATTAAAAAATTGTCTCTAAAATTACCTTCAGGCTATGTGTATAAGGTGTATACAAAACAAAAATTAATTTAATGTTTAAACTTGGGTCCAGTCTCCAAGATATCTCATTATGTATATGCAAATATTCCAAAATTTAAAAAATTCTGAAATCCAAAACATTTCTAGTCTCAGAAATTTTAGACATTTAGAGCTACCGCCTAGTTCTAATCAATTAATTTGTGAATATCGTTGCTACACTTCTTGGATGGGGAAATAGTCACAACCCAAATGCTAAAAAATAATGGTTTCTGTCTCATTTCCCCCCCAGTCATTCCTGTGGAATAAAAAGATTCTCTGTGCCAGAGGAACTGCAATAGCTGTATTTCTGGCAATATTTGTGCTAAACACAGCAGCAAAGAAAAACAACTTCACGATATGTGGATTGTGAGGAAAAGGCTGAGAATGACCAGGTTAAGGTTGCCTGAGAGAGTTGATTGCAAACGGAAGAGCTTGTTGTGAAGGCGCAAGCTGAACATCTGGAATGTTTTCTGTTCGGTAGCATCAAGGAGGGAGAGGCTACTACAGTCTCAACAGGTGCTGTGCAAGACATACAATCATCTCAGGTAAGACCCATCATTTGTGCCATAAATTTCTTTGGGATAGTTATACAAACCTAGTGTTTTTGACAAAATAGCATTGATTCTTTTTATTTCTGAGACTTTTAGTTGTCTGCAAATCTCTTTCCTTTGGGCACCTTCCAAAAGCATTCCTAGTGCTACATGTGCTCTATATTCTTATTACCTTTTTGTTCCCTTTTCTCTCTGTGTTTTTTTTTTTTTTTTTGCAGTTTTTGACATGAAGAAAGACATTGATGCCTTAATAGCAGAGGAAAGAGCAGAAATTATTGCTAAATACGAGAAGGTAAAGTCATCACATTTCCCAAGATTTTTATTTATTTCACTCTCTGTAGAAACCAGCCACGTCAGTTGCTAACCTTCCAACCAGTTGTTCTGAATGTTTATATTTCACTACATAGCTAAAATATTGGGTTTCCTTGAAAGTGCTTCCATGTGGTAGCTGCTTCCATATAGTAACCATAGTTGCTTTTTAAAATTATATTAGTGTGCCTAAGTCTTTAGCCTGTTTGCCTCTACCATGACATGACATGGAGGAAGCATGTTTGTTATTGTGCTACCTTCCTTTTATTTCCAGGGAAGGCAGGAAGGGGCTCAGATTGATCCATGGGAAGATGCTGACTTCACACTCTACAAAGTTACAGACAGATTTGGGTTTTTACAGTAAGTTTTTCTTTTCCTGTCCCTGTAATCTTTTGCTAAAACTTGCATTGATAGTTATAGTTGCACCTTCCATTACAGTTGCAGTTCAGATGCTACATTGATGCTTGTTTGCCTTACCATATGTCTGTTCCTACCATCCCAGTTAACTTGAGCAAGTGAGACGCAGAGAGTGTGTGGTTTTAATGATGTTTATGAATGCTCCAGCCATGATGTGCAAGTCAAACTGTGACGAGACTTGTTCTTTGGAAATGAATGTGCATTGCTTCTGCATCCAGGAACCTGATGAACTTTTGCTCATGATCTGACTTTTTGAAAACCTTTAAATTCCTTTAAGAAAACTTAAAATGTTCCTGTCTGCCACACCTACAATTTAATGATATTTTAGTGTACACAGTGCCAGCTCCTTGTGCTATGAACTCTGTTGTAGGAACTATAATAATGTATACAGTAGTTTAATTTGTTATGTACTTTATATTGCATCTGTTTGTGAATAGGATCCTTAAGAGTTTTTTTCCTGATGCTAGTAGCCAAGCAGTTATTCTGAAATATGATAAAATGTGGGGGAAAGAAACCAAAATACAGTCTTAAATTTATAGGAGACTCCTAGAAACAGATTACCAAAAAAACTGTCCTTTGGGACACTGTATTTTAAATTATACAGTGTGGCAAACTTATAGGTCTTTTTTTTCTGAATGTGCCAGAGGCCTGTACCATACTTGTGCCCATTATCTACAACAGTGCTTCCCAAATTTTGGTCTTCCAGATATTTTAGACTTCACCTCCCAATATTCCCAACTATTGGCCAAGCTGTCTGGGGCTTCTGGGAATTGAAATCCAAAACACCTGGAGGACCAAAACTTGGGTATTATTCATCTACAACATTTTCATTATTTCCTGGAAACTTGCTGTAAATCAATGGCTTGTGGACTGGCATCAGTCCGGACAACTACTTTGAGCATCATCATCATCATCATCATCATCATCATCATCATCATCGCCACCACAGGTTGAACATCCCTTATTTGGAATTTTGAAATCCCAATTACTCCAAAATCCAAAATTGTCTGCATGGGTGGCTGAGATAGTGACACTTTTGCTTTCTGATGGTTTCATGTACACAAACTTTGTTTCATGCACAAACTTATTAAAAAATATTATTTGCAAAAATTACCTTCAGGTTATATCTATAAGGAATATACAAAACATAAGTGAATTTCATTTTTAGACTTTGGTCCCATCTCCAAGATACCTCATTATATACCGTATATACTGTATATACTCATGTATAAGTCTAGAAATTTTAATCAAAAAATTGACCGAAAAATCTTGAGTCGACTTTTTCACTGGTCACTGTAAGTACTATACTTTAGCTCTTACGAAAAAAGGAACCATCCCCTGGTGAAAGACAATAATGTAATAAGTCCTGGCAGCACTGACCCCCTCTACTCTCTCATCCATCCAGCCTTTAGTATGAGCACAAACAGTTATGCCTGCTGGTATTTTGTAAGTTTTTTGGCATTATGTATTTTCCTTTCTTTCATCCTTTAGATCCTTTGTTACGTTGCCCCTAAGTTTTACCCTCGACTTAACCTGCCCTCACCTTATATATGAGGTCAACATAGTTGAGTATATACAGTAGTGGACTATTAGTTGACCTTATGTATAAATCAAGAGCAGGTTTGGGGGCCACAATCATGGATTTTGATATAACCCATAGGTAAGTCACGGGTAAAATTTAGGGGGGTGTAACAAAGGATCATAAGGATGAAGTAAAGGAAAACAATGCCCAAGAGCTTACAAAATAACAACAGGTATAACTCTTTTTACTCAAACTAAAGACTGAATAGATGAGAGAATAGAGGGGTATCAGTGTTTCCAGTACAGATTACACTCTTGCCTTTCACCAGGCGATGCTTCCTTTTTTAAATAAGAGTTAAAGCACAGTACTTACTTTGACCCATGGATAAGCTGACTCAGGTTTTTGGGATCAATTATTTGACTAAAATTTCTAGACGTATCCATGAGTGTATAGAGTATATGCAAATATTCCCAAATCCAATACACTTCTAGTTCCAAGCATTTTGGATAAAGGAGACTCAACTTGGATTATTATTTTATACATTTATAGCTAGTCTTTCTCCCGATAATGGGACTCACAGCAGTTAACAACATATTTAGAACAATACATATTAAAAACAATTCAAAAGCATTAATAAAAGTATAAATATAAGATTTAAAAACAATTAAACAATTTATAAAGTTTAAACATGAAAGATTTAAAATATTAAAATTCATCAAAAGTCAGTATATAAACTTTAAAAGCCGCAGTGCAAAACAGTGAAAGCCCAACCCTACTCAGTTTGTAAAAGCTTGACAACATGAAAATGTTTTGACCTGCCAATGGAAGGAGAGCAAGGCCATGGCGATCCTGGCTTCTCTATGGAGGGCATTCAAAAGTCTTCTTTTATGTATCATACCTTGTTTGTGTACTCTAGCATCACATGTTGCTTCAGTTTCACTTTTACTCTTTCAGTGAGCATGAGCTACCGACCCGCAGTGCTTTGGAAGAGAAGGTAGGAACTGAAAACTTCATTTTCTAAATATGTTCATTTGAAAGTTAATTTCATCTGTTTGGGTTAAAATTAATTGCAAATGATGGGGTTTATGCCCTAGCCAGCTATGTAGAAAGATTTTGTTCTCTGTTTATTATGCAATGTAGCAAGGAAGCTACATGTGGCAAAAATATTGGTTTACGTACTGCAGATTAGTTCTGGCTAAGAATAGAGGACATCTTTGGAACTCTTATGAATTCTGGGAGAAGTTTTCAGAAATTCTATATTAAATAGGGGTGGAAAAGAGAAATGAATATACAATTACAAAGCCTTGAATTGTTGTTATTAGGTCTGAAAACTTGGTTGACTAAGGGAAACTCAGTAACCCACTGTTGGATATCCAGGATTATAAGATCAGATGACTGTCGCTATGTCCTTCAGTGTCTTGATCCTGGATCTCATGTGTTACTGTCACCTGACAGGCTGTTCCAGCTAGAGAGAGTAATATTTGCCATGGTCAGAGTAGGACTATACAAACACAATTGGATGGTTATTTAACTGATTAATAGTGAACAAACTGAAGACAATAGTGCTATGTCAACTCAGTGAATAGTTTTTGGACTAATTTTCTTAGATATTTACTTTGTAGCAGAAAATAGTTAGATTGAGTAAATTCCTTATTATTCCTGGTGTAAGCTGCTTACAATCTTTAGCTTTTATATACAACCATATGACCCCATCGCATACTTACCTGAAAATGTACATTTCCCTCCTTCCTTACTTGTTCACATAAATTGGAAAGAAGCTTTCTAAACATCATTTTCAAAACACTTTTCCAGCAAAAACTTCAGGAGATTGAACGAGTGGACAAATGGTTGAAAATGTTAAGAAAATGGGGAAAGTACAGAAACAGTGAAAAGGTGAGGAATAAGATTATATTTTACTTTATTATACCTTTTTAGTGTATTAGGGGTGCAAGGTGCTATCTTGTAGGTATTAAAAACCTGATAGCTTTCTCATGGAATCAACAATGGGATTCTAACTGGTTGAGGACTTTAACGTTGGAGCTAGAAAAACAGAGATTGGATTTAGGACAACACTGGGGTAAATGGATAGGGAAGTTGGCTGGCATCATGGCACAGGGTAGGTAGGAAGTGTTGGCTTACTGCCTTAGTGCAATGAGACCTCCTTTGTCTCTTGGTGAGAGAGGATATGCAGAAAGCATGAGGGAGGAAGGAGTGATCAGTACACCCATTCACCTTTTGTCTTGGTGTTACCTGGGTCATTCCACATGTGTTTGAGTTCCATGTCATTTCCCATGGGAAATTCACCTCATGTTCCAAAGGTCATCAGAACCTCTTAAGAAGACACCTGGCTCCAGATATAAAAATATTGAAAATATGGAGTCCCCAAATATAACACAGGGTTTGCTCTGTTTACTGATGCAGCATGTTTTGAATGTTTTTATTCAGAGCAATGTATTATGCTGCCTTTCCTTTCTCCTTCCTATGAAAAGCCTGCTTTTACAACTGCTTTTATATTTAGGATTTAAGAGGAACTGAAAAAGAAACTAGATGTTAAGCATACATCAAGGGGTTGTTGTTGTTGTTGTTGTTGTTGTTGTGTACCTCCAAGTCATTTCTGACCTATGGTGATCCTAATGTGAAACTATCAGGGACAGACCCCTCCATAAGCTAATCTCCTGCTGCTGAGCTTTCACAAAGTAATATTCTGATGCAGTCAGAGAGCAGGTATTTTGCACACTGATAGCAGAGTACATATCAAGTCACTTACTGAAACTAAATGTTTACTGCCAAGAGTGCTCCATTGTAAGAATGGGTAATGCAGCCAGTTTATCTTGAGACATAAAGAACTGTACCAGCTTTACACCAACTATATGGTGATGCTGGGAGACAGCTGCTCTCGTAAAAGAGAGCTGACATCTGGAGTCCCCCAGGGCGCCATTCTGTCTCCCATGCTGTTTAACATTTACATGAAGCCGCTGGGCGAGATCATCTGGAGACATGGGGCAAGGTATTATCAGTACGCTGATGACAGCCAAATTTATTTCTCTATGTCTCCGACTGCTGCAGTGACTAAGGATGGCATCTCTCCTCTAAATGCCTGTCTTGAGTTGGTAATGGGCTCGATGGAGGAAAGCAAACTCAAAGTGAATCCAGAGAAAACGGAGGTGCTTGTGATAGGTACCCCTGGTCCAGGGATGGAGGTTTGTCAACCAGTCCTGTATGAGGTCACATTTCCCCTAAAGGACAAAGTTCGCAGTTTGGGAGTGCTCCTGGACTTGTCTCTTCAGCTGTCATCTCAGGTGGAGGCGGTGGCCAGGAGTGCATGGTACCAACTTCGGTTGATACGCCAACTGTGTCCCTACCTGGCCAAGAGGGACATTGAAACAGTGGTACAAGCACTGGTAACCTCTCGTCTAGACTTCTGCAATGCACTTTACATGGGGCTATCTTTGTACCAAGTTTGGAAGCTTCAATTGATCCAAAATGCTGCAGCCAGATTGGTCACAGGTACATCTAGATCTGACCATATTACTCCAATATTAAAATAATTATGCTGGCTGCCAATCAGCTTTCGGGCTCAATACAAAGTGTAGGTTATCACCTTTAAAGCCCTACGTGGTTTGGGCCTGAGTTACTTAAGGGAATGCCTCTCTCTACACAATCCGCCCCACACTCTCAGAACATCTGAGAAGAATTTATTGGAATATACAAAGACCAGACTAATTACAACTTCCTGTAAAGCGTTTACAGCCGCGGCCCCCACACTCTGGAACAACTTACCGGAAGAGATCCATCTCATCACCACCTTTAAGAAGGCACTTAAGACAGATCTTTTCCAGCGGGCCTATCCACCTGATCTTTTATAGTGGATCTTATAGAATTTTTTACACCTGATTCAACAGTACAGAAACAGATGACAATTTGGCTTCGTTGATGATTGTATTGCATCTTGCCGTGTTTTAATTGATTATTTTATGTAGTATGGGTTGTGCAATTGTATCATTTGATTTTAACAGTTGTAATCTCACCTCGATCCGCAGGGAGAGGCGGGAAATATAAATAATAATAATAATAATAATAATTATAATTATTATTATTATTATTATTCGGAATTAGGGCAATACTGAAGCATCATTTTATTGTGAAAAGATATTGGTGGTCTTTCTTGTGGTTGCTAAGTATTCTCTTCTATGAGAAAGGTAGTCAGCAATATGCATTGGACACAATACTGTAGTTGGATTATAAATTAAGAAAAATGTGGAGGGCAAAAGATAAAGTATTATTGGTGGAAAAGCAGTGCCTAACTAGGAAACAGCTGTTTAAAATTAATCCAAATAAAGAGAAGTTTTACTCCTCCTCCCTCCCCATTGTAAAAAGCAGTGGAGCAGCTGTCACTCACATATATCCACATGAAAGCATCTACATAGTCTTTAAATATCCTTCCCTATTTAAAATTCATCTTGAGTCAGAGAAAATATAATAGAAAATATAGCTAGAGGTAGCATTAGCTAACAAAGCATAATTTGCATGATTTAGATGGATTACAAAAGTCTGCATTTTAAGTGCCTAGTTTGAGTTGTGTTGATTTGTTGTTGTTGTTTTATTCATTTACACCCCACCATTTCCCCAATAATGGGTCTCAAAACAGCTTATAAAAATTAAAATAAATTTAAAGTATTTATAAAGATATAAGTAAAATATATTAAAATATGGGTAAAACATATTTAAAAAACTCATGGTATTAAAAGTTTTAAAAACAAATGCATTAAAAGACAGAAGACAAAAACCAGCAAAATATTACACCATTAAAGCTCTTGCACTCAATTCTTTAAAGCCTTTTGGAACAAGGAATGGCAGCAGAAGAAGAGAGACATCCCAGCCTCCTGATGGGGATGGGCAGCAGTCCAAAGCTAAGCAACCACCAGGAAGGTCCTCTCTTCTGTTCCCAGTAAATGTGCCAGCAAAGACGGTGGGACCAAGAGAAGGGCTTCACTTGAAGATCTTAGTGTCCAAGTAGGCACATATAGGGAGATATGTGCCCAAGGCTACATCTGCACTGCAGAATTAATGCAGTTTGACACTGCTTTAACTACAGTGGCTCTGGCATATGGAATCCTGGAGTTTATAGTTTGTTGTGGCACCAGAGCTCTCTGAAAGAGAAGGCTAAATATCTCACAAAACTACAAATCCCAGCACTCCATAGCAATAAGCCTGGCAGTTAAAGCAGCGTCAAACAGGATTATTTCTCCAGTGTAGATGCAGCCTCTGTCATGTAAGTCTCTGTAGCTCATTACCAGCACTTTGAATTGTGCCCAGAAATGGATGGGTCGGTAATGGAGCTGTTGCAACAAGAGAGTTGAATGTCTCATGTAGCCAGCCTTTTTAAAAAAGTGGCTCCAGGGCATTGGGCCAGCTGAAGATTCTGAACTTTTCAGACAGCCCCTTGTACAGTCTGTTAAAGTAATCCAAGCATAATATAACTATTTGTTTTATTTATTAAAATATTTATAGTTTACCTTCTGTTGTGAGATTTCAGAATGCCACACAATTAAAACAATATAAAATGTTTAAAACAAGTCTAGATAAAAAAAACAATCCAATAATTTAAACATGATAAAGTGTATTAAACAGATCACCAAGTTCAAAAACCAGAAAAGGCTAAAACACTTTAAAAAAAAAAGGGGGGGGGAGTTTAAGGTCCCTAAGGCTTTAATAAAAGCTAAGACACTCTTAACTCTCTCTCTGTGTGATGCACACACCTTTAAGCTGCCCAACCTTTAGTCTACAAAGCAGAAGGTTTTGAGGGAAGGTTTTTTAAAAACATTTAAACATTTTTACCACGTTTTTTAAAAACATATATGAATTATCAGATGATCACAGGATATGCTACATCTAAGAAATATGCCTGTCTTTTAGAAGATTATATTAATTGTTGTTTAAAACTTTTATAGATGTTCCGCAGAGTTTATAAAGGGATTCCACTCCAAGTCCGTGGCCAGGTCTGGTCTCTCTTGTTGGACATTGAAAAGATTAAGATGGAAAATGAAGGAAAATATGAGGTAAAGTATCTAGGAACCTCCCCACTCCAATATTTTGGCCTATAACTTCTTTTAGTCCCAACTAGCAGAGTCAGTTAAAGGGGATAGTGGAAATGTAGTCCAAAAAGGTCTAGGGGCCAAAAGTTTCCCTCCCTCTTCTAATGCATACAGAGTAATGACTTCTGTCACAATGCTTTTGTTCAGGTTTCAGCATTTTAAGTGAGTTTGATACAAAAATGAATGAGGTGTTTGGTATTACAATTCTTTAAAAATTAGCATATTAATTTTCTCATGCTTTTTATTGTATAGTAGGAAACCCTCCAGTGAATGAATTAATTGAAAAAGGGTAGTAAGAACAAATGCAGATATAATTACCTGTATAATTTAAAAAAAAAAAACCCTTGAGATTCAGGTAACTGGATCTGAGTTCCAAACTTCCCATGTATTGCTTGCCATGTCTTTGATAAGCCGTCGTGTCAGTGACTGAAAGGCATCCTCTTGGTTTAATACATTGCGGGGTAGCTGCAATGTGATTCATCCCCTGGCAGTATTTCATTTCCTAAAAGATCTACAGATGTGACAACTTACATAAAAAAAGCTTCATAGCATAGCTACTGTGCACAGAAATACAAAATGTGCCTTTTTTCCTGAATGGGATACTGTTTTACCTAAAATGTAGATGAATGTAGAGTCTAAATTATTCACACAAATACAGTGAACCTCAGAAATTTGTCCTTAAGGGAGGAGACCACTCAAAAGTCACTGCACTGATTTTTAATTTTTCCACTTTGATATTTGGTTCTTATGGCACCTTCTGATGGCAAATCTGCTGTTTACTATCTTGACATTACTATTACAGTATCTAATAATGTCATCCATTATCTGCTCATCTTTTAGTGTGATACGTGCCATCATTTGCAACAGTGCCCTTCTGCATCCTGCATAGGATCGATTATCTAAGCTGTACATAAAATGGGCACAAATCTAAAAGCAGAAATGGTAGAATTCAAAATGCAGTCAGGGGGCATCTTATCCTCTGAGGACACTTTATCACTAATCTTAATGTGTCCATCCTTAAATAAAAGAGCTTCAAAGTCAAATTATAATATGAACCAGCTAGACTACGGATCACTAAGAGTTTCATTTCTATGTCCTGTGGCTTAAACTGGGACCAAGGTGCTTTTATTTTAAATCATGATGTACATGTTAATAATCTCAACAGCAAAGCATATATGTGTTATAACCCACCGTTTTGAATAGCCACAGTTATTAATAAAGAAACACACACACACACACACAGAGAGAGAGAGAGAGAGAGAGCGTGATACTGTATGGTAGTCCATTAAAGTTTAATCTCTATTAAAGGTGTTATCCTTTAACTGAAAAACAACACACCCACCTGCCCACCCCACCCCCCATGTCCATTCCTTTGTAAATTGTTGAAAACAAAGTTCAGTGCCAAATGCTTCAGTAACTTAATCAGTTTGAAGTTATATCAATTTACAGGTGGATTAAAACAATGGGGTGCACCTAGATTAATTTAGCAACACTTAAACCATATTGAGATCTGCATGAAAAGTTAGTCATGATTTAAATTAGTTACCAGTGAGATATATGTACAGCTGACTCAGTCAGATCCAATTAAATATTTTTGAAACAGGAAGCATACTTTTTTAAGAGAACGATTGTCATATAAAGTTTTTACAAGCACTTCTATTTTTCAAAAAAGTATTCTAACCTGCTACTAATTTCATCTCAGCAAATAAACCTTAAAACGTGTGTGTGTGTGTGTGTGTGTGTGTGTGTGAGAGAGAGAGAGAGAGAGAGAGAGAGAGATGTTCAGGGACATTAGATCAACATTGGTTCTTCTAGCATTCCGTGTTGAATACATATCATTGATTGCCTGCAACCCATGAGTAGCTTCTCTAAGCTTTCTAATTAGAATATCTGCCTCCAGTCTAGGTTTTCCCTTGCTATCAAACACCTGATCAGTTGTGTTTTTCAAATGCTGTGGAACTGTCAGCATTGGAGTATGCTTTTATACCAGAAATTCCTCCCGTAGCATGACTGATAAAACCAACATCCTCCACTCCATGAGAAAGGACACCAAGAGTAATTGTGGAGTCGTCATTTCACCATTCCAGAGATCAACCAGATTTTCAACAGAATCACCTGCTAAGGGAAGCAGGAAATTCCCCCAAAGCTATCAGGAATCCATTCCAAATCTCTTTACTAGTTGTAAAATCTAACCACCTCATGCATCTGAGGAAGTAGGCTCCAATTTACAAAACCTCATGCTACTAGCTTCTTTCTTTCAGTTAGTCTCAAAGATGCTACAAGATCCTTTTGCATACTGATTTTCCAGACTAACACAGTTATGTCTTACAACCTAAACAATTCACAAGAAATCCACTATACAGATGAAGAGCCTAGTTCTTAGCATAATTATTTTAACCACTGCCACTGCATTCTACTCAGAGAATGTTTCCATAACACTAAGCCTCACAGCAAGTGATTAGAAATAAATTCACAAGCAGTTTAACTAAGTTCACGAGTGGTCTTCAATAAACAAGAAACTCAAATTATAATAAGCTTTATAGGGATATAAATCCCGGAAAATGGCTTTTTCTAATCCTCTTCATCCTTGGTGTCACCTAAGGCCAGCTATTAGCTCTAAATGATTTAGAAGAAAGTTGAAGCCAGAGGAAGGGTTTTCATAATGGAATATGGGAGCATTATGGGGGCCTTTATCATGCAATGTTGCTAACTGTTTAGACTTCTTTGAAAGACTCAGTAAACATAGTGAGATGCACACATTCAAAAAAGCAGGAGACCTCCTGAAGAAAGCATGCAGTTCTCTTTATAGCTTACTACAGAAAAACAATGATGGTGAGCACTAGGAAGTGTTTGCTTGCGTCTGGCATGGGCAGACTATTCCCTCTCCTCTGAAACCAGTACTTCTCAGATACTTAAAACGATATTTAATGTGTTAACTGATCTTGCTTGATCTAGAAAATGAAAGAACAAGCCAAGGATTTCTCATCAGAGATAAAGCAGATAGACCTTGATGTCAATCGAACTTTTCGAAACCATATCATGTTTCGGGATCGCTATGGAGTTAAGTGAGTATCTCATATATCTCTGATACATATTAGATACAGATGCATCTATTTTAACCCATTTTATCTCTACTCCTTTGTCCCACTGCTGTGAATACTTGTTGAAAACTTCCAATTTCAAGGTCTCAAAGAATCTAAAGAAAGAGTATAAAACATCATGAGCAGGTCTGCCAGGGAAGTGGCTCTTTAAAAATAGTGTGCGAATTAGGTAAGAAATGGAATACTTGATTTAGATTCTAGGAAAAGAGCTTAAGAAAAGTAAATAAACAATAGCAAATACTACCTCATGAAAGAGCATTAGCAATCTAAACACTTTCCTTCACTCTGTAAAACTAGTTTTTGCAAGAAGCATTTGAAGATCTTTGTATTTTTTTATTTTTGTTCCAGAATATCTAGGTGGCCTTTGCCTTGAGAAAGTCTGTTTGATGTCACCATTTGTAGAATGTGAATGCCTGAAACGTCTTTACAGACATCGCAAGAACTCAGTTATTGTATAGTGCTTATTGCTACCAATCCATTTTTGTGTCTGTCATATCCAGCAGTGTGTCTGACTCCTTTTTTTAGTGTTCACAATGGCTTCCAGTAGGTTATGGGAAAGCATTTACAGCATTTTGTGTATGAGACAGATGTTGACTGAATTTTAATGATTGATAAATGGATTTCATGGAATTCTTAGTATTCCAAATATTTCCATGCATTCCTCATTTGTTTGTAAGTGTGTGTGTGTGTGTGTGTGTGTGTGTGTGTGTGTGTGAAAATAGTTGTTTTATACTGGATACAAAATATCCTTTCTCAAATGCTGTCCCTAAATCCAGCATTATAAAAAGGTATTGTAAGATATTTGTATGTACATGTGTGTGTAGATCTGTTGTAATACTATAACATAAATTGATCTCTTTCTCACCTTGCCTCTCCACACCCCCAGGCTTCAGTTATAGCAGGAAATGTTTATCTGAACAACATTTTTTCATCCAAACCAACATGATGTTTCCATAATTCACCTGTCTTTTCTCTTCTCCTTCCTACTTAGGATGTGATATTTTGTAGTTTAACAGATACAGTAGAGAGCAAAAATTGATGGTATTTGGAGGGAATTTGTGACAGTTCAGGTGCTCCTTCTTGTTAAAGCACCTGAAAGAGTATCAGGCCATGTCTGGACACCAGTAACCCATTTGTATAGAGTACTTGTGCTATTTTCTATTTGCTCTGTAATTGCAATCAGCAAAATCCTCAAGGTCTAGCAAATTCCTTACTTGCCTTGAAGACAATGTCATTGTCCAAAAGGTGGAAGAAGCAACAAGGAGGTCAGCTATTTTAGATCTGATCCTAACCAACAGGGATGACCTAGTTAATGGAGTGCAAGTGGTGGGATCCTTAGATGGGAGTGATCATGTTCTCCTAGAGTTCGTTAAACAATGGAAAGGAGAAGCCAGACATAGTCAGACACACATTCTAGATTTTAGGAAAGTTGATTTTAGTAAACTTAGAGAAATACTAGAAGGTGATCCCATGTTCAGGAATACTAAAAGAGAAGGGAGTTCAAGATGGATGGGAGCTTCTCAAAAGGGAATTATTGAAGGCACAGTTTCAAACAGTTCCACTGCGAAAGAAAAATGGGAGCTGTCTCAAGAAACCAGAATGGATGACTAAGGAACTTTCAACTGTGCTAAGTTTTCAATGGAATATGTATAAGAAATGGGGAAATCACCAAAGAGGAATTCAAACAAATAGCAAGCACATGCAGGGGTAAAATCAGAAAAGCTAAAATGCAGAATGAACTCAGGCTTGCTAGAGAAGTTAAGAACAATAAAAAGGGCTTTTTTGGATATGTCCGCAGCAAAAGGAAAAAGAAGGAAATGGTAGGGCCACTGTGTGGAAAAGATGGCAAAATGCTAACAGGGAACAGAGAAAGGCAGAATTACCAGCTTGGTAGATGAAGGGAATGCTGTGGATATTGTATATCTTGATTTCAGTAATGCCTTTGACAAGGCTCCCTGTGATATTTTGCAAACAAGCTTGTAAAACAGGGGTAGGCAACCTTTTTGACCCGGGGGCCGGGTTGCTGTCCTTCAGACAACTGGGGGGGGGGGGGAGCCAAAAAATAAATAATTAAAATAATTTTAAAAAAAATTATATAAATAAATAAACCGGGACAAATGTAGGACAAAAAATTCAAATGGAGGACACTTTTTTTTAAAAAATGGAAGACACGCAAAAAATTGCTAGTTTTTTAAAAAATGTTAATATAAATGCATGTTTCTGAGGCTTCTATAGATAATTGCCCCCACTTGCCCCCCTTGCCCGCCTCCTCCTGATAGGCCAAAGGCCCCTTTCCCCTCGCATGAGAGGCCAAAGGCCCCGGTGGCAATCGGCGGCAGGACCAGGCTGGGGGCGGTCCCAAGGCCTCACCGGGCCACATCCGGCCCGTGGGCCGTAGGTTGCCTACCCCTGTTGTAAAATGTGGGCTAGACAAGGTAACTGTTACATGGTTTTATAATTGGTTGACTGGCTGAACCCAAAGGGTACTCAACAATGGCTCCTTTTCATTCTGGAGAGAAGTGACCATTTGGGTCCCACAGGGCTCTGTCCTGGGCCCAGTGCTATTCAACATCTTTATCAATGACTTGGATGATAGAATTGGGAGCATACTCATCAAATTTGCAGATGACACCAAATTAGGAGTAGTAGCTAACACCCCAGAGGACAAGATCAAAATTCAAAATGACCTGAATAGACTAGAAAGCTGGGCCAAAGCTAACAAAATGAAATTCAACACAGAGAAATGTAAGGTACTGCACTTAGGGCGGAAAAATGAAATGCACAGATATAGGATGGAGAACACCTGGCTGAACAAGACTACAAGTGAAAGGGATCTGGGAGTCCAAGTAGACCACAAGTTGAACATGAGTGAACAGTGTGATGCGGCAGCTGAAAAAGCTAGTGCAATTTTATGCTGTATCAATAAAAGTATAATGTCTGGACCATGGTATCCTTCTGGAACGCCTGAGGGAGTTAGGTATCGGGGACACTGTGCTTCAGTGGTTTTGTTCCTACCTCTCAGGAAGATCCCAGATGGTGAGGCTGAGGGATAGTTGCTCCTCTAAGAGAGAGCTGACATCTGGTGTCCCTCAGGGCGCCATCCTGTCCCCCACGCTATTTAACATTTACATGAAGCCATTGGGAGAGATCATCCAGAGCCATGGGGTGCAGTGTTATCAGTACACCATTGACACCGAGATTTATTTCTCTATGCTTCTGACTCTCGCAGCGACCAAGGATGGCATCTCTCCTCTAAATGCCTCCCTCGAGTAATGGGATGGATGAGGGAAAACAAACTCAAGTTGAATCCAGAGAAAACGGAGGTACTAGCGATTGGATCCCTAGGCCCAGGCAAGGAACTTTGTCAACCTGTCCTGGACAGGGTCACACTTCCCCTAAAGGATGAAATACATAGTTTGGGAGTACTCCTAGATCCGTCTCTGCAGTTGTCATCTCAAGTAGATGCAATGGGTAGGAGTGCTTGGTATTGACTTTGGTTGATATGCCAACTGTGCCCTTACCTGGATCGAAAGGACCTTGAAGCAGTGGTACTTGCACTGGTAATCTCTCGTCTTTATTTCTGTAACGCGCTCCACATAGGGCTACCTTTGTACCAAGTTCGAAAGCTTCAATTAATTCAAAATGCAGCAGCCAGACTGGTCACTGGGGCATCAAGGCTTGACTATATAACATTAATACAGTGCGCCCGTGCCTTATGCGGGCACGCCATACGCGGCCTTGGGCATACGCGCTCAAGCCGTGGGGCGCGCGTGGGGCGGAAGGGGCGGCGCGTCCCATTCAATTGAATGGGTGCGCGCACCTGTTGTGCCCTGAGCGCGCCCGCGCCGCTGCACACGAGCCCCATTGTTTCCAATGGGGCTCGAGCATAGGCGGAATTCACCTTACGCGGAGGGATCCAGAACGGATCCCCCACGTAAGGCGAGGACAGACTGTATTAAAATCTCTGCACTGGCTGCCGATTAGCTTCCGGGTGCAATACAAAGTGTTGGTTATCACTTTTAAAACCCTAAATGGTTTGGGCCCGAGTTACTTGAGGGAACGCCTCTCCCGACACAATCTGCCCTGCACTCTCAGAATATCTGGGAAGAAATCACTAGACTACGTAAATACCAGGCTAGTGACCACGTCCCAAAGAGCATTTTCTGCTGTGGCCCCCAAGTTGTGGAATGATCTGCCAGAAGAGATCCGTCTTATTACCACTCTGGATGCTTTCAAGAAAGCACTGAAGACGGATTTCTTCCAGCGAGCCTATCCACCAAACCTGCTGTAATATATCTTACCTCGGTTAGCATTGCATGCTCTTCATGGAGAACCAACCAATTGTATAGTATTGTACTGTATTAATAGTGATGTATTTTTATGTTATGTATTTTTAAGCTATGTATTTGACGTGTTTTATTGTTGTAATTTGTTGATTGTTGTAATCCCATCTCGATCTGCAGGGAGAGGCGGGAAATAGAAATAAATTTTACTATTATTATTAATTGAAGTAATAGTGCCTCTGTATTCTGCTTTGGTCAGGCTCCACCTGGAATATTGTGTCCAGTTCTGGGCATCACAATTCAAAAAGGACATCAAGAAACTGGAGCATGTCCAAAGGAAGGCAACTAAAATGCTGAAGGGTCTGGAAACCATGTCCTATGAGGAACGACTTAGGGAGCTGGGGATGTTTAGCCTGGAGAAGAGAAGGTTAAGAGGTGATATGATAGCCCTGTTTAAATATTTGAAGGGATGTCATATTGAGGAGGGAGCAGGCTTATTTTCTGCTGCTCCAGAGACTAGGACCCGGAACAATGGATGCAAGCTACAGGAAAAGAGATTCCACCTCAACATTTGGAGGAACTTCCTGACAGTAAGGGCTGTTCGACAGTGGAACACACTCCCTCGGAATGTAATGGAGTCTCCTTCTTTGGAGATCTTTAAGCAGAGGCTGGATGGCCATCTGTCGGGGATGCTTTGATTGAGATTTCCTGCATGGCAGAATGGGGTTGGACTGAATGGCCTTTGTGGTCTCTTCCAACTCTATGATTCTATGAATATCTTTCTTTAGAAGCACTGCAGATAAATAACTTGAATAGCTTATAAAATTGTTCAAAATATGGCATTAATAAATTTCTTGATATTCTTACTGTCATCTTTTCTTCTTGTGCAGGCAACAAGCTTTGTTTCATGTTTTGTCAGCTTACTCTGTTTACAACACGGTAAGAACTTAAATAATTTGGAAACTGAAAGGCTCTGAACATTAGTTCTTATTTGGCAACAAAATCTTACCTTATCTTAAAATAAGATTTTAGATCTAAATTGGTAACATGTACTTTTTAGAAGGCCATATAATACCAAGAAAAAGAACTCATTTGAGCTAAAACAAATGCACGTCCTTTTTTCCTGAAGTGACCATTACCATCTTTAGGTACCGCTGGTAGTGCAAAAATCCATGCTGCTGGAGAAAAAATATCTACCATTGATTTTATTTTTGTACATGTAGCTACTTATGAGCATATCTGTAGTCATGCTTTCTGACTGATTTCTCTGTGACTCTGGCCTACCACCAAATGGAAAGTATTGGCACATTCTCTTTCAGACATCTTTTGTTTCCTTTATGGTAGCTTCACAGCTCAGGACTCCAGTTTGTTACAGTCAGTTAACAAATTTCCAGCCAAAGGGCATAGAAGAGAGAATATGCTTAAATTAGCTACAGCATTTGCTGTTTCTATGTGCCAGCAGGAAAGGGATTAAACCAGATGATCTAAAAATGGAGAGATATATATTTCTAGTATTTTAAAGAAGGCAGTTGTCTTTTCCTCTGAATTAGCTGTTCAGCGAGAATGTAAAATACCATTTGTACAGTTTTTCTATTATTCAGTTCAGTAATGTCTAAAACAGTTGTAATGTTACCAGAATTCATGCTCCATTAGGAAGAAATAACATTCTGGCTCCACTTTTAGATTAGACATACTGTATATACTCATGTATAAGTCTAGAAATTTTAGTTAAAAACTTATTAAAAAATTGAGTTGACTTCTATGTGGGTCAATTTAAATATTGTACTTTAATTCTTTATCAAAAGAAAAGAAAAAGAACCATCCCCTTCTCTGTGGCAAAAGATAACCTAAAAGAAACACTGACCTCCGCTAGTCTCTCTTCTGTGGCTCTGCTTGGGGCGTTTCTTTTTGGCAGGAAAATGGTGGTGGTAGTTTCCTCTTTATCCATCCAGCCTTTAGGGTGAACACAAACATTTATGCCTGATAGAATTTTGTAAGTTCTTTGGCATTGTTTCCTTTAATTCATCCTTTACCGACCTTTGTTACGTGCCCCTAAGTATTACCCCCGACTTATCCACAGGTCATATCAAAATCCACACTTGTGGGCCCAAAACCTGCCCTCGACTTATACATGAGGTTGACTTACAGTTGAATATATACGGTAATTGTACTGAAAGACCCCTATTTACTAAATATATCATTAATTTACTTCAGGTTTGTTTGCTTTAGGATTTTAGTTCCAGTGCATGATCTTACTTTGCATGGATGTTCCAGGACCAGTATTCCAGAAGTTGTCAAACAAAAAAGTTACCAATTAAAAGTTTTACAAGTTGCCAAAGCTCCTTTTACATGGAGATGCCAGAAACTGAATATGGGTCTTTTTCCATGTGAAGCATATGTTGTTCCCTGCCCCATTTTAGATGCCACTTGCTGAGAACTAGCAGTTTGATCCTTATCTGAATCACTTGGATAAAATTATCTCTTTCAGTGCCCTTAATGAAAAGTGTTGTTGTTTTTTTCTTTCTTTGCATAGTCTACTTTGCTGTGATGCTGATTTGTGTAATGTGTTTTTTCATCCTTTGATATTTCAGGAAGTGAGTTACTGCCAGGGAATGAGTCAAATTGCAGCTATCCTGCTGATGTATTTAAATGAAGAGGATGCCTTTTGGGCACTGGCACAACTGCTTACCAATCAAAGGCATGCAATGCATGGTAAGGTTTTCTAAAAAACACTCATCCTTCCTTCCCACCTTTGCTTATTTATTTTTAGTATTTTTATATCATATATAGCTATGTCTACCATATTTGGAACATGAAATTCCAGATGTTCAAGGTGGGCTCAGAAAATGAAGAGGCACTACAGCTCATATTACAAACATATGGTTGATAATGTATTACAAAAGAAAATCAGCATATGCTTTATAGATTACAGTAAAGCCTTTGGTTGTATAGATTATGAAAAGCTATGGATTGCTCTCAAAGAAATGGGTGTGCCACTACATTTGATTGTCCTGATGCATAACTTGTACCTGGGACAAGAGACAACTGTCAGAATACAGAGAAACAGATTGGTTTCCAGTCAGAAAGGGAGTCAGGCAGAGCTGCATCTTATCACCAATTTTATTCACTTTGTATGTCAAAAATACCATACGCAAAGCAAGATTGGAGTCAAATTGGGGAGGCATGATGACTGGAGGAAGGAACATCAGCAATTTATGATATGCATATGACCATGCTACAGATTGAGTATTCTTTATCTGGAATTCAAAATCCTCTGAAATCCAAAATTGTCCACATCGTGGCTGTAATAATTGAGATAGTTGGCTGAGATAGCAGCTGAAAATCTTTGCTTTCACATGGTTTAATGTACACAAACTTTGTGTCATGCACAAAATTATTAAAAACTTTATAAAATTACAGGCTTTGTGTATAACATATGAAACATAAATGAATTTCATGTCGAGGTGAAATTGAACTAAAGTCAGTCCTTATCCATGGATTTAACCATCCTCAGATTGAAGAAAGTTGATAGGAAGAAAATCAACTCATTTGAGATGTGGTGCTGGAGATACTGACTGCCCAAAAGATAAAAAAATGGATCCTATAACAAATCAAGCCAGAACTTCCCTTGGAGTCCAGGATGACTAAATTGAGACTGTCACATTTTGGATATATCACAAGAAGGCATAATTCACTAGAGAAGAAAATAATGCTAGGAAAGGTAGAAGGTATCAGGAAAAGAGGAGGACTTTGCTACATGTGGAGAGACTCAACTGAGGAAGCCACAGCCCTGTTTAGGATTGTTGAAGATAGGGCATCTAGAGGATGTCTCATTCATAGGGTTGCCATAAGCCAGGGTTGACTTGAAGGCAGTTAACACACACATAGCCCAGACAGTTTATATGAGGTTCTGAGTTGCTTTTCATAGGAATCCCATCTACGTGCGTCTTACGCTTCTCTAATTTCTCATGTATATGTTCACTGCAAATAAGACTTGACCATAATGGTCAGAGAAGTCTTTTGATGGAACCAGAGGGCTCTTTAAAATAGAGAGTGAGAGCGCAAGACAAAGTGAAACATAAAATGACCGATTTAAAATTTGGCCACTTTAAAGCCTCATTTGTTATGCTGCAGTTAGGAAGCTATAGAGAGAAATAATCTCTGTACAGATTACATTCTGTTGAAAAAGAAAGATGTGGAGTATAAACTGATAAATAAGAAATAGATAATGAAACTTTGAGAGACAACCTTGAGCCCTTAAAAAAAAAACAATAACCCAATAAACCTTCTTTTGGCTTAAAAGATATCTTCTGTGTATAGTCATGGTACATAGTGCTGTGCTGCAATAAGCACTATGTTGTTATATTCTGGATGAGACAAACCTGACCCAAAGGCTCAGGAGCAATCCATTGAGCAGCTTTTGCTGAGCAGAAGGTATTTTGAGATAATAATAATAGTAATAATAATAATAATTTTTATTTATATGTGCCGCCACTTCCAAGGATCGAAGCAACATAACATACTTAAAACAATACAATACAATTAAGCAATCAATAAAATACTAATACTGAATTATACATCCCTATTAGTTCCTTAAAATCTCCAAACATCAGTTCATATACCATCAGACTTAGAGATGGGGGTCTTAATCATCGTCTCTATACCAAATCCAATGGGAAAGCCTGCCAGAAGAGATCCGTCTTTAGTTCCTTCTTAAAGGCATCTAAAGTGGTGATAAGACAGATCTCCTCTGGCAGACTGTTCCATAATTTAGGGGCTGAAGCAGTAAATGCTCTATGGGAAGTTGTGGTTAATCGAGTATTAAAAAGTTCCAACAAATTCTTAGTCTTTGGCTATTGATGAATCCTCTTTAGTAATAGCCAAAATTCCAGTCTTGTCTAAATTAAAATTATAAAACTGGTATCTAGCAAAGATAAATATTGCATTTTAATACACACACACACGTGTGTGTGCATTACCTTGTTGAGAATTACCAAAATTGGAATTTTAGGAAATGGAAACCTCCATATGTACTCACATTAGATGCCGTGCTGCTCAGCTTTTCTTTTAAATCCTTCTGATTGTGTTTTGGTTGTATTCTTTTCTCTTCTAAGGATTTTTCATTCCTGGATTCCCAAAGCTGCAGAGATTCCAAGCCCATCATGAGGCAATCTTAAATAAACTTTTTCCAAAGCTGAAGAAGCACATGGTAATATTGCCTATTGTTACGTGAGCATTTATTATATTCACTTAATTTTAACGGATCTTATCTTGCCATATATTCACAAATGAAAATAATTTTTGACCGTGTACCGCTTGCCTTTTAGTTCTTTCATTGCCTTAGTTGACGAACTCAGGGGTTCTTAACGTGTGGTACATGTACCCCTAGGAGGTCACACTGTCCTCACAGGAGGTCTGCAAAGGCTTGAAGTCTGCTTGGCCCATCTCCTCCTTGCAGCAGAGCAGGAGCCAAGCAAAGGCTAGCTGGCTGCGCCTGCACATTGCCTGTCATATGGCTGCTCAGCTGCGGGGAGGAGGTGGGTGAGCAGCTGAGCAACAGTAGAGCTCAGCCAGCCTTTGCTCGCTCTGTCTCTGTCTCTCTCCCTTCCATCTGGGAGCAGATGGAAATGCTTCAAACTCATCCCCTCTGCCTTCTTCATCAGGAGGGGAGGAGACTAAGATGAGAGAGGGTAGGCAAGTAAATAAGTAAGTGGGGAGACAAGCAAGCAAGCAAAAAGTCTAGTGCTCCTCCTCAGTGCTGATGTCAATTACTAATCTATTTCAGAGTTTAACCAGGGCAATTACACACAGCACAACAGTACTGCCTGCCTGCCCTGCGTCTTTCTTATCCTGCTCCTCCTATCCATCTCCTTTCCCATCAATAGACCTATACCTCCCTTTCCCACCTTGGCACCATGATTCCTCTGCCTCACTCAAGGCCACCTCCTCCACACCTCAAGTGCTCTTCCTTCTAGCTCTTCTCTACTTCCCAATTCATTTCAGGTCCCATCAAATCATTCTGAGGGGTATGATAGAATCATAGAACAGCAAAATCTTAAGAGCTGGAGGGGGATGCAGGCAGAGCAGAGAATGACCTCCTTTTTGGACAATGCTTTGTGATCACTGCTTTTTGGGGAGCAGTCCTTTCCTACCATATTTTGGACAGACCAAATATACTGTTTAAGATAAATAGTTACTGTCCAATCTTTGGATAGAAAATGTTACAGATTGAAAACAATGTTTCTAGCATTATACTATGTCTTTTAAAAGATGAGAGGGATAACACATTGGTTATCCAAGTAGGAAACAAATATGAAAGATAGCTTAGAATAGGTAATTGGCAAGGCTACATTTTTCTCCTTAAGGAATGAATTTAGTTTAAGGGAGTTCAAGCAAAGAGAAGAATGTTTTATATGTTTGAGACGGTGACAATGTTTCAAGGACATGAATCCTGGTTCTTACTGTTAAAACAGTTTTATTTGTAAGCATTCTGTAGTTTTCCCAGTAAAATGAATATTTTCTTCATTTTTATTCTCCCTTAGGACAAGGAGCAGATGTCTACAGGGATTTATACAACTAAGTGGTTCCTACAGTGCTTCATTGATCGGGTATGGTTTTTGAGAAAAAGAACTTCAGTGTGCTACGAAGTGTTTACTCATGCCATGTATTTTGGAGCTGTTCACAATGCATATCATGTTTCCTCTGCTTGCTTACGTTTTAATGAAATGGAGTTAGAGTAAAGTTTGAGTAATAAGCAAAGAATATTACAATCTATGGGATTTGAGGTTGAGCTGTTCTGCTTTTTAACAATACAGTGGTACCCCGGGTTACGAAATTAATTCGTTCCGCGGTTAATTTCGTAACCCGAAATACCTTCGTAAGCCGAATTCCCATAGGCGCTAATGGAAAAATAGCTCTCTGCTGCCCTCCGGTGGCGGAAAATAGCGCCGCGGTTTTTTCGTAACCCGAAGAAACCTTCGTAAGCCGAAGCAATAAATCCCTATGGGATTTTTTCGTATCCCGAAAAATTCGTAACCCGGCGCATTCGTATCCCGGGGTACCACTGTACATTACCAGAATGGAAACCATCTTGAGTTGTTGGGTACACAATGATACCCAGTGCATTTAGGTTTGAGTTTAGCTTGAAAATGTGCATGTTGGTAAAGGATAGGTTGATTCTGAATGTATGTATTATGATTTCTGTGCAGATTCATAACAGCTTATTTTGTTAACATTATGAACAGACTCCATTTACTCTAACGCTGCGACTTTGGGATATCTACATCCTGGAAGGAGAGAAAGTTCTGACAGCCATGGCTTATACCATTCTCAAATTGCATAAAAGTAAGATGTTTTAGTTGACATGTTTGGTTTGAATAAGATTAAGACCCTGGAAATGGAGATTTTATAGTAAGAGAACCTGTTTTAAGAGACAACATTCCAGCAACAGTCCAAAAGGCTTTGCACTTGCAGTATTTCACTGTCTGAGATTTAAAATGGAAAGTCTGTTTTGCATTTTGCATTTAAATGATTGGTCTTGTTTAGCACTGTTGCAGACAACATAACTTGTTTTTCTTTGTGAAGAGATCTGCTGTGTGTCTTCCCACAGTAGCCTTTGAAATATCATATGGTAATGCACTTCTAGGTTTTCATGAAAGCATAGTGAAAGCTAGTTGGAAAATACTCATAAGTAACTCAGCACTCTTTGAACTTACAGGAAAGCTCTTCCTTGCACACTCAAACAAGTCAAATTAGATTTGATCACAAATGTTAGTGACTTGGCATTGAATCTGGTATCACCCATGGGCTTGCTTTCAAATACATTCTGTATCTTCTCATAAAGGCATGAATTGGCATACCCATATCTTCATGATAAAATCCTCTGATATTTTGGGTGGAATTCACTTGTGTCTAGACAGTAAAGGTTACCAGATAGTCTAAGATAGCTGCTGTTTTGTGAGAGGAAAAGAAAATGGCCTTAAGCTTTGCATTCATAACAATTACACAAATTAAAAGCAACTTGGTTTTGTTGTTGTTGTTGTTGCTAAATGTAGAAAAGTGAATCATTTTCTTGAAACGTACGGTGAGATGTACTGTAATAATACAAAGATGCCTCTTTGTATTAGGACATACAGTGCTCCCTCGGGTTACGAAATTAATTCGTTCCGCGGCTAATTTCGTAACCCGAAAAACCTTCGTAACCCGAATTGCCATAGGCGCTAATGGGAAAAAAAGCCGCGGCTCTGCCGCGGCTCCATTTAAAACAGCGCCGGCGGTTTTTCGTAACCCGAAAAAACGTTCGTAACCCGAAACAATAAATCCCTATGGGATTTATTCGTATCCCGAAAAATTCGTAAGCTGGGTAATTCGTATCCCGAGGTACCACTGTACATTTTTCTTTTGGAGTTTGAGGGAGAACAGAAAAGTGGAAAGTAATACAGAGATATTTGTCTGACAAATTCTAGAATGGGATGGCAGTGTTAATCTGTTGTAACAAATGCAAAGAATAATCATGTGGCACTTAAAACACAAGTAGGTTACTGTATAATGCTTTCTAAAGTTCTGCTCAGTGCCATTCATTATCTAAACCAGAATGCAGTCTGTGGATCATGTAATCTCATGAGATCTTTCTTTATAACTGAGTGTAAACCTTCAGAGCAAGGTTATATACGTCATAAAGCAACAGGTAGAGAAATGTGTTGTGCACAGTTGTAATGCAGTCAGTGTTTATATATAGAATTATTATGTATGTATTATACAAAAATATATGTCCAAAATATAATTCACTTTTTTGAAAAATAAAAAGATTTGTCCACACAGAGTTTGGAGCTAGAAATGTAAATCTGAAGACATGGCAATAAAATTTAATTTCTGAATAGTATTAATTTGCCTGGCCAAAGAACATTGTGAGAGACTGAACAGATTTGTACTGAAATCAAATAAAATGTAGCTTTACTCCCCCTAGAGGTGTAATGTCTGAACAATCCTACATATACCTGCAAAGATCAGTGCATTAGCTCTTTGCTATGTATGTGCAAGATGTTCTGATGAATGTTAATGTCATTATGATGAATCTATAAACCAGTATAAATTCTTTCCAGGCTGAATGTTAAGATATTAATTTGAGAAAGAACCTTATGTATAGAAAAGTCCATATGACCTGAAAAGCATAGATGAATCTTGCTTGTTACAGATTTTACTTTTCATTCTCTGCACTGATGACTGGTAGTTCATTGTGATCAGCATTATATAATAGAAGTTAGATCAGCAACATTATTTTGCTGAATTTTCTACTATCTACTATCTATTTAGAGCGCTTGTTGAAAATGACTCTAGAAGATCTACGGGAATTCCTGCAGGAAAAAATTGCTGCTTCTTTGCTGTTTGAAGACGATATTGTAATAGAACAGTTGCAAGCATCAATGGCTGAATTGCGCAAAATGAAATTTGACCTTCCTCCCCCAGGTAAGCAGAAGTAGAACGACTGTGTATTTTTAACAATCTTCTATCAAACCAAGCTTTAACTTTTCTACATGAGCATAATTCATCTTACTGCTCACATACTTACACCTATTGCATGTGCAGAAGAAGATTTATGTAGATTAGCCCTAATTAGATGGGGAAATGTGATCACAATGACAAAATCCTTCTGAAAGATGATTCCCAGAGACAGCTGTTGAGGTTAAAAAGCAGGGAGCTAAATCTGTTAAGGAGGGGACCATACTTCAGTGGATAGTGTACAGTGGTACCCCGGGATACGAATTACCCAGCTTACGAATTTTTCGGGATACGAAAAAATCCCATAGGGATTTATTGTTTCGGCTTACGAAGGTTTTTTCGGGTTACGAAAAAACCTCGGCGCTATTTCGCCACCGGAGGGCAGCAGAGAGCTATTTTTTTCCATTAGCGCCTATGGCAATTCAGGTTACGAAGGTTTTTCGGGTTACGAAATTAGCCGCGGAACGAATTAATTTCGTAACCCGAGGTACCACTGTATATGCTTTGCATGCAGAAAAGCACAGGTTCAATGTCTGGCATCTCCATGTAGGGCTGAGAAAGTTCCCTTTCTGAAATCCTAGGACTAGGTGGACTAGCAGTCTTCAAAGTAGAGTACATTGGCTTTCAGATTGTGCTTGGATTCAAAATAAGAAACTAATGTGTGTCATTTTTTGTTACAGCAAAATCTGAAGAATTTCCCAAGAAAATCCTGGGGCTGGAACTCTCCTTAAATCTGGTGTCAGCAAAGTCAAGTGTTGCAGCTAATGGACAGCAAAAGGCTGTCAGTGACCAAAACCAAGATAAAGATGTTCTAATACAACCTTCTCCAGATAAAAGTCCTTCTCCTCCAAATGAAACTATTGGCAGTAGATATGTGGCCAAACATGAGAGCACCTCTCTTTCACAGCCTAATGGGCTACCTTTGCCAGCTGAAGAGGCTGTCATGGACCACAGTCCATTCCAGAATAATGAGCCAAAAGAAACATTTGGAGTAGAAGAGAAACAAATAGAAGAAAATGCCAATGGAATTCCTTCAGAGGATAATCCGGGTGTGTTCAATGAAATTCATATCATTGGGAAAAGTCAAGATGATCCTATTGCCACTAATGAGCCTGATTCATTAGAGAGCAGCAGGACAGAGAGAGGTAGTTTACAGCAAAACATCCCCAGACTTTCTACAGACAATAGCAACCCTGTTTCCCAAGAGCCCACAGGGTGTGTGTCAGTTGATAGCACTCTCTGGGAATCTCCCTTGCAGAGTCAGACTGTAGAAGTAGACCTTTCTGTGAGCCACAATAGTATAACTTCATTGTCAGAGTCAGAGTCACCCCATCAAGTGCCATTGACTCCATCTGTTGAAGAGCAAAGTGCCATAGAATCACCAGCTGTGCAAAATTCAACAGCTCTTCAGCATGAGAGCACCACTTGTTCTTCTGAGGATCTGTTATCTGAACATGTTGAACTGCTTCCAGATCACCTGTGCCAGCCCCCAAATACAGACTCCTTTTTAACACCAGGACACAGCTTATCCACAATATGCGCTTTGCCGGAAGACATGGTAGCTTCATGTACAGTTGAAGAACATACTGCTCTCCTTTTACCATTTGAGGATGGACAGCGGCGACCTTCTAATGCATCTCAATATGATAACTTGTGTGACGGTGAAGATAAAGGTGAAGAATATAACTCTCCCCTACATGTACTTAGTCCTGACAAAGTGGCAATTTCAGTCCCACAGGCTGAACTCTCTACTCCAGTGCTAAAGTGTATAATGCCCAAGTCGGCATCTGTTGAGGAGATAGAACATCTGCAGAGGCAAATTTGGCAAACGGTAGATTTGGAACAAGAACAAAAAGGACTTGGCCAAGCCTTCAGCACATTGTCTCATCATAAGAGACTGTCTGGTGGAGGCAGTGTGCCACTCTTATCAGAGCTAGACTCCGATGCACAATTTCTGTCAGAAGCCTTCCATGGTCGACCCTCTTCATCCCCAGTGTTACAGGAGCCGCACAGCCCCTTCCGAATAGTAAAAACTACTACTCCTCTTCATTTGGCTCATGCTACAGAGCAAGACTTCCTGAACAAAAAGCAAGTGGCTCTGCCTTTCCTTGAGGCCAGCCACCATGATGCAACAGATAATGACAAACTTATTCTTGCATTCATGGGTGCTGCAGAAGATAGGATTGCCCAAGACTGTGTTCAGAAGACAGAAAATGCACTGGGTGGCTCACCTGCCCTTCAAAGGCCAAAGCCAAAAGTGCCACCAAAGATTTTCAAAACTCATTCAGAGAAGAGTTTATCTAGAGGCTGCCCTCCCGTGGTGCAGATGTCCAAATCAGTCACATTCTAGGAGAGCTGAGAATGCATTTATTTAAGGGTACATGGTAGTTATTCATAAGAGATGGGAGAAGCACAGCCACGTGCAATACTAGGGAGTCAGTCCCATAGCTAGTCATGCTGTGCCCAAGAGTTCAGGATGAGGTTTTGAATACAGGCCAGTCTTTAATAGATAGTGCCTGTGGACAGATTTTTTAAACTTGGCTTCTCATCTTCAAACAGCTCCCAAAGTGCTTTTGAATCATGTTTTTCATATTGCCTCCCTCAGTGGGTAGATCTCTAACACATTTAATCTGTTGAAACCATTTGCACTGTTTCCTTCCAAAACTTGGAACTAAAAATTAAGTTGAATGTTAAAACAGCAGTGAGCTAGAGGGAGGAATTAAAGGAAGCAAGTGAATACACAGTTGCAGGTTTGGGCCAGTAGCACATTTTTCAGTAGCAGTGCTTGTTTCTGTTTTAGTCTGGCTCCCAATATAGTAAATGAAGTTATGGGTGATTCATGTAAGGGAAGTTGGCTTCATAGCATCTATGCAATATCTGCACACACATTATTCATGTGTGTGTTTCTCATGCAGCAAAATCTGGCAATTCAGCATGCCTGTTCTTAGTTGTTTTGCTCCCTTATTTGTTTACACTGATGAGGTTTCTCAAAGATTTCAAAATATCCCATGTAAATGGTTTTCTGTTCTGCTTGGCTGTGTAATTTACTATATGGGAAGCAAGGACAACTTCTGAGGAAAACCAATGTGGCAGTCTAGATTTTGTGTGCTGAATTGTTTGCATGTTTGTTCTTGCGCTCAGACCATTTGTGTACTCCAGGAGGGATGGCAATAGTAGGCGAAGAGCTACAGCAAGGTCTTTGCACTCATGGTTTTTTTCTTATGCAGTTTCTGGAAGTGAGGTAGCTTCTGACTGCTTGAGACTAAGAGAAGGCCTGTGCAGCTCTGCAGGAACTAGAATTCTCCAGGCTGGTATCATGTGATTACTTAAGTGATCCCCATGTACAGCCCACTCTTATGAAAGGTATCATGGGACAGTCATCTGCAGCCCTATTGCATGTTTACATGCAACGTTTACCCAGATGTTAATTCCACTAAGTGTGCATAGGATTGATTTCCTAGTGCCTTGATGGCCTTGCAGACATCTTTGTTTGCCAGCAAAGTGTACAGTACTCAAGACAGAAATTATAGGTTTAGAAGTTAGCCTTTAGAAGGTAGGATATGTTTTGCTTTATTAATGCAGGTATTACTAAAAGCTAGCTTTAAAAAGAAAATTATTCAAGACCTGTTTTTTCAAATGTAAGTTTATTGCTATTGGAGCTTCCCAGCCACAGCCCAGCACAAAAAAACCCTCTTCTCCAGGCCTGAAGTTTTACTTGTTATCTAGCCCTGTTTACACCTTGACTTCTTATGGGTTGCTCTTTGCTATATGAAAAGAAATACCCCCCTGAATAGTTGGCTGATTTGAGATCAAGGACTGAACAACAACACAGATGCAGCCATTCAGTGGGCTGCCATTTTCTAGTACTTTTCTGTAGAAGTAAAAGAGTTAAGCTCAAATGCAGTTTATACCAGCCATTTTGGCTTCCCTATATCGTTCACAGCCTATATGGGTTTAGTACTAGGAGGTACGATTCCCCTTTTTTTTCTTAAACCAATTCTTTTTTTAGCCTTTGTAAATGACACTTAATCCTTCCCTCACAGGAGTGATATAAGGTAGATCAATAGGGAGGTCTTGCAGTGTTTTTGGAGAAACTAAATAAAATGGTTGCTAAATTGAAGTGGTCAGAATATCCTACAAGGAAGGAACAAAGCTCATGCATGAATGGAGTGTTATATGTTACTTCCCTGTCCATTGCACAGCTGATGAAAAATGAATGTGTCTGTATATATATCATCCCACCAGGTTAGTATGTCAGTATAAACCAGTCTCATTCTTTTTGCTCATTCCTTGCTAAACTACAACAGAAGTACTGAAAAATAAATGAAATCAACTTGAGATTTTCCTGAAATCGCACAAAACTGGCTGCTTGGTTGGTTCATACTGTACTGAATAGGAGCAGCCTGAGCCGTCAGTTTTTGTATCTATTGCCCCTCCATTTTCTGTCTAACAAGGTGGGATCAGATGCTCAGGGCTATTAAGGTAATCCTGTAATAGCTTCCTTTTAAAGATGCTTGTTGCAAAACATTTCACAGTTGTCAAATGCACATCCCAGAAAACACCTACATGCCTTGAACCTGTGATACCCACAAAAAGAAACACTGATGGAGAAGGCAGGCTCCGAGCAGTTGTAGCAAATGAGCCATGAGACAGGAGGAAAGGATTTCCAGGTCCCTGCTAAAGCCGTACAGTATTTATTGCACAGCATACTTTTGGATAGTGGTGGGAAATGTGTGACTTACAGCTCTACTTGGCTTCTAACTGCCATCAACTTCAGCCAGCATTTTCAGTAGTGAGGAATGATGGCATTTGTAGAATCAAAAGTGAAGGGCCTAGGTTCCATAGCCTTTCTTTAAACTTCCAATTGCACTGAAAATTTTCTCCTAGTAGGAAAAGGCAGAATTTGTTTTACCTGTTGCTTTTTTAATTGCTCTAGTTGGCTGCCAGGTTATATTGTGGATAGGACTGTAATCATGGCAGATCCTCAGAGTATTATTTTGCAGTTAAGGTGTTTATTTCCTCTATTGTCACATCCCTCCCCCCCAACAAACCCAGATAACCCCAGCTTAAAAAAGCTGTCCCATTTCCTGCAGTTCAGATCATGGTCAAATTATTTTCTTCCAGTCCATGTTTGCTAGGTGTGGACTTTTAAAATCTTATTCCTATTACTAGGGGCATTTCACATTAGTGTACAATGAAAAAAGCAGTTCTTTATTTTAAAGCCATGTCTTTTCTTTTGATCTATATCTGAATATTTATGCATTTCCCCTCTTCTACCACTGCCCCAATATGGTACTTTGTTCACAATCCACTGGCATTAAAATGTTTTTTAGGGCTTTCTTATGACTCTTACCTTTCCCAGACCATTCCTGGGTGCTGTACTCTCTGAAATTCTCAAACAAATATAGGATGACTTCCATTCAACATGGTGGGGGATGGAAGCTGTGGTGCTATTTCTTCCTCTGCTGTTTTTGAAAGGATTGTGTTGTACACTCAGAGAGAGCCAAGGGACCATTCATCCAGTGTAGAAAATGGAGGAAATGGTTTTGAAACTAATCTTACATTCACACCACAGTGCATATCCGCCATATTAACTATCATATCCCATACTAGTTGCCTTTGTACTGATTATTTACATTGGCTGACCATCAACAAAATATTGATGGTCAAATGGTCAGAAAATAAGTTATTGAAAAAGAAGTTCTTCTTTGATTGGAAATAGTAGTCTTCTGCAAAAGAGAAAGCATGGGCAGTGTATGTATTGCTCCATAAGCTGATTATGTAGGAAGGTTCTAAGTTTAAATGTTCAAGTTTCTGTTTTAATAGGATACGGCTAAAATTTAACTTTGAATTAAGGCTGAAAGAGTTGTAAAAATAAATTTTTGGTTGAATTTGCTGTGGGACTTTGTCCTAAGGAAGATGATTAATTAGTTGTTTCCATATAGTCAAAAAATACATATGTAGGATTCCATAGGAAGATTAATAACCTTGAATCACATTGAGACCTCCAATATATAGAGTTTTCATTCATTCAACATACTCTTAAAAGGTGACATGTTCCAAGGCAAGAACAGGCTTCATATGTCCTCCTCTAGACATGCCCTTCGCTGTGTAATTTTGGTTAAGCCAAGAACATGAGCAACCCAGAGTCTACCACAGATAACCTCAAACTTGCAACCAGTGTTAACCACACAAATGGTTACTAAGACACCTCCCTGCTTCATAGTGTTACTAGAAGGTAATGGTTGCCTAGAGCAGTGTTGCTTAAACTATCTGATGTGGTGAGTCGGGAGATTGTGATAGGGACTGGCAACAGATTTGTGCAATCTACATTTGTTTCTTTTCTGGGCGTAAAGGCCAGTATCAGTCCATGGACAACCACTTTGAGTAGCACTGGCCTAAAGCATGAGACAGAAAGTACTCATTTGTTGTTGTGTGCTTTCAAGTCATTCCCATCTTATGGCAACCCTAAGGCAAACCTGTCACAGAAGTTTCTTGGCATACAGTACTTCATTCAGAGGAGGTTTGCCACTTCCTTCTCTGCATCTGAGAGAATGTGACTTTCCCATGGTCACCCAGTGGGTTTCCATGGCTGAGGAGGGATTTAAACTCTGGTCTCCCAGAGTCCTAGTGCAATACTCAAAGCACTGCACCATCCTGGTTCATTTTGTAGATGCAACTATTTATATTACAATGTAAAATGTAGCCTGACATAATAGATTACATCATGCTGCATACTTTATTATGAAAAAGCATTCAGGTAGCAATTCTATAGTTGCAAGTAAATCCTTGCATGAAATAGTAACTAGTGTTGAATAATGCTTAAAATGTAGCGTTCTCCTTGCAGTACAGCTGCCAAAGCAAAAACTGAAAACTGGTCATCTAGGCTTTCGCGTAGTGTCTGTCCCAAGGATGCTCTCTCTGTTATAGTTCCGTGTAGCATACCTGCAACATGCTTACATTAAAAAACAAAAGGGAAGCATCATCTATTTGTATTTATTGCCGAAATCTTGTTTCATTGGAGGAATTTGTTCCAAGCCCACACAAAGAGCCAAATCCCCTGCTCCAGCCTCTTCCAACTCAGATTTGGAAGCTATTACGTACTGCAGAAGAAAAAATGACTGTGAGGTCACAGTAGTGTGCTGCTCTGCTTCCTTCCAGGTATTCCCTTTAACCCAACCAGCAGTTATGAGTACCAAGTACTTTGATCTTGAGGAAAAGCGGTATAGAAATAAACAGTTATTACTACTACTACTACTACTACTACTATTGGGACAAGAGAGAACCTCATGTGGTGTATGTAGCGGAAGGACATGACCATTACTTTGAATTTTAGTCTAGTGTGACATAACAGGAAGAGAATATGTTTCAGTGTTTTCTTAACACCACAAATATCCTGGTGTCATAATGAAGGGTATCAAAGTACTAGAAAATTCAAGCTGCAATACATGTAAAAAGTGGGTTAGACGATGCCAGGGGTAGAAAGAGACTTTGAATAGGAGGTTAAAGGAGGCACTAATTCAGTCCATTTCCCACAGAACGTGTGTTCTCTTTTCGATGGCGGCATTACATTAAAGCAGACCTTAGAAAAAGTAAGTTTCAGACTCCAACTGTCAGAATCTTCCAGCCAGCATGGGCACTGGCTTTGCCAGCTGAGGGAGTCTGGGAATTGAGGCCAAGAAGTAACTTTCCCAAGATATGTATTAAAGCAATGATATTTAGTTCATTTTCCAAAGGTGTTCTGTTTTTGGACTTTCTAGACTGGAGACCATTTTTAAGGAAACTTTAATTCGGTGTCCTGGCACCATTAGAGAGCTCTTTTGCGCAAACACCATGTAGACTAGAATCTCACATGCAAGAAGGTAATCGCCCTTCCATTTTTGCGGACTTGGAATTTGTTTCTTTCACCTGTTTGTGGGCAGCAAACAGAGGTGGGAAAATGGGGTATACACCACGATTGAAGCCAATCGGGCTTGAATATCTGTGATTTTCTGTTTTTGCAGGGGGGGGGGGCAGATCCTTCCTAAAAATGAAGAGGGGAGTATTTAAATTTCAGCAGAGTCAATTTTTTTACTCTTTTACATAAAAATGAATGAGGTATAATCCTTTGCATGTTAGAACAGCAATTAATTCAACCTACTTCATGTTTGGTCACAATGAGCAATGTGTTTCTTGTTTGTTGTCATTATTCCTCATTCAGGTTCACCATCTTTTGACCCAAGAGCACTCTTACCATAAGAGAGGGCAGAGTGCACACTCAGCCTTGAAATTATTTGTGAGCCTGGTTGAGACTGTGGAATTTTCACTGGCAAAATGTTTAGCCCCTGCAAGCAAACTAAGTCAAGAATAACTTCCCCTGCCCTTCAGCAAATACTTAATGGCATCTAGAACATTCCTGTGTAGCAGGAAACAGAGTCAGTATTACTTCAGGAACTCAGGAAAATATTTCTCCCATCCAGTCCCTAAATGGAGTGTGTGTGTGTGTGTGTGTGTGGCTGAGATGCATTTAGTTTTTAAGTTATGTGTATTAGGGCTAGGATCAGATCCAACTCTTAGCAGAAACAGTACAACCACAGGGTGGAAATTCAGTATGAGAGTGTTGGAAACTCTTCCAGTATTGTAATATGTAATCTCTGCAGTTCACTAGATTGGATTTTTTGGTGCACTTTTGTAGCTCTACTGCCATCGTCTTTTTTAATTTTACATTTTAATGCTTTTCTTGTTTACACTTTGGACAGCTTCCTCTATAACTTTGTGTATTGTATTATTGCTTTTATACATTTTATGTATATGTGTGGGATGGGGGAAGAATTATGGAATGCAAAGTAAATCATTTACATTTTAAAATTCTGATCCAAAAGGATTGTACAGACGTGTTACAATGCTGTGTTTTACACTGTTATAATAAGTTAAATTTTAGCATACGTTGCTGCAAATTTGTTAGTGTATTTGAGACATGGGGGTTTTCTCCTGAGGGGTTTGTTTGTCCCTTCCTGTCCTGGGAGTGAGGTGGGCTAACAGCACATGCAAGCATCACAGGTTGCAACAAGCCTGTCCCATTGAATGAGCACTGGACCAGTGGTGACCCACCCTGCTGGCATTTGGCTTTTGAGGTATGAAGAGTTTACACATTTGCAATGTTTAGCTATGAGAAAAGACCATAAGCCTTAGAGAGCAGGGCTGAGGTCCTACATGCAACTAGGGTATATCCATGAAACTGCCTGTGCAGTTTCATTGGGCTATTGCTTCCACCCTGTGTGAAATGCAGCTTCCCAGTGCTGGATTACATGCTCATGGCCTTTAGTGCCCAGGGAATAGCATGGGGTGCCAAATAAGCACTCAGTTGCAGCGTTGCAGTGGGCAGGAAACAATAGCTGTGATCTTCCCAGACCTCAAGTGAGTCAAGTTGGATCCAAGAAGGAAACAGCTGCTTCTCTCAGGTACATCTCACAACCCCTAAATTACCCCTCCTTTTTGAAGTAGACTTGCTCTAGAGAGGAAGGCATTGTGTAAGGGAGCACTTCATATTTCTTTTGCACAAGGAATCATTTTGGGCACGCATCACCAGGGTACACAAGCATGGAGTTTCTGTCAAGTAACTTTTTCTAGCGTGAAACATTGTGATACCTACATCTGGGTACTGGCAAAAGTTATTCTGAGTCCCGGAGGGCCACCTGGACTTCTGCAAACAACCTATCTTGTGTAAGCATCTGATCTGTAGTGAAGCACCTGGCGGTAGCTGAGCCTATATGCCAAGGGTGGGAAAGCTATGCAAACTGAAGGTTGGACCAGAGTTTCTGGCATTCCTTATCTATGCTTGCTCTGCCTAATGGGAGCTTTAATCTATCAATGCTTTGCCCATTCCTCTGCAGCAACCTAGGAGTGGGGAAAATATTGTTTCATACTATCCTTATGGTTTCTTTCACATGAGCACCACTATCAAGGGCATGGGCCTTCAATGGCTGTTTTCTTCTCACCAAATAAAGGCAGATACTATTTTTCTCCAGGCTCTCATACAGCCAGTGTGCAATAATTAAGAGGCATATATCTCCAATGCGTTGCAGCCTAATCTAAGGTATGTCATAGCAGCAGCCTACCACTATAGAAACATAGGGCTGAAATGAAGATGTGGATTCTCCGACAGCTGGGTTCATCTTATAGTCCTGAAGCATCAAGGATGACTTGTATGGAAATTCTTCAGTTTTGCAATTGGTCTCTAGGAAAGGATTCAGTTTCAGATACTCATCTCTCAATCTTAGATGAGTTTTGGTTTCTTGCATTCATTCTAGCTTCTTCCCTTTTTTTTCTCTTTAATATGGTTAGGTGTCAGTAGGTAGAAGTCAACACCTCAGATTCCTTCTGCATGTAATGGAAGAAATACATGAAATTCATAAAGAAATACTCTTATGTTTTTTACCCATGCTTTGTAGATCTCATGAAATTTCACTAAATTATTCATTCTCATTGATACAAGTTTGTCTCATTACTTTGAGAATTTATGAACCTTTGCAAGATTTCTTGCCACTAGTGTAAACACAAGTGTCTCTCCCCCTCGCATTAGCGTGCTTGCAATTTGCGCAAAAATGTCTCTGCAGAAAACTAATGCTTTCTCTTTGTAAAGCAAAGCATGCACAGACACATACAGCAAGCACAGAAGGACTGACTGGGTCATTAGAAAGGATGCTAAGAACTCATCTAGTTTATTACAGAAAGCCCATGCAATGGCAGACACTATCATAATCTAGCTACACAGTTTGTACACGAGACATGTTTGAAAAAGTAAAAAGTCTTGAGTGGCAAAAAAAATTAACTGTTCCTCATTAAAATTGCAGTTTCTCATTCTTGCATGACAAGCAAGAATTCCCATCTTTAATTAATTTTTATGTTTGTTACAAAAGATGGAAAAACAAAATAACTGCCATTTATTCGACCCAAATCAAGATGATATAACACCATGTAAACAAAGGAAATGTACCAAGCAGTCATCACAATATTTGCATTGTTGAAAATGTTTTATCATTGCTCCCATTCTCTATACCTGAGATTCTGCTGCTTCAGCTTGATGGATTCTGTGAACTCTGGAAGCCTCACATTTGTACCATTCATACTGGCAGCTTTGAGGCATGGAAACAAACCCTGTAGAGAGGACTGTAAGCAGTATCCATCTCTTATTTGTTTGTGGTGGTGGGGTTTGCAAATGTGAATCGGATACACAGGTTGGATTTTCAGGGGCTCTTCGCTGTTGTCTTTAAAGCCACATTTCAAAACAGAACAGCTGGGTAGATGCACTGAACATGAAAAGAGCACAGTTGAATTCTGAGCTAAGAAATTATGTTATGGTTGCTTCCTGCAATACTTTGAGGTGTACTTCATCAACATAAGACTAATCAATGGCCTGAATATATTGCACCAGTTCATGGTTTTCCTGACTACATGGGAGGACAGCATGCATTGAATATCTGCATTTGTAGTTCCACTGGCTGCTGCTAACTTCAGAACCAAAACTAATATTCAAACCACTGGTTCAACTCCCCCCTCCCGCCTGCCAAGATTGCAATGATCCTATTGCTTGTATAGCTAATAAATCAACAAGCCAGTCCTGAATAATCAATACTAATTGGGCATGATCTATGAATACTACTATTTTTAACTTGGATGTAACAGCATGGAAGGAATGTTTTATTTTACTTGGTTTAGAAAACCTTAATTGTATTACTAGTTGTTTGCTCAAAAATTTTAAGAACATACCTATGACTACAGCAAGGACAAAAATGTCACACACAACACTGTCTTTTCCCTATCCTAAGCTGTAGTTTAACTGCACATTTTAGCACCCTGGGCTTCTGAAGCAAGTTTCTGCTCTTTAAAACAATAAGAGTTGTAGCTTAAGCCCATTAAGTGCTTAGCATACAATGGCATACCTAAATGTTGTGAAACAGCCACTTCTACTCGTATGCACTATTTTAAGGCTAGTCTAGAAAGAATGGAATTATAGATGTAGAATTTCTGGTCGTTGTATGAGGGAGGAAGAAAGAATTTAGGATTATCTTTCTTATAAAGAGAAATAAGATAATGCATTCTGACTTTGCCAGTATATTATTACATAGATAATGCATCAGGATGCATAGCCTCACTTCTATTGCTATTCCACCTCATACACATTTAGATGCCTACTCTTATGGGAGTATAGATTCTTGTGAGGTAGGTATTATCAATAAACCAACTTCAAAACCTGGTTTATTCATAGGAATATTCTAACATAAACAACCCCAATTTAGAAAACTGGCAAGTTCCATGTATACTGAAACTTTTTGAAGCTCTTTAAAGCATACTGCCTTCTCTCACACTAGTGCTTATGACTATAACAAGAGGTGTCACAGGAATAGAATGTTAAATAACTGCAACAGAGCTGTTCTGATTTAATGTCAGGAGTATGTGAAACATTCACAATGCTGTACTATCCTTTTTTCATCCTTGTGGTTGCTGCTCTAGAAATAACTCGACTTGCATGCAACAGGTAATGTGTGTGAAGTCTGCACACAATGGTGTCATGATGAAAATTCCTACCTCTTTTAAATGCTCCCCACACCTCCAGTTCAGCACTGAAATTCTTCACTGAAGACATGGTTGCTGCAGCATATCAATTTCTTTTCATTTCTTGGCCTTGCCTACTTTTATAGTCTCTGAAGGGGTTACTTGTTGAGACTGCATAGTCCACAAAACCTGTAGCATAAATAAGATCATGTGCAGCTCTCAGTCCCTCTAAGTTCCTAGTTCAAAAGCATTTGATCCTTTAATCTACTGAAAGGAAAAAGAACAAAGTGACATCAAAAGAGAGCGAAAAGGCTTCAGCCAAGCCCTCTGCCAGCATGAGACTCAACAGAAAACGGATTGTCATTGTTCTTTCACAGCAAATTGGAGTAATTAATAGATACAAATATAATAGGTATGTAGACAGATCTTGTAGCACCTTTGAGACTACCTGAAAGAAAGAAGTTGGCAGCATGAGCTTTCATAGACAAAGGCCCATTACAGACGGGCCTTTTAGTACGGAGTCAGTCCGTATTAGGGTTAGGAAGGTGCGGTGCTTCCGCACCCCCCTAACCCTAGTATGGACTGAGTCCATACAAAATGGCAGCACCCCATCTACATGGGGGCCGCCATGACGTCATCACAACCGCACCACCTCTATACGGGGCGGCGCAGATGTGACGTCGTCGCTCCGCGCCAGGGCGCTTAGTGCGCCCTTTGCGCGGAGCAGGAAGGAGCTCCGTTTTGGAGCTCCTTCCTGGTTTGCGCCGCTGGGCGCAGCCTTCAGATGGCTGCACCCAGCGACAAAGGAGAAAGGGGCCAAGCGACCCCTTTCTCCTCCTCTCCGTCGCTGTGGGGTGTCCTTGGGGCTTGAAGCCCCAAGGACACCCCTTTCCAGGCTGCGGGGAAGTGGCCTTTTGCTGCTTCCCCGCAGCCTGGAAAGCGGCGGATTGGGGCCTCAGCGGCTGCCGTTCTGGCCACTGAGGCCCCGATACACCAGGGAAAGGGGCGGGTACAGGCCGCCTCAAAGGAGCGGTCTGTAACACGCCAAGGTCTATCTCAGATGCATTTGAGGAAGTAGATTGAAGTCTACAAAAGCTCCTGCTGCCAAGTTCTTTCTTTCAGTTAGTCTTAAAGGTGCTACAAGATATCTCTACAAAGTGATTCTACAGACTAACATGGCTATATCTCTGAATTCTATAGATATAATAGTCATTTTCCAAGAAAATATGTATCATATTACAACATATTCTGAGGCATCATAGAAAATGAGGAGCTGCTTTAAGGCATTTCTTTTCCATGAAACATGTGGCCAAGCTGTTTAAACCAAGAAAAATGGATAAAAGGCATGAAAGCAAAAAGATGAAACACACACACTGGAAACTTTAAAATAAACACACTTTTGAGAACAAAACACTTTTAATTACATTTAAGGCTAGGTTTGGGTTCTCTTTTACACCCCCAACACTTTTTAAAAATAATACCTGTTAACCTAATTATTGGAAGGGACTGGTTTTCTTTCATTCATCCAGTGCTGAGAGCATCCAGTTTTACTGGAGAAAAAAAACCCTTTTAATTACAGCAAGTATAATTGGTACAGTCACAGTAATACAGAAGAGCTGCCACCCAAAGAGCAGGAATCTGAGCTGTGCATGCAGTAAGCGTAGGCACAGCGGCTGCAAAAGGAAAGAGGAAGGTTTAGAGCAGGAACAAGGAAACAGGTCGGATGTTTCCAGGCACTAGCTCCAACTCCAGGGAAGTAGACACAGTTTGCAACAAGCACATCAATGAAGTCAGCCCCAGCACAGGCAACAAGCATAAAAAACTGCTCAGAAAAGAGGCCAAACTTACAACAAATAGGAAAGCCAGCAAGTGACCCTTTCTTGCCCACTAAATAACCCTCCCTTCCCAACATCTGGTAAGACACGATGGTTTGGAGAGGGAGTAAGAGATCGCACAGTACCCAGTGCCCCCCAAAAGAAAAAAAACAAGGGTTCCCCCCACAACCCAATCAATAAAATAATGGGCTCAGTGAAAATGGATTGAGAGTCATAGAATCAAAGGTTCTTCAGTCTCCATCAAGAAGTTGCTGTATAGTCATTTATATATTTACACATACACGAATCCTCCCAACAGGCCATGAGGAAGAAAAAAAAATAGAAGTGATATACATCAGTGAAATGCCAGTCCCTCTTTCCCACACTCCTGGATTTAAAGAGGACACAATCCAGGTCTTCAGGGAACTTTAATGAAACCAAAATCTCTGCAAGCAAAACCCACAGGGATATTTTAGCATAGGGGAGAGTAAGCATTGAAGAATGGAACCGATCATATTCTTTCCCTACACCAGGGTAAACTAACAGGCCGGATGGTTGAACAAATAATCTAGATACAGCAATTTTCCTATTAATATGGAACCCTGTTTACAAGGTTGGGCAGTGGTATCTCCCACCCAGAGAATAGTTTCAGCAATTTGGGAACTGGTAGCTTCCCTGCCACTATGGAATGACAAAGCAGTGGTGGGCAGAAATGCTCTCCAAACAGATCTGATCTGCAGACAACTAACCTTTCTACAATACAACCATGGAGCCATTCAACCCAGAAATTACATGTTTCTTCTTTTCTAAAATGCTCCTTGAAACCAAAGTGGCAGCCACTAGACCAAGCCCATCAGTTGATTAACCAGTATTTGCTCCTGCCACCACATGTGGAGGAACAACCCACACCTCTGCTCTGTGTAGGCCTTCTTTCTTCTCTGCCAATCCCTGCTCAGGGACAGGGAAGATCACTCAGTCCTCTCAAACAGAGACAGAGATGTAAAAGCCAGTGTCAAGACCATCATATAATAATTTACTGAAATTCTATTTGTGGCTTTGTACTAATTTCTAGGAGGAAGAAAGAAGCAGAAAGTGGCGGGAGGATGTTAAAAAAAAACACAATAAAAATAGTTCATTGCAGGCCTTGGTGAAGTTTAGAGAAAGTCCATGCGGAGTTTTTGAGGCCTGCAGGCACCATCTTGTTTGTCTTCTTTCCTTGAATCCATATGATTCTTCTTTCACATCACCTCTATCTCCGCACTAAGTATAGTGGAAACTCCTCCAAGTCACAGTGTGGTCAGCTGGGAAGAGAAAAGGCAAGGAATTATGACAGATTTCTAATACAGAGTAGATTCCAGTCAGCATTAAAAGGAATACACAAAAGGGTCCTGAAGAGATAAAACTGCAGCAGTGTTTTATATAAAGGTGAATTTCATTCTGTGTCAGATTTTCTTCCAGCCTATTCTTGTTCAGCAGTTGTTTGGTGTGCATGCATGGAGGCCTTGTGCATAGCAACAGCACTTTCGCAGCAGGTGGGTAATGCTTAGAGCAGACGTATTATGTTCTGTTTTTACTGGCTCTTTATTAGTAGAGTAATAAATCCAAACACCCACTAAAAGCCATTGACAGAGAGAAGCTGCTCAGTGCCACATGTGTCTGGGGTCTGGTTGGCAGGTATTGGATTTATTCAGTAGGTATTGAAGACCTATTTACTATTTCCACCATTTCAAGTGGTATCCAGTATAAGTGGATTCAGTGGATGAAGAAACAGACCGTAATGCAACAACTCCCTAATTTTTTTTGTCAGCATTTTAATTGCAATGGCTTTCCCTGTAAGAAAAGGTCCACATTATGCTTATTTTGTGTTTAATTCATATCGAAAGCTTAATTCATACATTCATGTATAGGCCAAGATCCATTGAGGAAATACAATAGAGTCTCCATTATCCAACCTTTGGTTATCCGACCTTCTGGATTATCTGACGTCCCATGCTTCTTCGTGAGCGTGCCTCACAAAGAAGCATGGGATGTTGGATAATTCCTTCCCCTCCTCCCTCCCTTCCTTCCTTCCCTCCGTCCCTCCCTCCTTCCCTGATGGAGAGGCCAGGGAAGGAGGTTCAAAGCTGCAAAGGAGAGGTCTGGGGGGCGCTCAGCCCAAGCCTCTCCGCCGCGGCTTCGTTGGAGATCTGGATGCTCGCAGCCTCTGAAAGGGAGGCCTGGGTGCTCGGCCCAAGCATGTCCTCCGCAGCCACAAAGGAATGAACTGGGCCAAGCACCCAGGCCTCTTCGCAGAGGCTGCGTCCTTGGCCCAAGCCTGTCCTCCGCAGCCATGGACTAAGGTAAGCAGGGAGGGAGGAGGGGAGGGACTTTTATCCCCAATGGCAGCGCGGGTGCATGTGCGCCTTCATTAGGGACAATGGCCCTCCGGATTATCTGACATTTTCGGTTATCCGACTATTAGTTGGCCTATTTATATTGGATAATTGAGATTCTACTGTACAACTTTATATTCATATATAGCAATTGTATAATTATGCTCCTATACAGCAGTTGCATGATGATGCCACAGTCGTGAATTGTGACGTGAAAATATACATTCTACAACAGCAACACTGAAGTATGTGTAAGTGATGGATATAGTTGGGGGAATTCTGCAGCCAATATTCAACAGCTAGCCACATACATTCAACCCCCCTCCCTCAAGCCTGCCTCTCTGCTTCCATTTCCAGTCACTTCAGCATGGCTATCTACCCTTTAGAACCTACTTAGCAGCACTGTAAGAAGAAGAAAAAATAGAATCATAGAGTCCAATCTCTTGCTCAGTGCAAGATCTCCAGCAAGAGCATCCCAGCAGGTAGCTGTCCAGTCTCCTTCTGAAAATGTCCAGAGAAGGAATCCCCACTACTTATCTAGGCAACTGGTTCCATTGCTTAATGACTCTTACTGTCAAGAAATTCCTTCTGACTGAAATCTACCTTCCTGTAACTTAAAAACATTAGACCTGGTTCTACCCTCTGGGTATCCACTCCTCTCTGTGACAGCCCTTGAGATATTTAAATAATACAGTTCTATCACTCCTCAGTCAATGCTACTGTTAGGTGGATTTGTAGCTAGTTGACCAGCTGAGCCCAAAGGGTGCTCGGCAATGGCTCCTCTTCATTCTGGAAAGAAGTGACCAGTTGGGTGCCACAAGGTTCTGTCCTAGCCCCAATGCTATTCAACATTTTTATCAACAACTTAGATGAAAGAATAGAGGGTATGTTTATCAAATCTGCAGATGACACCCAATTGGGAGGAGTAGCTAATACCCCAGAGAAGAGGATCAAAATTCAAAATGACTTTAACAAATTAAAAAGCTGGGCCAAAACTAACAAAATGAATTTCAATAGGGAGAAATGTAGTTTACTATACAGAGGCAGTAAAAATGAAAAATACAGATTTAGGATTGGTGACACCTGGATTGACAGCAACACATGTAAACGGGATCTAGCAGTCTTAGTGGATCACAGGCTGAACAGAAGTCAGCAATGTGATGTGGCAGCTAAGAAAGCCAATGCAATTCTAGGCTGCATCAATAGGAGTATAGTGTCTAGAATCGAGAGAAGCAATAGTACCACTCTAATCTGCTTTGGTGACCAGAAGTGGACACAATATTCCTCACCTGGAATATTGTGTCCACTTCTGATCACCACAATTCAAGCAGGATGTTGACATCCTTCCAGAGGAGGGTGATGAAAATGGTAAAAGGTCAGGAAACCACACAGTATGAGGAGAAGCTTAGGGAGGTGTAGAAAAGAAGATTAAGGGATAACATGATAACCATGTATAAATATTTGAAGGGATGTCATACTGAAGAGATGGAGCAAGTTTGTTTTCTGCTGCTTCAGAGACTAAAGACACAGAGCAGTGAATGCAAGCTACAGGAAGAGATTCCAGCTCAACATTAGGAGGAACTTCCTGACAGTAAGGGTTGTTTGACAGTGGAACACACTCCCTCAGAGAGCAGTGGAGTCTCCTTCTTTGGAGGTCTTTAAACAGAAGCTGGATGGCCATCTTTTGGGAGTGCTTTGATTGTGAGTTCCTGCATGGCAGGGGAGTTGGACTGGATGGCCCTTGGGGTCTCTTCCAACGCTATTCTTTTTTGCCCTTTCTGAATCGAACTGCATCCATTCTCTAAGAGTTATAGAAAATTATAGTAAGTGGTTCAGAGAGTACATCAATAAGTTTCTTCAGTGCTCTGGGATACAGTTCATCTGGCCCCACAAAGACCACTGCTGCTGTCTAAAAGCAGCTTCACCAGGTGAAAACTCTCTGCCCCTTGTGAACACAGAAAGCAGCCACTGCTGCCATAGAGCACAAAGGGAGAGAGGAAGAGAGGAAAGTGAGAATCAGGGTGGGAAGGAGAGGTTGGGGCTCACATGCCTGCCTGCCAGCTGCCACCCCTCCCCTCCCCTTTGAAAGAGTATATTCAAGGCATTTAATAGCTAACCAAAAAGATTAATATATAATCAATCAAACAAAAATTGTCAACAATTGTTTATGTTTCAGTAAAAAGCTGAAGGAAGATCATTTGGGTGTCTACTCCCATACCATTTATTACCTTTATTGTTGTTGTTTTTGGAGGGAAAATGGGTTGCAGTACCACTTGTTAACCTCATGGTGATGCTATAAAACTTGAAGTCTGTTACCTCCACTGCATTTACATTTATCCCTCTTACTATACCAAGAGACTGCTATGTAGACAATGGTGCATTCAGTTTCGCTTTGGATATTATGTGCAACTCAATCTGTGATGCTTTAAATCTGTACTTCAAGAGCTGGTGGAGGACTAGTCTGCACTACCACCTGTTTATGTTCAATGCCAGCCTTGCAAAAATAATTTCAGGAGATGGCCCATCTACCTTCTGCTCTGCTCACTGTGGATCACTCCAGGTCCTCTTCCTGGCTGCTTTAGAGATGAGAATGGCCCTATTTCTCAATGGCCATTGCTGACTTTTTCACACTGAGAGAGGAAGGAACCAGGCTTCAAGCCCAGTATGACTTTTGCCCTGCTTGGGGGCTGGCAGGATGCAGGGAGATGTACATATGTGACTGGCTACTCTTTCAGATTTTTCAAGTACCACCCCTTGGATGGCTATCAGAGGGAAGAAAGACCCAAGCTTTGCATGTGCTTGCATTAGCACAAGAGAATGCCAAAGTAAGTAGCTGGATCCTTGCCTGGCAGCCATTAGTACATGGGCTAAGTGAGTGGCCATACAATATGTGTTCCTGCATATATGTATAATATGTCGTTTGAACTGCAACCACCTGGCATGGGTAGGAATTGTGCAGCCCATAGAGTGTGCCCCCAGAGGTTTTGTGCGCTACCTCACTATACCCTGCCTGGCTTATCCTAATGTCCTACCCCAAACGCCTGGACCCTGCAATAAATAAATAAATACATTGCTGTGTTGGGAAATAGAAAACTGTGATATTTGGAGGCTTCTAGGAGCAGCAGTTTACCATAAACAACTGTCCCAACTTCCACCCTCCACAAGAAAATCCAGGAGTCAAAATTGGAAGTGACCTCCACTTTGAGCTCCAGCTGAAACTGGCATAGTGCCACCCACCATGGGGGCAAAAGTTGCTCCCTCTACTCATCATGGCTGCCCACATAGCAATTCTTCCAGGTTTTAACTAGCCATGCTCTTGCTATGTTAAAATTGTGTACTTTTGAAAGCATCGTGTGTGTTGGATATGTCCATTTTCATTTCTCAAAATCATGCAGAATGAATAATCACTTGCTACTCAGTGTAGTGGCAAGACAGAAAGCAGAAGGAACTGTTGCCACAGTTCTCTCTTAGATTGTTTCACTGTAACCCAGCTTAATATGGAAGCCCAAGAGAGAGCACTATAAAGGCAGAGGTTAGCAGATAAGAAATGTGATACAAACTGATGGTGTGCCAAAAGAGGTGAGTGAGCCTTCCATATATAGACAGCCCATCCTGATCAAGCCAAGGATAAAAACCAGAAAATATTTTCTATGAATGAGACTGGAAAACTTTGTGTGAATGACTCCATCACTTCTCAGCTCCCGCTTCTCTGCACATGTTTCCTCTTGCCTTACATCTGGGTTGTGTAGCTCTGAGACAGCTTGTTTTGTTAGCAAGATGCTGTCCAGCATAAAGCTACAGCCCATTTGTGTTTCAGATAATTCAGGGAAAAAGCAGCTCCCATTTCCTCCTCCACAGTCAGAGAGCTGGGACCACACCTATATTTGTATTGCCAAGTTATGCTCTCCTTGCTGGGCAGCTATCTAGTAAGAAAGTTCAGGACAACCCAAACTTTGCACTTCATACAAACACACACACACACACATACACACACACGAGTAATGCATGGGATATAGGAATGAACACACATTTGGCAAACATTGGGCTTTCTCCTCTCCACAGCCTTTGGCAGTAGCCTCTCTCTGAGGTCAGGGAGTTTAAGTAACGTTTGGGATTCATCTCTACACTATCAGCAGGCAACGAACAGGAAATCACCCGCACCCTCCCACCCAAACTCACATCCTCAGCCAGAGGAAACAGTCTCAGACATCTGGATTATTTGCACATCTGGACCCCCACCCTTTAAGAGCATTAGCTGCCCTAGGTGAAACTAAAGCATTGGGCCTGCTGGGAGATTCCAGCCAACTTATATGACATCCGTTCATGTCTCAGTTGTTATTTTCTGGGTGGAGTGTAGTTCCCATTTTTATAAAGAAAATACACAAATGTCTATTTCCATAAGAGGAGGAAAGCCTTCTCTTCCTTGCTCAGCTGCTAACTCTTCTCCTTCAGAATTTCTGGACTTCTGGTTTAAAGCTGTTTTTAAGTGAGTTTAACTGCCTTGTTTTAATTGGTCAAATTGTTTAATGTGCTTTTGGTCCTTTTACCTTATTCCATATTGTTTAAATTAATTAAACTGTATGATATAGGGCTGGTTATAAATATTTTAATAAGTAAGTAAGTAGACTGCAGGATAAGGAGCTCTCCCCTAAGAGGTCTCAATATTAATGTATAAAAAGCAAGAAGCCAGAAAGAAGATTCACCCTAGATAGCAATAGACAGTTTTCTTCTGATAGGTCTGTGTGGGTTTTCATGGTGAGACAAAGCTCACTTCTGTATCCAAGGTCTGTTTTTTTCACTCCTCCCTCCTAACCTATCCCACTGCACCCTCCACCAAAAACCTAATTTCCCCTCTTCCTCTGCTCTACACTATTGGAAGAGTTTCTGTTATTATTTCCCCGGGGGAAGCAAAGAGTCAGTGTTGAGCATGTGTGGAAGGTAACTCCCAATGTTACCTATTAAGAACAGATAGCAAGTTATTGTTCCCAAGCTTAGTTATCTAATGGGCTATACAGGCTGCCCCTTTTAGTGCCATATTGGGGCTGTGGCAACCGCATGCCATGGCCTTGATCTGGCCTTTCTGCACCGCAGAAAGGGTGCCATAGCCGCAGGTGCCACAGCTTTTCTGCACTCTTTTGACGCTGCATCATCTGGATGCAGTGCCAGAGGAGTGTCATGACATCATCCACCGTAGTGTTGCAGCGCACAATGTCACGACGGCATGGGGGCTAAGTCGGAGCGTACATCATGTGAATGCCCTGCCCCCATGCTGGCCTTAATGACCAGTCTATACAGCCCTTCATACTTGCTATAAATATCATACTTCTTAGTTGTAATATTTGTTATATATTTGTTTTGTTTATGTCATGGTCTTGTGCATTTTTCGGCCAATGGGAATTACTGCAAGGGCCAAAGGGAAAGTAATATTCCATTAATTGGATTCAGAATCTGCTGTCTCCTGATGGAAGGTATTCACCTGAATTTTAGAAATCCCATCCTCCCCACCTGCACCACAATTTGGCCCATTCTGCAGACACTGATCCTCAGTACTGCAAGAGGCTTGAGGGGCTGCTGTGAGGAGGAATGGTGGAGGCACAATCCCCTTCAAGAAGCCCCATTGCAGAGACCTAAACATGGATCCAACCATACATTTCTCCCATCATTGCTTTGAGCACTTGAGGGAGCAGGGAACACCAGCTTTTTTTGGTGTTTTGTGTGTGTGTGTTTGTTTAGAGAGCCCATTCTGATTTCTGTAACCCTTCATACTGTTGTTCCAAAGGCACTTATTAAATGTATATCTGGGCTTCCTCACCAAGGGAGTGTGTAATAGTCTGCAAACATTTTCCATTTATATTTCAGGTATGAGATACTGTTAATATTACATCAGAATATTTCAGTACTGGAGTTCTGAAGGCTGCCTGCCTCTAATTCTACTGCAAAGTCTCTGACATGGCCACTGACCACACACAGGCACATTTTGTTCTGCTACTGCTCAATCCAGGGACAGATCTAGCCTCTTCATTAGTTTACAGATGCGCTTCATGCAGCTTCCATGGGAGAAAACGCAGCCACAGTACAGTTAAATCTGATACAGAAAGCCTGGAAAGCCAGGAGAAAGAAAACGCCCAGGATAGGCAACAGGAAGTGTCATTTTGAGGCTGCCAATGGGGGGTGGGGGGAATAGTTAAATCAATAGAACAGACAGCATCTAAAAAGAGGAATAGAACTTAAAAGGAGATGAAATGGATACAAAAATTCTGGATCTAATCAGCGTTAACTGATAAAAGGCAAGTTGCCAGTACATTCTCATTTTTGACAACAAATCAGTCTAGTTCAAAGCATCTCTTCAAAGAATCATGGTTAAAATACATTTGCTTTAATTGCTTTAAACTGCTAACTATGCAGTTTGCAGTGTCTGACAAGCCCCCATCCTGTCTCCCAAAATGCTTGAGGAACATCAGATTCATTAAGGATGAGTAACAACAGGAATCATCTACCAAGAATCTGAGTCCATTTGTCTTTAATTCTCACTGCCTCCAGCCTGGTTCCATTCCAGAGGTAAGAGAAACTTTTCAGATATTTATCTGCAGTGTATGATGGGGGTGAGAGGGGGTAAATTCTCATCTCAAGCACTGTTTATTTTCTCCAGGGCCTTACCTTAGTCATGATATTACACATTTACAATTCATACAGCCTGGGCCACTTTCATCTGGAGGATTCAATTTGCGTAGTTTGTGCTGTCGGATCTCCCGCACTAAAGTATAGAAGGCATCTTCAACTCCCTGCAAGAGAGCAATAATGTGCTTGAACATGCGAACATACAAAACCAAGAAAAGGAAGCTTCAAAGAATCCATTTTGAAAGAGTCATAAAGAATGCCTTTTCCACTGTTAATAAGGGCAGCTTGGAATGTGTGAATATGATAAACCCAGTGTGGAAGCCAAGCAGTGTTCCTTTGCAGTGTGAATTACAAATCCTTGGAAAGGTGGACGTTTGAAAAGAGCCAAAAGACACACACATACAGACAGTTTTGTTGTCACAAACTAATACACACAGTTCCCAAATTCTTCACACATATGCTTGACCACTCACATGACAGTAGTCCTGGCCTGACTGAGCCATGAAAGTGTTACAAAAACCAGCAAGAATGAGTGGTAGAAAGAGCCACCACGAGTGACTGAATCCGCACCCTCACTTTTATGAGACTGCAACAAGTTACTAAGACAGACTACTTGCCAATTTTATCCCCAGTGTTACTTTAATGGATATGGAGGGGGTGGGGAAGCGAATCACTCTGAAGTCAAGAGTGCCATAATTCACGTTCATGTTCCTCGGTACTCAGAGGCCATCAACAGAACCTGCTGTGCAATTAGCAGCTGGAAGACTGGTAGCCTGACTGCCTATGCATATTGTTGTTATTGTTTTTGCTCAATGGGGCTGTGTGCCAGCATCACCACTGTCAATCACACAGCCTTTCACAGCTCTTACAAAGGGAAATACTCAAGGCAGCTCAACTGCCTTCTTTTTACACAAACATGGGGGTAAGCAGGTTGCTGGGAGCCAAGGAAAGAACAAGAGACTGGCATCCTCATGTTATAAGAATTACAAGACAAGTACTGTATAGGTTACAGAGCATGTGGTGACTTCTCAGCTCAAGGGGCGTAGACTTCTTAGATCCAGACTCTCTAGATCCATTTCAGTCTGGCTTCTGGCCTGGTTATGGGATGGACACGGCTTTGCTTGCCTTGGTACACAGGAACTGGACAGGAGGAGTGTGTCTTTGTTGGTTCTATTGGACCTCTCAATGACTTGATACCATCAACTATGGTATTCTTTTGGGCTACCTCTCTGGGATGGGAATTTTGCCCACTGTTTCACAGTGGTTTCAATCCTTGGAGGGGAGAACTCAGAAAGTGGCAGTGGGAGGGAGATTCCTGGCCATTAGCCTATGGAATCCCTCAGAGCTCGGTTTTGTTCCCCATACTGCTTATATGTACATGAAATCTATGGGAATGGTTTTCCAGACTTCTCAGGGTCAGGTGTCATCAGTATGCTGATGACACCCAATTCTTTCTTCTTTTCATCTAACTTCAAGGAAGCTATTTTGGTGCTAAATCAGGGTCTGCTCTCAGTAGTGGACTAGATCAGGGAAAATGAACTGAAACCTAATCCAGACAAGACAGAGGTGCCCCAGGTCAGTCAAAAGGGAGATTAGGAAATAGGGATTCAACCTGTGCTTGACAGAATTACACACTCTCTGAAATCTCAGTTTCACAGCTTGGATGTATTCTTGAACTTGAATCTGAGCCTGGATGCTCAGGTTTCAGTAGTGACAGAACCATGTTAGTACAGCTAAAACTGATGTATTCCCCGAGATGTCAAATCTGGCTGCAGTGACACGAGTCCTGATTAATTTTTGTTTGGATTACTGTAACATACATGAGGCTGTCTTTGAAAACAGAAATTAGCAAATCCAAAATACTGTAGCCAGATTGTTGACCAAGGCAGGTTCCAAAAGAACAAAACTCCCATGTTGCAACAACTTTACTGGTTATCATTCTGTTTCTCACACATTTCAAAGTGCTGGTTATGACCTATATAGAACCTTAAATGGTTTAAGTGGAGACCATATGAAAAGAAGTTATCTTCTATTAGTCTGCCTGACTTTTAAGATCTTCAGAGGAAGACTTTCTTTGTCCCCCCACAAACAAACAAACAAGCTTCACTTATATACCGCTTCATACCGCCTAAGCAGTGTCTAAGCGGTTTACAACTGTAAGCTAATTTGCCCCCAACAATCTGGGTACTCATTTTAGCGACCTTGGAAGAATGCAAGCCTGAGTCAAGCTTGAGCCCTTTTGCTGGTCTTGAACTCACAACCTTGTGGTTTTGAGTGAGTGGCTGCAGTACAGGCATTTAACCACTGTGCCACCAGGGCTTCTTCCCAGGCATGTTTGGTGAAGGCAACAGAGAGCCTTCTCAGTGGCTGGTCCCAAGCCATGTAATTCCCTTCTGCAGGAGACTCAGTGGGCCTACCTCTCTGCTTCTTTCCACTAGCAGGCAAAGACTATTTTATTTAGGTAGGCCTTCACCTCTTATTTTACTCTGGCAAAAAGATCATTTAATGGGGTGTGTGTAACACGTCCACCTTTTTGCTATATTTACTGTATTTTAAACTGTACTATTTATTTAAAGTACTATTTATTTAAAGTTTTTTAAAACTTTCATCTCAAATAGGTTTTAGCAAAATTTGTTTTGAATGTGATGTGAGCTGTCTTGGGGCCCATGCTGCAAGAAAAGTGAGATATAAATCAAATAAATAAGTAAACAGATAAGAAGAAGAGACGGATAGCAAAGATAGAAACCATCCATAATAGAGGGTTCTAAACTTGCAGCCTAAGCTTGTAAAGTAGTGTCTCTTATAAACTAGGGAGTCAGCCCTGAGAAGTCTTAAGATTCCAATCTGCCACCTATAGGAAAAAATATGTGGGATGGTGAAAGGTGTAAATACTCTAAAGGCACCAGATCCCCTCTGAGCTTGGAACCTATGCAGTGTCAGCTCTGCTTACTCCTTGGATGGGAGACTACCAGGTGCTGTAGGCTATATTTCAGAGGCAGGACCTGGCAAAACCACCTCTAATTATTTCTTGCCTAAGAAAACCCTATGAAATTCATGAGGTTGCCATAACATGACAGGCGACTTGGAAACATATACACATGCAAAGTACTCCATTTGGTTCTCCTCCATGAAGAAGATTCATCTGTCAGTCCTAAAGGTGGACCAATGTATTTCAGAAGAGATTCCCCTTCACACTTATCCTCTGTGTACCTGTCTAGTTTTGGCCGATGTCTCAATGTAGGGAATTCCATAGCTCCGAGCCAACTCCTGGGCTTGCCGCGTTTCCACAGTCCGGGCTGGAAGGTCACATTTATTTCCCACCAACACCATGGGGACATCATCAGAATCTTTCACCCTCTTGATCTGTTCCCTGCAGAGATCACACCAGAAGTGGAGCAAATTAGAGAAAGTACACTTAGTGTTGAAGAACTTGAAAACAACATGCTAGGAACATTATATTCTGTTGCTGTTTTAATGAGGAAAATAACTTCAACATTTTACTTTGAATTTACCAAATCCCACCCTCGTTAGTCTTTTGGCATAATGAATAGTGAATTTGGATTCATTTCTTTGTTCTTGTGGAGACGTGTAATAAAAAGCTACTGTATACAGTATACTCATGTATAAGTCTAGAAATTTTAGTCTAAAAGGTGACCCCAAAAACCTGAGTCGACTTATCCATGGGTCAATATAGTATTGTACTTTGGCTCCAAAACCTGCCCTCGACTTATACATGAGGTCAAGTTATGGTCGAGTATATATGGTATTTAAAACTTTGCATGGAACAGGAGCTCCTGTTCACACACTGCTCTTGGTTTCTTTAGAGAGTAACATTTACCACAGCAATCAGTGAGAATCAAAATCCATACTAGCCAATGTTAAAAATAGCAAAAAATGAAATAGAAATCAGTTAACAATTAGTGAAATGACTTAAGCTACCACTTTAGTCAGCGAACAGAGTGTGAAGGAGTTTAATTTTCTATCTAATATTGCATTCTGGGTTATTTTCTACACTCCCACAGTATCTGAAGAGCCCTTCTCATATTTCGTGCAAAACGTCCCTCTTGCATTTTATTTGTGGAGGCTCTGAAAGGTTTCTCTTTTTCTTGATCTTGGGACACTCTGTTAGGACACAGTTTGAGAGCTCCTGATGTACCATGGTGAACAGGGCCTCACTGTACTAAGCAGGAAGACCTCAGCAGAGGGTGTGAGCACAAACCCTTTGTCAACAACCAACTACAGCCAGGCTCTGTGCCATAACCCCAAGCCACTGGGCAGTTGTCCAGCTGCAGGAGGTTTTCTCATGTCCCTGGGGAAAGAGCCAGGCCCTGTTACGCTGACGGCTGCTCATCTCCCTGCTTGGAAAGGAGATGTAAACACTGAGGACACTGACCCATGGGATGTATGATGGCTATCCAAGTCAATTATTTGCTATCAACCTCAGGGTTCCCAAAGAGTTGTGAGCAGAGAAAGTCTTCAAGGAAACCTATAACCAATGTGTGTATCATGCAAGTACTGATACTTAAGTCAGTACACCATTTTCAGCAACTAATGTTTGAAAAATACAAATAATAATAATAATTTTAAATATGTATTTATATTTTCCTGCCTCTCCCAGATGGATCTAGGTGGGATTACAACCTGATAAAATATACAAGCACAACAATAAAATACAGTAACAATTTATAAATAGTTACTTTAAAACAGGTTCTATCAAAGAGCGAGGGAGGAATAGAGATATTCAAATCTTAGTCAATGGAACAATATTCCTTATACTAGAGATCAGGTGGGTAAGCTCGCTGGAAGAGATTCCTCTTAACTGCTCTCTTAAAAGCATCCAAGGAGGTGATAAGACAGATTTCTTCCGGGAGACTGTTCCACAATTTTGGAGTCGTTACAGTGAAGGTTCTTTGAGAAGTTGAGACTAATCTAGTCGTTTGTAGTTCTAGCACATTCTTCCCAGATGCAAATGGGAAACCATTCAGAGTCAGGGGCTTTCCCAGCAGATAATGATCACCAATTAGCAGATACTAATCTTCTTTTGCATTAACCTCCCAGCCTGAGGCCGGACATCAGCACAGAACAATACACATGCAAATCACTCCTGCATTCCTAGGCTCACACAGTATATATACACCCAACTTTTTCCAGGCAAAGCATTCTCTGAAGATGCCAGCCACAGATGCGGGCGAAACGTCAGGAAGGAGAATTTCTAGAACATGGCCACATAGCCCAAAAAACCCCACAAAAAACCATGAATAACCAAAACTTTGTACTGCACCCGGAAACTAATCGGCAGTCAGAGAAGAGCTTTTAGAACTGGTGTTATATGGTCAAACCTTGAAGAACCGGTGACCAGTCTTGGCTGCCACATTTTGAACTAACTGAAGCTTCCAAACTTGGTACAAGGGTAGCCCCTTGGTACAAAGGTAGAGCACATTACAGAAATCAAAACAAGAGATTATCAGAGCATGTATCATTACTGCAAGGTCCCTTCAGTCCAGGTAGGGATGCAGTTGGTGTATCAATCAAAATTGATACCAAGCACTCCTGGCTGCCGCATCTACTTGAGATGACAACTGTAGGGACCAGTCTTAATAGCTAAGATCCTGCATTATCAGGCATAACTACATTGACTGAGCTCTCTTAGCATACATCAGTATGTATCTGAAGCCAGAATGCTTCAGATCTGTGGACCCACAACGTCCATCACCACCAGCTAGCAAAATGATGATGTCCTCACATCTCAAGCATACCAGGTTGAAGAAAGAAGATCTAATGTAATTATTCTACACAGAGCTCTACATATGGCCCTGAATGTCCACAACTCTTTTCACTTAGAACATGGGAACTATGCAGCCCACCCAAATGCTGTAGAACTGCAACTCCCAACATTTCTTACCACTTCAGTCAACATCTGGAGAGCTGCACAATTCCCTAAACTGCCTTAAAAGAGGCAGAGAGAGAAAAAATACATGAGCAGGACAGCTTTGCACACCTGTTTCTCAAAGGAGCATCTGTTTTGGACATTTCTCTGAGTGCCTGAAGACAAAACAGCACCCTGTACCTCTGCCACACCAAGTTTCTTACAGCCCCATATACATGAGAATAATCTGTTGCTGCTTTATAAACCTTCCCATTCATTCTCTGTTCCCTTTTTGAATATTCACTAATTCAATGATACTTCACCAAGAACTTTTCCAAAGGAACACACACTCTTTAACAGCTACCCTGCATTTTAAGATCTTCAGGGGAGGCTCTCCTGTACGCTCCACTACCCTATGGGACATGTTTGACAAGAACAAAAGAAAGAGCTGTATTGGTGACTGCCCTTAGGCTGTCGAACTCCACACCAAGGAAAATTAGGTTGGTCCCCTCCTTGCTATCTTTATGCCATGCCACACTTCCTAATCCCTTCTCCCAAGATGTGATTTTAAATGGTTTTCAAATTGTTTAAATTCTATTGTTGTTCTAACATAATAATCTACTGAACTATGTATTCATATAATAACCTGCTGTTATCTTAGCTGCAACAATTTCTAATTACATTAGGAGCTGCCTTGGCTTCCAATATTGGGATAAAGTGGAATATAATTTTTTAAAAAACAAATCAAGCTAGACATTTTTCCAGCCCATGATTTAAATCATCTCTGCTGACTGAGGGATAAGGAACAACACCAAATCAACACAAGAAACAGTGCAGTGACAAGGCTGCCATGCACCAGATGAACACAGACTACAGCAAAACACCAAAACCAGGATTTGTCCCTTTCAATCTAAACCTCAAGTGGAGGGGAAATTCTCAAAAGAGGATGGAGAGTGCACACGGCAGGGAGTGCAATGTGTGACCATCTCTGCAGGTCACCAAGGTTTGTAGTGACCATCCATGTTAGCATGTGATGTCACTGGAACATTACATTCAGTGCCTGTCAAAAATACCTGAGACAGGCATCCATATTGTTGTTAAACTCATATTGTTGTTAAACTGTCATAGCAAGAAAATTAGCAAAATTTAAATTAGCCCCTTCACTTATGGCATCACTTATGGACCCCACCAAAGAACCTATACGGATGTTTGCTTGGGCCTCCAGCTACAGGAAAACAGCTGGAAATGACCAGATTGGGGGGCCTGCATATGAGAAAAGGTGGGTTTGTGGAAGGTTAGAGAGAAGACTATCATATCTATATCTTGTGCTTACATCTCCCAATGGAGGACCGTGATCTCTGTTCACCAAGTAGCCAAACAGTTGTCATTGGGAAACTCACTATGACATCCTCCCACTCACGGTCCTCAAGAATTGTTATAAACACTGCCTCTGATACTGAAGAACATGGCTATTGGCCACTGATAGCCCCATTCTGCACAAGTTGCCCATTGCCATTTTAAAGCTGTTACAATCTGGCAGCCATCTCTACTACTTCTGGTTGTAAATTCCATAGTTGAACTAGATGCTGCATCAGTAAGTCTTGAATCACTCACCATTCAGTTTCAATGGATAATCTTGGGTTCTAATATTATAGGAATGGGAGAAATATTTCCCCTGTGTATACCATGCACAATTTTTATACACCTTCATCAAGTCCCTGCTTATTTGCTCCCCCCCCCCCCCCAACGCCCAAAACCGTGTAACCAGTCATCACAGGGCATTTCCTCCATTCCCTTGACCAATTTGTTTGCTCTTTTCTACACCTTTTCCACCCTTAAAATATTCTTTCTGGGATATAGTGATCAATACTGTGCACAGCATTCCAACTGCAGCCACGCAATAGATATCCACGAGGAAAATACTGGGAGTTTTATTTTTAATTCCTGTTCCATTTATGC
>NC_056522.1:262919979-262940044 GCF_019175285.1 Sceloporus undulatus
GAGGGAGTGTCTCTGCGGCCGGAGCTCGGACCACGGAAAGCCCTCCCAGGCCTCAGCGAAGCCTTGGACGACCCCGCGGCCACAAAGAAGGCGCGCGCGGGGGTGGAGGTGGCCACAGGCGGAGCAGTCCCGGTACTGGCGCGAAACCGGACCGGGACCGGGACGGCACCGCCAAAAGCAGGATTGCCCCGCCTACAGGCAGGATATGGCATCCCTACTCTTACTGCCTCTTTATATGTTTCTGTTCAAGTCTCGTTTTTCATTTTTGTCCTCTTCATTTGGACAAGACTTTGACCTTCTGAAGGAGACTAAGAAAAGGACTCATTGGCACTTTGGGATCTCTAACTCCCTTTGCCCATAGCGCTCCCACCCTGCCAACTGCAAAAGTGCACAGAGGAATCCCTCTGCTACTTCTCCTCTTCCAAACATTGGTCCATTTCTTTCATCCGTACAGAGAGAGGCATGGAGGAAGCTAAAATGGGCACCAGGGCAGGACTTGATGGCATTATGTGGAGGGAGCATCTTGGGGTAGACTGTTAGCCAGCCCACTAAACCCCAAATAGTTCCCAATTGTTGTCTAAATACAGAAAATGACAGTGTTAAAATCCATGGTGCTTCCAGATATCCCTCACTGCAATCATTCTAGCAACTAGCTCCTAAAGGGGGACCCAGGAGACAGAACAATAACCAAGAGAGTGAGAAAACTGAGTGATTGCTTGGCTACAGGCCAGTCGCTTTCAAGATGCCTGGCATCTCAGGCTTTTACAAGAGAAAGGCATTTATGTGCCCCTATCAATAATTCATCAGCAGCTTCCCCAATGGCTTCTGACAAGCATGAGGGAAATGGTCTTTTGGTTGCTGAAGCACTCCATCCCATCTTCGTATTACAGATGCAGCTTTGCTTCTCTGAGGCTCACTGGAACAGAAAAGTGAAAATGGCCAAGCTAGTTCTATTCTGGTTTACTTGCAAAATGCGTAGCACATTCTCTGTAAGATGTACTTTTCTAGCCTGCTGTCAAGTGAGACGCTTAGATTCAGGGAACTGAAGACACCCAAAGAAGTCTTAAGAGCATACATGTGAAAGTTAAAGAGAGACCCAATTTTGTGACTGTGTACAACAGAAGCTTGGCAGTTGTTTTGGGACTGGTTCTAGGAGGTATTATGATCCATCATCACTGATAGGGGATTTATACATCTACTGAAAAAAGGAAACCATACAATACCTAAAATTCTGTACTCAAACAAGATCCCTTCTCAGACCCTTCCCAACTTGGAAGATATCCTCTCCTTCACACCATTTATTTGTTAATTTAATTATACCCCGCTTTTCTACAATAAGGGACCCAAAGTGGCTCACAGCCATCAATAAAATAATGCAGCTACACGTATTCCAAAATACAAAAAATAAAAAAGCATTAAATACAAACCACTTAAATATCAATTTAAAACAATTTAAAGCGCATTAAAGCCTCCTCACTGCACTATCTTTTCAGCTGAGGAAACGTATACATTTCACATGCAAGCATTCTGTAACAAAACCTGTAGGACCAGGCTTTAAGTCTTTCTTTCACAACCAAATAGTTCAGAATCAGCATTTAAAAAATAAAAATAAAAACAAGGTTCTTAGAATTTTATGCTGGTACCTGAAAGGACAGATTGCCTACATGTAACTCTCGTTCTCTGAGTGGTCTTCTGTGTAGTCACAGATATGGGTAATTCTTATGCCCTTCCTTATTGGTCAGAGAAGCATGGGACTTTTTTTTTTGAGGACCAGGATTGTGCTACTTCAACAATAATCTAATTTGGCTGCAAGTGTCTGTAGTGTACAACACAGTCCTCTTCCTACATATGGTCTAGATTTTTGGTCATCGTTGAAGTGGAAGGAACTGGGTCTGGAGTGTGCCAGGAATAACAGGTCACCTTCTACAGTGCCAGATGTAGAGGAATGTTTTGAGGTTCAACTCTCTTAAAGACTGGGTCTGTGAGAGGGGGTTTATGTTCCTTAATTCAGTGATCTAGTGCCTTTGCCATTCTGTTCCAGGCCTGTTCTAAAAAGATGGCCAGGTCGTCTGACAGGAGACATCCTTTTGATCCCTCATAAGAAGGTCAAGAGGAGAAGTGAAAGGGTCCTAGAATGACCAATAAAATGTTTAAGAAAATTTTTCATATATTTACTCTCCCAAAATCATTTCTAAAAACTAAATAACAAAATGAGGAGCCTCACTCACTGACATCATCTGACCTGTCGTATTGGTCCAGGGGACAATCCAGCTCCCAATGCAACATTTCCTGCCCCTGTTAGAAAGCATGCTATCTTCACCTCTGAAGTCACTTACAAGGATAATCTCATACGTTGTTCTTTCTGTTTTTAGAGAAGCTATGTTTTTGTCACACATCTAGGAATTCTCGAGGAAAAGCGGTATATAAATAAACAGATTATTATTATTATTATTATTATTATTATTATTATTATTATTAGTGTAAAAGTGGTCACTGTTTATAAGTGAGGGATGCAAACTGTACTAGCATTCCAGAAATTAATTCAAATGGATAGGGTTCTGTAATTATGTAAAGATTCCAAGCCATGTTTTGAGGAAAAGAGCTAAAAGTAAAAATTTACTGAAACTATGAAACTGTGGGGGTGGGATCTGTTTTTTTTTAAGTTTTCTTCCTGAAAAAAAATATGAAAATTTTCAGGACAGTTGAAATAAATGAAAATTTAGCACCCTTTAGAGATCGAAGGTCAGGTTGTTACTTTAGAAACATAAACTTGCTTATGTATAGTATAGTTTGGCATAAAATTACCAAACTATATTTTGTGTATTGGAAGTACAATTTATTCAGGCAATAATTTTTTAATTTTTGTTTTGTTTTTACAAATGGAGGTATAAAGTTGGGAACTGTAAGAAATACTTAAACAGTAAGACGGTTCTGTGATTTTGCCATTTTATGAGCATCTGACAAAGAACAATAATAAAAACAAGAACCCAAAACTATTAGTAAAACAAAGAACATTATTTTATCTTTTTCAGTCCTCTATATTACCCAGCAGGAACAAAACATTTGTTTCCATAACAGAACTGCAAAAGGAAACAGAGACCAAGAATTGCGGTGATTAAAAATAATCTTTCTCCTCTAAAACCCTCCCCTCCCTGCCATGATCTAATCAAACATTTGGCACCACACTAGAAAACATAGAGAACTAGGCAAAGAAGGCCAGCTCAGTAGGTTTTCATTCTATTGGAAGATCTGTGAACAGTAAAGGAGAACCCAGTAACAGGGAAATGAAAGATAAGCCAGGAGAGCTCTGGAAGCACAACCAAACTGTCCCTGAAAAAGTATTTTTAAAGCTTCACCTATCCAAAATTTTATCTTATCATTACTTCAGAAACAGTTCACCCAGTTCAGAAAGAGGCGAGGCTCACCATCCACTAAAAGAACTGAAATGGACAGAAGATAGAAGGGAAAGTTTACCAACAGGAAGTATTGATAACATTGTCACTGGGATGTCTGCTTTCATCAGCTCTACAAATACTTATTCTTGAACTATACTACCAATGCATCATCAGCCCTCCCCAATCTGGTGGCATCCAGATGTGTTGGAACACAACTCCCATCAGCCCAGAGATGTGCTGCTTTAAACTACTGATACCAACACCTCGTTACAAGAAGAATTAGAACTTTTTTTTAAATAGCTCTTGACAATTCGGGCTTAGAGAACCCTGTTTTTCTAACTCTCAAAGATAATTGGCAAGATAAGCCACACCAGAATGGGAAGAAAATTGTTTACAATTATCAGTGGTTCCAACATGACACAACAGGGGGAAAAACTGCTCCCTCTTTAACTGCTTAACAATGGGAGCAAAGCACAACTGGAAGACTGACTTGCAGTGCCCTCCCCAAGCAATGATGGATTGACCCTGTCAGTCCTTGCAAATGAATTTGTAGGATAGAAGAGCAGGCAGCAGGGAATCTGACTAAATTGGGCCCTGCCCTACCAAAGTCAGCTAAGCACAATGGCACTCTCACTTAGTTGAACATTAACACAGATCTTTATAAGGAGCGCTCAATCCTAGGGTCTGTTTCCTCCTCATTTCATTACAGTCCCTCTCAACTGGCCTCATGGAGTACAATGCAAGCTCCTATTCTTCACAGTAAGATGACAAAACCAGACAACTGAGTTGTGAAGCAGAAAGCGGTGCTCAGCACACACCCAAGTGGCTCTCTCCCAGATAGCCTGTGGATTGCCAACCTTTCCTCAGCCTTGCTTGCTTAAAGCCTGCATCCCTGTAATACTGAAAGAGGAACACAAACATTCATAGAGTGATGCCAAAGCCTCAAAACTTGGTAAAAATCCCTCCCGGGAGGATTTCACCTCCCAGAATCCTCAGCCAGCATGGATGCTGGGGAATTCTGGGAGCTGTAGTCTAAAGAATAAGAAGTAGTACACATGTGCCCAATTGATTTTAAAAAAAGCAAATGTGCACTGCACTTTCAGGACACATGGTGCAATATTCAACTGGGAGGATGTACCACTGAACACAGTGGGACCTATGCCTGAGTAAACACACATATGATTGAGGAGCAAAGCTGCACTTCTAATGCATTCACATTTGCGAGTAAACTCTATGAACTGAGTTGTCTCCATGGACATATGTGTAGGATCAGACTGAAAAAGATCTTAGCCAACTGGCACCAAGATTACCTTTTATTTTGAGCCTTTGACAAAACAAATCTACAAGTGTTCAAAGTTTTTTGCCTATAGCACACCCAGTTTAAAATCAATAGCCATTTTTATTTGACCACCAAGTACCACAGTGGATGCCAGATGTGATCATTCTCAGTATCCCTGTCTAAAAAACTAGACTGTTCAGCATTTGTGACATCCTGTGCTAACAACTTATAACCTCTACCACTTTTTTTTTTTTTACATGGGAGAAAATACCACAAAACAAAACAAAACAATCCTTCCCTACAGCCTGACATGTTTAGTTTCAGGAGGCTATTAACTTAATTTTACTAAACCTGCAGTTCCCCAGTGTCTAAGCTGAATGTGCTACAGCTGACTAAAGTTTCCAAACACAAATCTTGTGCCTTTTCCATTAGCCAGACATCATAGTGATTGTAGAAAATGCACCTTGATCAATAAGTGGCAGAACTCACAAGGCCTGTGAAGATTTCCTGCTGGCCACTCCCTCTCAAGTACATTTGAGAGTTGGTTTTGAACTGACTTTATAATCTAGTCCACAGGCACACAATTTGGATTACTGGAACATGTTCTATGAGGGGGTGCCTCTGGAGAGTGTTCAGAAACTTCAGTTGGTTCAAAGAGCTGCAGCCAGGTTGTTAGCTGGAGCTGGTTACAGGGGTCACACAACTCTCTTGTTGAAACAGCTCCACTGGCTGCCAGTCTGTTTCTAGGCATAAGTCAATGTGCTGGTTATAACTTTTGAAGTGCTATATGGCTTAGGTCCAAATTATCTGAAGGACTGTATTCTCCTATAAGAATTTGCCTGTTTTTTGAAATTTTCTTGAGAGCTCCTACCTCTCTGTCCCATCATCTGCACAGTACAACTGGCTGGAACACACTCAGTAGCTGATCCCAGGTTCTGGAACATCTTTCCAAAAGAGATCAGACTGGCACCCTCTTTGCTATCTTTGTGCAGGTAGGCTAAGACTTTATCATTCATTCATTCTGTCAGTCATCTGAAGACAGAATGTTTAAAGGGACCAGGTCTTGCAGAATTGATGTAGTACCTGTTGCTTTTAATCAGGGGTCGGCAACCCCCGGCCCATGGGCCGGATGCGGCCCGCGGAGGCAGCAGGACCAGCCCCAGCCCAGTCCTGTCACCGCCGCCTCCTCCTCCTCGGCCACTTGACCGCGCTGCCCTCCTCCTCCTCCACCGCGCGGAGGAGAAAGAGGAGGGCCGCGTGGCCTGGGGCAGAGGAGGCAAAGGGGGAAGTCCCGCACTGCCCTCCCTGCCTCCCCGCGTGGGCCCGCGCCACCCACCTCCTTCTCCTCTGCCTCCTCCGCCCCGCCCCCAGGCCGCGTGGTGCATGGAGGAGGGGGGAGGAGGAAGAAGAGGAGGGGGAGGAGGAGAAGAAAGAAGAGGAGGAAGAGGAGGAGGGGGGAGCAGAAGGAGGAGGAGGAAGGAAGAGGTGGTGAGTGGCCAGAGGCCTCAAGGTTTTTTAAATTTTTATTTTTGGGTGCTTTTAATGCTAACAAGTCTCCCTTGGTTTGACAATGATAGTGTGATGATGATGATGATGATGATGATATGAGTCAGCTTCAGAGACATGCACACACTGTTTCTGAAGCCAAGAGAGTGTGACTTTCCAAAGTGCCTTTTCTGTGTGTTTTTGATTCTTTAATGGTGATATTGATATCAGGAAGCCTCTGAGGCATGGCCAATGTAAATTGCTGTGCTTTTTACAAACTCATGCACAGTGAAGAAAAACCAAAGTCCCTTGACCAAGTACACACTTCTGAGAAGTCCACTTGGTGCAAGAAATGTGAAACCACCTTGACATGTTCAATATGCATAGCCATGTGAACTCATCTTCAGTGTGAAACCCAAAGAGTTTGGTTATGCAATAAGCCTCTGAAATATGCAAGAGGCCATCTTAAGTAAAGCCATGTCCAATGCCCAAATGTGCTGTTTGGAATGGGGGGGGGGGGGGTTGGCCAGAAAGGGAAGTAAATTTTTGCCATCTGTCTAGGAATAATGCCCAAATGTCCTCCATTTTGATCATACCTAAAAAAACTGGATTTTATTTAACATTTTTTAAAAATCCTCCAAATTTTTCGCCATGTCCTCCATTTTAAAAAATGCATCCTACATTTGAAAATGTCCTATATTATTTAATTATTTATTCCCCACCTCCACCCCCCGTTGTCTGGGGGACATCAACCCGGCCCCCGGCTCAAAAAGGTTGCCTACCCCTGCTTTTAATAGTTGTGTTTTTAACTGGTTTTAATTTTATGGATTAGTTAATTTTTTATTTATATTTGGCACATTTTTTAAAAATTATGCCTCTTTTTATGAGATGCCTTGAGACCCAGATTGGGAAAAGGTGGTGCTAGTATCATCTTCATCATCATCATCTGCTACTGTGGCTATTAGTCTCTTTGGAAGACCTGTTGTTGTGTTTGCTTTGCTTCTTGTCTTTAAATAGTTTCTGGATGTGGGTAAGGAGAGTGGCTAAACTTCATACTTTCCTCTTTGAAAGAAACCAGGCAAAAGAAGAGAAGACTGAGAGATACTATGGTAGCCAGCTTTAATTATCTGAAGGAATGTCATATAGAATCTGCATGCTACAGAGATTAGAATATGAATTAATAGATTTAAATGACAAGAAAAGCAATTTTACCTAAACATCTGGAAGAACTTCTTTACTGTAAGAACTGTTGGAACCTACTGCCTTGCAAGTTGAGGGACTCTAGATGTTATTAAATAGAGGTTGGATGAGCATCTTCTAGGAGTACTTTAGTTTTGTATTCCTGCATGGAAGAGTGTTGGACAACAAAACCATGGAAGCAAAAAAGGAAGAAATTCAAAGGTGCCTTTCTCAAAACAAGTAGTCTGCTCACCTCTATTGTAGGATCATATTCATCAACAAAATGGTTCTGGATAAGCTGAATTGTCAAAGCACTTTTCCCTACACCTCCAGCTCCCACAACCACCAGCTTGTATTCTGTCATCTTCTGGCCAGTCCCAGCTCAGGGACCCCTCACAACACAGAGACCTGAAAGAAAAAAAGAAAAGAATTAACAACCGGAAAGTTTGGATGAAACTTAGCTCCTCACAACCATCTGCCATTCAAGTTACATGACATCATACAACAAAGGACACCATACCAAAACATTGCAAGGAGTACTGAAACAAAGCAGAAACATCACTTATAAGGCACCAAGTTACAGTCGCTGATAATCACATTCTCTGCTGATATGAAACCCCAGTCAGTTAAAAACTGTTTTCAATGCACAGACATGGAAAGTCATCAACACTGAGATGCACTAAAGGGGATTATAACCCTCTTAAGGCATCGTGCAAAAACTATGTAGGGCAGATAGAGTGAAACACACACAGGAAACAGGCAAGGGATGGATGTTATTCATTATTCAGACCCAGTTAAACAGCACTTATTAATTTTACATTAAAATATATTGCCAACTGTGGGTGCAATGGGTAGGCAATAGAATCTGAACAGGATTCAAGCTCCAGCTCAGTGATGGACCCCCCCCCCCCCCACTCTTTCACACACACAGACTGCCCCATACGGCTGATGTGAAGAAGCTAAATATTATAAAAACTTTGCCTGTGGACATATTAAATTACTGCTAGTGAAACTGGTATATTCTTCCACATATCCTGATTACAAAATTCATTCTCTTTCCCTCAGCAAATGAAGGACTGGCTATGTTAGAAGTAAAATTGATTTCTTTGACTTTCTTGTTTTAAAAAGTGTTTTTTTAAAAAGCACAAACTTGGAGCCAATTAACTTATTTTTGTTCCATGGGTTCCTGGCTCTGCCCACCTCTTGCACACAATTGTATTGACAATATGACCTAAGAAGCAAAGAAATCACAGCAGTGGTATCTGTCATCTGCTAGTGACACAGCGGGCTTGTTTCAGAGGTTAGCTTGAACTATGCAAGGTGCTGATCCTATTTTGGGAACAGGGGTTCATCACTCCACTGATGTGGAAACCTCCAGCTGCCAGGGAATCACAGACACAGTTCACTGCAGTGTGCACAATTATATTTTGGTTTATGACCGTAAATAAATTATGATGATGGTGCGCATAATTAAGAGCTTGCAGAGGGCTGCTGTATCATCACACCCTAGTGCTGCACAAGGCAGGGCCACTCCTGACTGATCTTTGTAAAACAAATCATGCTGTCTGATCTGGCCCTTATTCATAAAATTCTTGGGTATGCTGTCCAGGGCCAGAAGAAAATGATTAACTAGCAATCAAAAGGTACAAAGACAGACTAGCTAAATAAATTAGTGGCATTAAAGTCAGACACAGGCGCTCAGCTGTGGTAAGAAAGTGCAACAGCCAGGCGTCTTTTATTATCTCTTTCCTTTATCTTAATTTTTAAAAATTTATATTGCTAGCCCACCATATGGCCCCACTGGAAAAACATACATTTAAGAAATGTTACAACAACAAAAAACAATAATGCTATGACTTACTTAAACTACAGACCCAACAGAGCAGTAAAGACCAAAGAAATTCAGTTTAAACCAGTAAGGTTGCTTAAGTAATGTTACAGGTGGTGACATTTCTTATCACTCAATGCCTCTAGGGCCCTCTGGGGGATGCTGGGATTTGTAGTTCAGAAGTGAAACAGCTGGAGGGCCACAGATTCCTTAGCTGTGCACTAAGAGAAAAGCACCATTGGATTGTTGCTGTTGCATACCTTCTGTATTTCCCATTTGTGGTGACCTTAAAGCAACCCTGTCACAAAGTTTTCTTGGCTAGATTTGTTCAGAGGGAATTTGCCTTTGTCATCCTGTCAGGCTGATAATACAATTCATTCAAGCTCACCCAGTGGGTTTTCTTGCATGGATTCAAAACCTTGTCTTCAAAGCTGTGGTCCGACACTGAAACTGCTACTCCACAACAGGCCTTTATATTTTCTAGCCTGCACTATAAACAATTTTCTCTAAAGAGATCCACTTTCCAGAAATGGTTAAGAAACTCTTCTGTCCAGCACTGGCTATCAGGGGGGACACTGCAGGGTTTCACTGACTAACTTAATGCTTCAGCAGGGCTACAGCATCCCTCCTTCATAAGCCTCAGGTTTATTCTTATACAAGAGGTAGTATTAAAGATGAATAGATACTGTATAAGAAGCACAGTAGAACAGATGGAAATCTTGAACAAAGCCATTTGCAATCCCCCAAATTGGCAGGACAGGAGGGATGCAAAAACAATCACCCAAATTTGCTTTAGTGTAACAAGCAAGATGCCCCTCTCCTCACCATAACACCTCAGTGGTGGTGCCGGTGGGTATTTTCTCCAATTTCTATCTAGAACACAACATTCAACTCAGCAGTATATGTAAAAGAGGCTAGGCGGGGGTTTGTTTGGTTGTTGTTGTTTTTTAACTAAACATAAGCATTCAAAAGTAAAACCCAGCCCACAAATTATCTCTGGCTTCTCCAGCTGCCGAAAGGTCAATAAAACAATCATCGGCTGACAAAGGACTCAGCTCCCAGTGTCCAAATGCGTCACTTGTCTCCCTGATTGGAACTTCTCATGCAAGCACTGGAGCAGACACACATGTTTCCTTGTTTGCAAAGGCTCTGTTGCAATGAAGAGAGGCATTTAAAATTAAGAAATTAATAAGTATTTAATAAGTAATGTGTAGCCCTCCAGGTATTGTGGGTCTGCAGCTTTCACCACTCCTCAGCATTAGCTATACTGGTTGATGGGAATCATAGTCCAACAGTATTGGGGGAGTGGAAGGATTCCCACCCCTGAGGTATATGGTTGCTGAATACAGAGAAACTGTGTTCCACCATTTAAACAAGATTGCATTCAGCTGGAAAGGGCAAGTTCACATCATGGGAGAGCTGATAGCTCTCTCATCAGAAATATAACTATTCCTTTTGTCATGGAACACCTTCTACCAGCTTTGAGAGATTCATCTTTTATCATTTCTAAAAGGAAACCAAGACCAGGAGCTGCAATGATCTAATGTTTTTGTTGTGTGCCTTCAAGTCATTTCCAACTTATGGCAGCCCTAAGGCAAACCTATCATGGGCTTTTCTTGGCAAGATCTGATATAATTGCGTGGAGTTGTCCCTCTGTGCAGACTTTGGATCTGCATTCCTCGCTTACTTGCAAAGGGCAAATGGAGGGACTTTGAATGGGGTGTGTACCTGTGGTGCATGCCTGTGGGGCTACACCACCATTCAAACCAATAGGACTTGAATATCAGCGGATTTCCATTTTCGGGGTGGGGATAGGTCCCTCATGAAAATGGAGGGGCACCTGTATATTAATACTGTGTAACATTCCGTTTAGCATTCTAAAAGAAAATATTCCATAATACATTCTCTCCATTTTTCCAGGGGAAAATGAGGCCTTTCCCCCTAATTTTTCCAGTTTTTTTCCCCAAGCCTTCAACATCTTTAGGCAGCCAGGCTGCAATAACCTGTCAGCTGCTTTATTATAGCGCACTAGAAGTAGTACTGCCTTTGTGGATGACTTTGAATCTTTAATTAGTGCTGAAACTGGATGAAAATTTATCAGTGATACCTTTTTATTGGCCAACCGAAATGCACAATATACTTTTTGCATGCTATCAAAGCTCCATGGGCTTCTTCATCAGACAAGATGTTACAAACCAAACAGGAGGATGAGAAGAAAACAATTGGAGACGTTATTCAGATGCCTGCATGTTGTTTCAGTCCTTAGTAGCGATGGTACACTGGGGAGCATATACTGTACTTTGTGCAGCCAGGCTCCTCCTCCTTCTGGCCATGCGACAATGCATCCAACAGGGACCCCTCTTTTGCAAGCCACTTATGTCTCCATTCCAGTGAGGTCACAGGCTTCTTTGCAGACAGGGAACATTAGATTCCTCAAGAAGTCTCCATGTTTTTGCATCAGGAACATTTTGGTAGTGTAGAGGTAAAACATGCGAATTCAGTCCAAATTTAAGAAGAAAAAATTGTTTTACCTTGGTTGGAGGTCCCAGTCCACAGGCCACTCTTCTTGGTTCCCCTGTTGCAGCTACAATGTGGTATTTTGGTTGGCCAATAAAGGTATCACTGATGGATTTTTTGTTTGCATTTGTTAAATAGCCCACATAGCTATCCCTGCACGTTGGCTGAAAATTGGCAGACACAAAGAAAAACCACCAGAAAAACCAGTAACACTGAAAATGCCATAATGCAGTTTGACAAATATGAAAATTCTCCCCTGAATGGTGTAATGGATGTAGTGGTTGAGCACTGGACTACAACTCTGGAGATCAGGATTTAATTCCCCACCTGACTATGGAAACTCACTGGGTAACCTTAGGTGAGTCACACACTCTCAGCCTCAGAAAAGCCCATGACACATTCACCTTAAGGTTGCCATATGTCAGAAACAACCTGAAAGCACGTAACAACAACAATGTTCTAAAACTCTGATTTTACCACACAGGAGTCTCCTATGAAAGGTTGTTGCTGCTGAAATGTTTCCTGTCACCTTAAATATAGGTAGGAGTTTGGAAGCAGGGTATAGCCCTTTTCTGTGTGAATTCCCTTCAATTCATGATTTATTCTAACAGTGAGGAAACCTGTACCTCAGAAGCAAAATTTCCTTTTAACCAAATTTTGCGAACTGATTTCAAACTCTAGTTTCAATCTCTGTTACGGCAACAGCCATGTGACATCCATTGTGAAAACAAAATATCTACTATGGTCAAGGCCAAATGAGGAATTTGGGGGAGGGTGGAGGGAGGAAACAAGCTAGTCTATCAAATGCTTCTAATCACCCAATCATGATGAAGAGACTGGGAATACTACCTTTTCAGTGATCATATATCATTCACAGATTGGATTAGACCAGACTTTACAGGACCCTTCCAAACTGCTGAATCCTATCATCAAAACAGGTTCAACAACTTGGACAGCTGCTTAAATGTTTGGACTTTAAAAAGCCGGAGTAGATCCACAACCCCACTGACAAGCATGTCATCAACAACCACCGGCCACGAGACAGCTATTAATGGAATAAATGGATAGAATTATTGGAGGGGAGCTTGCTATAATCTAGTTAAGACACTCAGTAATATGTTTCATTCAGTATAAGTTCAGTATCCTTTATCTAGAATTCTGAAATCCAATGTACTCATCTGGCCGAATCAGAGACCAGTGGTGCAGCAGTTCTTATGTTCTCATAATCATTTATATTATTATATTTATATTAAACTGCTATATTGATAACCTAATGTGATTCAAAGGATGGATCCAGAAAAAAATCATGATCTTAAATTGTTATGAGTAGTAATTTGGCATTCATCAATCCTGTACACACAGCAATCGCTCCATGAGAAAGCCTGATATAAACATACTGAATGGGAAAACAGCTTATTTTAGTCTCATTGGAACCGACAGCTTCCCTGCAGAGATAAAGCTTCCCTTGGTCATGAAGGAAGGAAAATCAAAGAGCAAGGACACAATGCACATCATGCCAAGGATAAAACCACTGCTCTGCAATTATTCTGATCAAATCACCACCTTGTCACAAAAGGAACAGAGGTGAACCAGCAAGCAAGAAAATGGACAGGGCCAGCACACAACACAGACAAGTAAGGAACTATACGGAAAAGAACAAAGCTAGGAAGAATTACTTTTTAAGCACCTCCTCCCAGAATTTGTGTTAATTCCCTTAATTCTATTTTAACAATGATGGAAACTTTTATGTCTTCATCACCATTAACTGAATGTTCTTTTGATTCTGTGAGTGCTAATTGAAAAAGTAATGTTTTCCTAGCTTTAGAAAACATGCAAAAGGAAGAACTATGCATAGGAACAAAGCAATCAGGAGGTACAATAAACTACATACTCAAACAAATATCCAGCATCCATTGGACTGGGCAAGCAGCCACACTATCCTAGATCATAGAATCATAGAGTTGGAAGAGACCACAAGGGCCATCCAGTCCACCTCTGTCATGCAGGAAATCTCAAACAAAGCATCCCCGACAGATGGCCATCCAGCCTCCGTTTGAAGACCTCCAAGGAAGGAGACCCCACTACACTCCAAGGGAGTTTGTTCCACTGTTGAACAGCCCTTACTGTCAGGAAGTTCCTCCTAATGTTGAGGTGGAATCTCTTTTCCTGGAGCTTGCATCCATTGCTCTAGGTCCTTGTCTCTGGAACAGCAGAACACAAGCTAGCTCCCTCCTCAATAAGACATCCCTTCAAATATTTAAACAGGGCTATCATATCACCTCTTAACCTTCTCTTCTCCAGGCTAAACATCCCCAGCTCCCTTAGTCGTTCTTCATAGGGCATGGTTTCCAGACTCTTCACCATTTTAGTTGCCCTCCTTTGGACACGCTCCAGTTTCTCAACATCCTTTTTAAATTGTGGGGCCCAGAACTGGACACAATATTCCAGTTGGGGCCTGACCAGAGCAGAATAGTGTGACACTATTACTTCCCCCAGAATCATTGTCTTTTCTAATGATTCATGCCTTCTCATGATGTGTCCAAAGTATGACCGGTTCAATTTAGTCATCAGATTCAAGTTATAGATAAACACACAGAGGAATAAAATGACAAAAACATAGTCCCACATCTGCCTATGGACAAGGATGCCCTCCAGTTGAGAAGAACTGCTAAGGAGGAGTGTGTGTGTGCCTATCTGCAGTACTAAGAAAGACGAGAGTTAAGCAATCTGGCAACCAAGCAAGATACTAAGCAGAATTTGATCTGCTGTATTCAGAGTTATACTCAGATTATCAAATTCACAAGTATGTTTTTGTCTGTGCAGCAGCAGGACTGGAGCCGTTGTAGTTCCAGCTCAGATTCAGCCTCTGACTCTATGTCTGCATTTGTTTACATCCTGACTCCTCCTCATCCTGTAGAGCAGCCAGGAATCTCAGCAGAGCTACAGCATGACTATGAGGCAGCAGACTTTACTCAAATGGAAACTAACCCATATAGCTCACTCAGTTGAACCGTTAGCCATGAAGGCTCCTCCTCTTCCTCAACCTGGACTCTATAGGACATCATTAAGAGGGAAGGGCAGGGATCAATTGATGAATGATAATCCAGTTGCAACTCCTGTTACACTGGTACCCCGGGATACGAACGCGCCGCGTTACGAATTTTTCGGGTTACGAAAAAAAAAATATTTAATTAATTATTTCCGGGTTACGAAGGTTTCCCCGGGTTGCGAAAAAAAGCCGGCGCTGTTTTAAATGGAGCCGCGGCGCAGCCGCGGCTTTTTCCCCATTAGCGCCTATGGGCTATTCGGCTTACGAAGTATCCCGGGTTACGAAAGCGGCGGCGGAACGAATTAATTTCGTAACCCGGGGTACCAGTGTATTTTCTAGAGGGGGAAATAAACCCCATAAATTTCTCAATGCTACTTCTTCCTAGAATAATAATCTTAATTTAATTTTTGCTGAACAATTATTACAAGCCCCCTTCTTGTGCAGAGACAAGCACATGCTGTTGTTGTGAACTGCCATCAAATCAACTTTTACCTACATCAACCCTATTAAAAAGAAACATCCAGATCACCCTGTTACCTACGGACATTCTCAGGTCTTGAAGATTCAGGGCTGTGGCTTCCATGACTTAGTCTACTCACCTGTAATACAGTCTTCCCTTTTTCTTACAGGTAATTTTAAACTGTTGCACACCTCAAGGAAAGGTTGCATTTACTCCACACTCAAACACACTGGGTTAGTGAGACTTCAGGAAGGCTTGTTGTCTTAGTGTGCCTGAGCAGAACTCACATGAGTACTTTCTGGGTACTCATGATCTCACATTCCCTGCTGCTGCTCACTATGCTTTTTTAAAGGGGCCCTCCAGAAGGATGTGAGAGGCAGAGGTGGTGCTGCAGTGGAAAGAGGAAAATTGACAAAGGCTGCCTCCATCCCATACCTCCAGCAGTAGAAGCCTCCACTGAATCCCCATATACAACCAGAATGAACCCTTCTGATTGCAGGATAGTAGCTCTGAATCCAGCCAAGTGATTATAAGGTGAACAAGTTATAATAATTAACCCTGCACATGTACTATGCAGGCTTCCAAACAAGTACAATGTCTATAAAACGTTGTATGTGTCTAAAGGTAAGAAGGATGACAAATTAGCAGCAAAAGGACTGTGCCTGCCCCTTGAGAACACTGGAGGAAAGAATGCCATTAGCCACAGCTCTGAATTACATGTCCATGATAGAAAACACAGTTGCTGTCAGATAATGTTTGAAATGACCTTGAAGACTGGAAACGAACCAAGTAAGGCAAAGGAATCTCTCCCCTCATTCTCATTTCTTTCTCTCATTATGTCATAAGCAGTAAACTAGAATATTAGATCCTTTCAGAATTAAAACTGGATACACACTTTACTCTTTGAAACCAAAACCAGATTATATAAAAGTTAACGATTAGTTGCTGACAGTGTAGTCCATCCTAGGTTTTTTTTCTGTGAACTGTCCTTACCCCAGAACAGTGATTTCTGTAAAAACATGAAAGACAGTTGCCTCTACGTTGGAAATAATGTGGTTATTCAAATCACGCCCTGTGCAGAGATGCAATACAAGTCATCTGGACCCCTCACAGGTGCTAAATGGCCTTGTCTCCCTCCAAAGCAGGACATCAGGGAGATAGACAGTTGCCTGCCTTATCTGAAGGCCAGTACTTTGGGCTCACAGGAACCTTAAATTCTCTCATTTATTTGCTCATCGTGCAATAAAATAATTCTCCTACAGCATGGGGCTTGGAAATTACTAGAAATCAGCATCTTAAGCTCTGACTGGGGCCTACATTTCACAGAGACTGTCCCAGCTCACTACCAGTCTCAGTTATCATAAAACCAGTCTCTTTCCCAACTGCTGCTCTTCAGTTCAATCTCACGTGCTACTCAATCTCATGAAAAACACAACCTTTTCCTTTAGCTGAAAATGTATACTATTACTATCGTCATCATAATCACCACCACCACCACCTTTATTTATATCTGCCTTTTTTTGTATAAAACCTTTAAGAAAACCTTTTGTAATTCAGTTGCCTACCTCCTCCATGGGCCATGTCATAGGGCTGAATACCACTTTTCTTGGTATGGAGAAAAATGATGGAACATGAATTTAAACACAGCAACATCCAAATCTGAAACTTTAAAACTAAGTAAATATCTGTGTTATAGGAGCAGCGAATAAGCTGAGAAACAAAATGTAGGGGAGATATAATAACTCCTTCATAAGATATACTGTTACATCATGTCACAATAAAGTCAAGCTGCATACAGTCATTGGAGAGACTTAATACTGATTTCTGCCTTATGAGAAAGGAGTGAATGTGTGCATGTGGTAACACGCAACAACGTTCCAGGCAGGCCAAAGGACAAAGTGTGCCTTAGGGAAAGTTTAATGTGCACAGTGCACACGGATATGAGTAAAGACATTTTGCTTCCTTGCCTATTTCTGTCTCTACCATCCAAAAAAATACTGCAGCAGAAAGTAAAACAGCCATGCTCTGTTGTTTTCATACTGCAACACAGTTTGGGAACTAGAATACCTCACTTGGGTATTCTGGATATTACAGTTCCAAGCATATTTTTTCCAAGCTCCATAATACTTCCAGAGGAAAAGGACTCATGGAATTTTAGCAACATAGCTGAGCAAAGATGATGTGATACATTAGAAATTGTGATAATGCTTGGTAAAGTGGGATACAGTAGGAAAAAAGGAAGGTGATAGATTCATTCAAGGAATCCAAAAGCTTGAGCTTGCAAGACTTGAGCAGGGCTGCTCTCCACAGGGCATCCTGAAGGTCGCTCATTCACAGAATCACTGCAAGTTGAAACTGATGTGAGGGCAATTAGTAACAAAACCAAGTGAAGATGCTGAGACTGGCAATTTATCTGAACCATGGTTAAAGAACTGGGAGCATGACATCTGCACTGAAGTTGTCAGGCATATCAACTGGTGAGTCACAATTTCCAGTGCCTGAATTTAATACCACTGTTTCTAATATACTTTTCTGTTCATGCTTTAACAAAACAGTTCTTGGAATATAATTTTTTAACTTTTAAAAAATATCTTTAAAAGCCATCACCATTATCTAAAATATTTTTAAAATATTTTAAAACATTTAAAATTTTTATAAACAATTTTAAAACATTTTAAAAATATTTTAAAGAGCCATTACCATCATCTAGAGCAGTGCTTCTCATGCTGATGTGGAGGACCATCAATGTGTCATTGATGGACAACATATTAGTGCCAATTGGTTACAATTGTTTCTTTCTTTCCTGGAAACTCATTAGAGACCAGCACCGATCCAGGGACTACTACCACTTAGGCTGAGTGAGAGCACCATTTTAAATTCATTTTTAAATTTAATATATAGACAGGAAACCTCTAACTCAAAATCCCTGAAGAACCAGTGTTTAAATGACTTATATCCAAAAGAATACGTTACCAGTCATTGTGTTTTTTGCAACTGAAATGTCATTATGCCCTTGTTAACCTCAAAAGTAGTGCATTGCAGGGAACAGCATTATTTGTAAAATATTACCTCTAAACTCTGAAAAAGTGATGTATAGTCCTCACAGTTTACTGTTGTTTCGCCTCCCCTGCAGAACTTTGCCATCCTTGAAAGATATTGAAGACTGGGTTACAAATATTTCTTCAGTAACTCTCTTATATCGCACTCCAAGAGGACTGTGCTTCCAGTATTTTCTTTCACCAGAGTCAGACTTCCACAACTGCAGGCACCAGATGATGTTCTTGGAATGCTTCATTTTTAAGCACCCGAGACAGATATCAAAGTCACCTGGCAAAGCAGTTTTGAGTTTCACTGCCCTTCAGCTCTACTGGGAATAACAAATTTGTTCCGCAAGAACTCATCTCATGATCCGAAATCTGGGCCTATATATAAATATTTTTCTTTTACAAAGATTTCTCACTCCCATATTATTAAATTGCACAGACTGCTTGTCATAAAATTATGCCTCAGCAGCACTCAGTGAGATTATTAAAACAGTTTTTTCACACTGGACACAAACAGCATCTTTTTTGACAACAGTCTAGATTTTGTAGCAAATGTTCAATCTTCAGAAACAAACTACAGTACAATAATTAATGACAGAAGCTTCACTTAGCAAATGTTCTAAAGGTCAATTTAGATGTTACTCATCCCCAAGAACCTCTTGGCAGTGCAGAGGCTCCATAGGCAGAAGTTACAAAGAGTTATGTTGTCATATGTCCCCTAATCTTACAGGGGCCTGGTGTAACTTGCCAGTGTTGCACCCAAATGTGATGACACATGGAGTCAGGAACATTTAAACACTGCAGCATCTTCAGGAGGATCCACCAAAGGCTATTTAGAAGTGCTTAGCTGAGAACGGTAATATTTAACCCAGCATTATGGCAAAGAACAAGCTAAAAATTGGATCTTGTCCCAAGTTAGCTTTTTTTATTGGAGCAGGGGCCTGTGATAGAGAATGAAGGTTTCCCAAAGGACCCTTTCTTCTGCTGCCCCCAGACTGTGGAACTGCCTGCGAGAGGAGATACAACAGCTGAAAACCCTAACTGTTTTTAAAACAGCCTTAAAGACATATTTCTTCCAGCAGGCCTACCCAGTCAATTTTAAATAATGACTTTTTAATTGTATATGTACTCTGAGTGTGGGGAAATGATTTTATAGTGTTGTATTTTAACTGTGAGTTTATGTGTTTAATTGTGTTTTGTGTTTTAATATGTTGTGTCCCTCCTCGAGCCTTAAGGAGAGGTGGGAAAGAAATGAAAGTATTATTACTATTATTATTATTTGTGCTGCTATAACTACTACTACTACTACTATTACTTTAGTCAGCACTAATAATGGGATTTAGGTCATAATTTATGTCATTTTAAGCACCCTTCAGCCTATTTGAAGCCAGAACAGCCTATTTTTCAAAACACAGACTAGCTGCTAAAGTTTAATAGCAAATCTACAAAGCTCAGATCTACAATGAACTCCAGTCCACCAAACTCTGACCTGACCAACACTTATATAAGGCAGTTTTTCAATTTCTTACAAAAGGTAATGGTCTATTTGGATGGGCTAAAAATGTTTTTAAAATGGTCTAGAGACCCTTAAATGCAAGCATACACCGTTGCAAATAAACTTATGACAATGTGCATGACCCGTGGGGCTTAAATTCCTTCTTCTGGGAGTATTTTAAATGTTTTAATATTATTACTGTTTAATTCTGTTTTAGTACTGGGAATGGGGGGGTAGGTCTAGGGTTTGATTTTTTAACTCTATTGTAATTTGTTGTATTTTATTGTTGTAACCCGCCCGGATTCGTCGTGATTGGGCGGGCTAGAAATAAATC
>NC_056522.1:262940054-262955469 GCF_019175285.1 Sceloporus undulatus
TATTATTATTATTATTATTATTATTATTATTATTATTATTATTATTATTATTATTACAGGCAAAAGCATTTATTGATAATTACATGTTGGGAGGGAATAAATTTCCTTCCCTCTGTTTTCATATTTCTCAAACACACTCTCCTTGAATTATCTCTCTATTTGATTTAATGATCTATTTTTTCCTCCTGATTCTGCCTTGCCAATTTGAAGCAGGACAAGTAAATATTTAAGTAATTTTTGTAAGTATTTGCCATGAATTTATTTCAATATTTACATACACATGTTGCTATTAATAAAGATTTTGGCTCCAGCTTCATGAAGCAGGGTGTGAGAAACCTAGCATTCAGTTATTATGCACATTTGCTGCAAAGAAGTACAAAAGATAGGACAGTCTCAGAAATGTCTTATTCTGATTGGAGTTCAGTCTTTAATAGATATTACAGAATCTACTTTGCTGATTTTGCCGATCCCTTTGTTCATTTCTGTCAATCAGAAAACCAACTAAGATAGAAATCAACTTGTAAATGGTTCTGCTAAAACATCTGTAGCAACATAGGCCAGAATACATTTTTATGACAATTTGTAGCTATACAAGTGCCACTCAATAATTAAAACCAATAATTAAATTCAATAAAATTTGTGAATGACCACCACAGAATCAAACATGCATCAAATAAAACACTAGGCATGTGCCTTCATACAGACTGTCAACTTATGGTGAACCATGAATTTCATAGAATTTTCTTAGGCAAGGAATATTCAGATGTGGTTTTGTCAGTTCTTTGCTTTAGGGCAGCGATGGTGAACCTTTTACAGAGCGAGTGCCCAAACTGCAACCCAGACCCCACTTATTTATTGCAAAGTGCCATGTCCTCTGGCTTTCTAGTAAGAAACTCTGGCAAACTCTGTGCTAGAGTGACAGCATGTGTGCCAACAGAGAGGGCTCTGAGTGCCACCTCTGGCACATGTGCCAGAGGTTCGCCATCACTGCTTTAGGGTAACTTGTTATTGCTGTGTGTTTTGACTGAGAAAGAAAGAAAGAAAGAAAGAAAGAAAGAAAGAAAGAAAGCGCCCTGACAAAATACAGGAGTTTGAGAGAAAGTCTCAAGAAACAAAGCTTCTGAACCACATGAGAACTTCAAGGTAAGCAAGATTCAAGCACCATGTTTCAGCCTAAGATCCTAAGTACTTCTTAGCTCATTGTTGTGTGCCTTCAACTCACTTCCAACTTATGGTGACCTTAAGGCACAAGGTTTTCTTGGTATGATTTGCTGAGAAGGTTTGCCTTTACCTTCCGCTGAAACTGAGAGATGGTGATTTGCCCAAGATGATCAGGTGTGTTTCCAGGTTGAACAAGGATTCAAAATCTGATCTCCAGAGATGTAGTCCAATGCTCAAATGTCTACAGCATGCTAACAGTGGCATACTCCTGAATGAAATATGTTAACAAGTGTGGCAAACCTTTCTATCCCCTTATTCCTGACCATGAAATCAAACATGTAAACAAAGCACGTAGATATTATTAAACCTGGGTATATATGGGTTATTATTTTGTTTTGCAGTGCAAGAACTCCCCAGAATTTCAACATGTCAGTCATGTACAAGAAAAGGCAAACAGAAGAAAGCACCTTAAATTCGCAGGCTGCAACCATTCCAGGGCATTAACTAGTGTTTTATAAATGAAGGAAATCACAGGGTCTCCATTCATAAGTCACGGGAGGCTGTCATGATAAGCTAGCAACCCGAAGTATATGAAACAATCAAGTGCACTGAGTGTTGGAGTTGCCAAGTCAGCTTTCACTAATAGTGCCTCAATAAATGAGAGACCTTCAAGAGTCCCAGCCATTAACAGCTCTGATCAGGTCCTGCAAGCTCAGGTCCTTGGTTTCCTTGATTGAATCAATCCATCTATAATATGGTTTTCCTCTTTTTCTACAGCTATCAACTTTACTGAGCACTACTGTCTTTTCTAATAAGTCATATTATCCAGGCTTGACTTACTCCTATCCACTTCCAAGCACAATACAAAGTGTTGGTTATTACCTATAAAGCCCTACATCAGGGAAGAACCTGTTGGAAATACCATCTTCCAAGTACGTTGCTACATCCCAGATGGCCGTTTCATTAGTCTTCCCGATGAGCTCTGTCTTATGACCCCCCTGGAATCATTTAAAAAGAGCCTTAAAACTTTTCTCTTTTGTCAAGCCTTCCCCCCTGAACAATGATTCTTGTATCTCTGATGCCATCGATTCTCTGCCTACCCTGGATATGTATGTTGTATGATTATTTTTAGAGTTTTTGTATTATTGAATTTTATCTATGAGATTGTTTGTAATTTTTTTTAATTAGTCTGTAACCCCGCTTCGATCCTATGGGAGAGGCGGGGAAACATAAATAAAAATTATTATTATTATTATTATTATTATTATTATTCCTCCCAGGTCTTTTTATTCATCCTTTGGCAGTTCATGATACAGTACTCACAGAATTGTCTCCCAGTGTCACATTTCAAATGAGTTAATTTTTTTTCCTGTCAGCCTTTCCACTATCCAGTTTTCACAACTATACTAAGAAACAGGAAATTCTATGGCATAGATGATTCTGACGTTGATATTTATTTTTAGGGCTTTACACTTAAGGATCTTACCTGCAAGGACGTAGCCAAGGGGGGGTTCTTGGGGTCCAGACCCCCCTTCCATTAGAAAAATGAATGGCGTGTGCTGCTGCGCCGCCGCACCCAAGCCCCATTATAATGGTGGCACTTAGTCTGGACCCCCCCTTCCTAAAATCCTAGCTACGTCCCTGTTACCTGCTTCATTCATAGCTGCCTTTTCAAGTCCTAGCCCTCTAATTTCTTCACTGCAGACTCCATTTTGACTAATGACTGAGCTAAGATTTAAAAAAAAAATCCCTCTGTTGCTCATATAGCATCCCCATTCTTGGTTTAAATTTCCCTTCAGTTTCTCCAATCTTGTGAAAGAGATCTCTTGTTCTGTCTTTGATTTCTTCTTGTATTTCTTTGCACCAATTATTATTATAGTTACCTTTGGCCCTGCATACAAGTTGCTGAATAGCTGCACAACTGCATTCAGTATTCTGGCCCTGTTTCTGTCACCTTTTACTTTTGCTTGTAACCTGTCTTTATCTATGTGAAGCGTTTCATCTGTCATTCAATTAAACTTTTCTTTTCTTTTTGCTACAAACAGTGCTTTTTGTTTTGTTTTTGTATTCTTTCTTGATAATATCCCTGGTTTCAGTGGAAAGTTCTTCTGGATCCCAATCAAGCAGACTTAACAGTGCATATCTGTTCTTTATATGGTATTTAAATTCTACAGGAATGTTCTCTCTTTTCTCACTATGATTAATTTATTGAACTTCTTTACCTTTAACTCTTATTTTTGAAATTAGCAGTTCATGGTCGGTGCCAGCCATGAAAACCTACTGAGTATAGACAAGTCACATTCTCTAAGCCTTAGAGGAAGGCAAAAGTAAACTATCTGAATAAATCTTGCCAAGAAATATGATGTTTGCCATAAGGCGGAGTGAAACTGAACAACCTAAAGGCAGACAACAACAATGAAAGAATCAGCAGAGCAGTTAGTTTTGTCCCCAGCGGGAAAAAAGCCTTTTTGAATCCATTTCAGGATTATAACAACAACAACAAAATCAATACCAAGCTGGGGAATGAAATTGTTGAGCTTCAAGAACAGAGAAATCTTATGGAGAGAATTATTAGTGTGACTAAAAGTTTGGCTGTACTTGAAAAAATATGAATTCCCAGCTCCCCCCGAATTCTTCTTCACTTCAGATGCTCCCTACACCAGGAAAGTTACATGTCTTACATGCCCTAGAACTGGTGAAATCTATCAATTTATAGGATCAAACCAGTGTAGTGTAGTGGTTTGGGCACTGGACTATGACTCTAGAGACCAAGGTTCAAATCCCAGCTCAGCAATAAGGCAAAGACAAACCCCCTCTGAATAAATCTTGCCAAGAAAACCCTGTAATGGGTTCATCTTAGGGTTGCCATAAGTTGGAAATGACTTGAAGGCACACAAGAACAATAGGTTCAAGCATGCCCTACACTTGGAAAAGAATCATACTGAAACATGGAATGGCACTTGCAAACAAAGTACTGAAAACAAATTACCAAAAAACCTAAGGATTTTACTGAACATATTGTAGCAACTGCTGTACAGCTATCAAATGGTTACCATGACCTGAGACTGATATTTGCTTGGAAAGTTCAAGGATGTCTAAAAGAGAAGATGAGGAATATATACAAACAATGGTGGGGGAGCGATAGCACAACTACTAATAATATCCCACTGAAGCAGTTTGTTTCATGCTGAAAAAAAGGTTGAAGTGGCAAATAATTTGGCTTAGAGGTATTGACAATACTTTTCAAAGCACAATGACAGAGAGTGTAAGTATACTGAAGTATATTGAGGTCCTGAAGAGATTTGTAATACATTTTATAGTACAATATGGCACACAGAAAAACCCAGATTTGACCTGTTTACATAGAAGCTTGAAGTAAGAGAGAAATTCTTTCTAACAACTGAATATTTTCACATATCAAGGATGCACTATGTGACAATACCACCATACGGTGAAGGAGGAAGGGATGAGAATTTCAGTCACACAACAGTGTGCCATCCTAATCTTTCAGCCCTGCAATCCATACTGTTCATGACCAATGAAATGGATGTTACTCTGGATGATGGAGTGGCTTGAAAACATTTGGGTGCCAGAGAGTCTGTGTAGGTATGTTAGATGCTCCAAGGACTGATTAGTCTGATGAAGGGGTGGCTATTCTTAAAAGATAAAGGGTTTTTTGGTAACAAATTATTTGTGATATGTTAAATCATTGTACATTTTATGGGGCAGAAATCTTTTTTTTTTATCCTCCATACCATAACACTTTAAAATAATGTCACAATTTAAAATACTGTGATTCATTAATCATTAGCCAACATTTCATGTACTAATGACTGGACTTTACTTTTGTTGAGAGCCAGGAAGTACTCTGAATAGAGGTTTTTATCGAAATATTACATGGCCACAAACAGATTGTGTATTTCATCTTTTTGTGGCTTTATATGGATTATCATATGGTGTTCTTATTAACATTTCACTTTGGAGCAAACTCTATCTGACCTCTTAATACAGAGGTGTATCTATGTTTAGCACACACAGCAGTCAAAAAAAAAAACTATTAGTTTCTTGTTTTCATTACACAATATTCACAATACAGCTTTTTGACAAGTTTAAAGAGGACTTGTCTATATTACGTTTACAACTAGAGCCTGGGGAAGTAATAACTATCTCATGCATAAAATTTCATGTCAATTACAGCATAGCTTGTTGTTGTTGTGTGCCTTCAGTTGTTTCCAACTTATGACAACCCTAAGACAAATCTTTCAAGCAGAGCCAAAAATTAAAAACCCAAATTAACCCCAACTTCTCCCACTTCCCTTTATAACTTTTCAACCAAAATGTTAAAATTCTCTTGTCTTTCTATCCAGTCTCCCCCCCCCCCAATCCATCAAATTGTTCTTGAGTTATGGCCACATCACACAAGCCAAGTTATTAAATTACTACATTTATTATTTTTATTTTTTAAAGTATGTGTGCATGTCAAACCTACACAGACAGCCAAACCCCATTTATCTACAGAATAATCTATACAAAGTAAGAAATGAAGAGTTTAATTCAACAATTCATGAGTACAGGATTACACAACAGCCTCTACTATTACAGGTTTCATAACCCTGTCTTCAAATGAGTAGATTTCAGTAGTGGCATGACATAACATTATGGAATCATACCACCCCTGCATAATACAGTTTTAGATTATTGATACATGAAAAATTCCTTATATCATGTCACTTTTTTCACTTAGTACAGACACAAAGGTGCAACTCTTGCTCTGCTTTCCATGTATCCAAGAAGATGTACTCTGCTTCATAAGATGGGCTCCTCTAGTCCAACATTTTTACCCTGGAAACAATTTGTAGGTCTCAGGTATAATACACACACACACACACACTCAGTATATCTACAGCACAAAAAATAGGTTTTTTTAAAAAAAATAAAATCACAATATCTCATGGAATTCCTAGTAACCTCTTACAGAACCCTAAAGTTCTGGGGAACTCTGACTGAGAAACCCTTCTCTAGACTATTATGGCTAAGGCTTGATACCAGTTACTATAAACACAAGACAACTTCTGAATTCAGGATAGACTACCCGTCTGCTACATGAGGACTGAAAGTAATACCATCAGCCCTCCACATTTGCGGCTTTGACTTCTGCACATTTGATTATTTATGGATTTGAGAAATATGTTCTCTCTAGGAATCTCTGGATCCTCCTGTGTGACTCTGCTCTGTGGTGTCATTAGAGTTGTCACCCGGTGCAAGAACTCATAGTGACACCCTTGCATTGACCTCCTCCCATACCACACCATACAGAATCCTTAGTAATGTTTTTTGTACTCATAAATTGTAACTCCCATAGACCACTGCATGTAATGGTAACAGTTGCAACATAAATAACTAGCAAAATTAAAATTATACCTTTAAATTACAATATTATATGCTCAGACCAAATGTATTTACATATACATGTTGTTAAAGTGAAAATTTGGCAAAATGTGATGTTTGTTAAAAAAAATTAAAGAATAAAAATAAAATTTTAATTTTAAAAAATAAAATATTTTTAAAAAAAGAAACCTGGGCCTCTCCTTTCTCTTCCTACTGAGCCTCATGTCACTCACACTGTCTCTTCAGTGTTTTAAAGAGACATAGGTGAATGCCACAACCCATTTCTGCCCAAAGGCAGATGCTGAGCAGTAGTGTCACACACACCCTTAAGATATCACATGGTGTGGTTCACACACCCCTGTACACCCTAATAACAACACTGACTCTGTTAGAAGTTGACCATAGAGTCGTAATGGAGGACCTAGAGAGTCTTAGAGAAAGCATTGTCTAGGCATCTGTAGATCCTCCAGAGTCATCCTATGTTCATCATCCAGTGGATATTGATCGTACAGTGGCACTGGTGGACCTAGAAATTCCTAGAGACGAGTTCTCACAGGAAAAAAACCAGTGGGTTTTTTTGTATGTTTCCCACTTTTATGGGGGTCCTCAGCCCCTAGCCCCAGTGAATGTGGGAGACGTACTGTATGTCTAACCCACAGTTGTACTAATCCAGAAAGAAACAAGATAATAGAGCTGAAAGCAGAAAAAAGGATACCACGTTGAGGAAGACAGGAAAACATACACACCAGAAATGGGTAAAGCTTTGTAGGCAGAGGTCTTTCTCTTCATTTTTATTTCTTGAAAGAATTTCAAATTTGCCTTTCACTAAAGCAAATAATAATAATAATAATAATAATAATAATAATTGGAATAGAAATATTTATTTTTTATCTGCCTCTCCTCATGTATCAAGGCAGGGAAGAACAGCCGACCAACAAATGCACAGCATCAGCTAAAAATAAAATATGGAAAAGGTATGCAGAATTTGGACAGGTGGTAGTGCAGCCTGGTTCTTCAGAGGGAATCATGTTTCCACCCATCCTTGGAAAGGTAAGCAGGCGTTGAGGGGGAAATGGACATCTTCACTCTTTTCTTCCTTAGTTCTTTTGAGTTCAGTTACCAAAACTACATACAAACCTACATACCAAATCTACATACAGCTCTTTCTTGAAGTGTGGCTTGCAATACTTCCCATTTCAATCACATCCTCCTAATACACTCCATCCTAACACCTAGCACAGCCAGTAGCAATGTCAACCAGTTTTCCAGTATACAAAAAGAAATGAAAAGCTATAGAGACAAGATTATGCCAGAAAAAGATGCTGGCTGTCATCCTGGGTGTGCTGCACATATGCTGAAGTCTCTGTGATTAGTCATGCTTCACAAAGGCCCCAGAAATTGCTGTTCTCATCCTGTAGGCTATTAGCCAAAAGTGGGGGTTGAAGAGGAATGGCAGGACAAGCCAGATTCAAGAACTAACCTCTGTCCCCATACCCCATTTAACTGCCCACTCTCTTTAATAAGGCCCCCTGACTTTCTCTTCTAATCACTTAAAAACTGTTCATTTGTCATGGGATTTATCTGAGCCAACATGTATTTCTTAAGTAGAAACAAACACAGTTCTACTTTACAACCCAATTCTATGTTTATTTCACCTTAGAGTCACCATAAATCAAAAATTACTTGGAGGCACACAACAACAGCGACAGACAAGTCCTGAAAAGTACAACTGGACATACTGCTAAACCGACTATGGGAATGTACTTTTCAGAAGAATGGAAATAAAGGTGGCAGAATAAGTAGTGCGACTCAGCCATGTAAATCCACTGGGTGACCTTAAGCAAGTCACCCTCTCTCAACCTCAGAGGATGGCAATGGCAAATCCCCTCACTTGCCAAGAAAACCCCATGATAGGTTCGCCTTAGGGCTGCCAAAAGTCGGAAATGAATTGAAGTCTAACAACAACAACAAAACCCCCAAGCTTTTGAACCTTCTCTGGCTTCTTAATCATGCAAAAGATGTTTTAAAAATCATACAGGAGAAGAAATATGATGATATTAAGAGTGGCAGGCTTATGTTTTGGAGATGAATTTTATTGTCTTTTATTGCGATTTGCCACTAGAAGGGGAGTGGCCTCTGCCTGCACCGAGATCCGTCTAATGCAACTTAACTGTTGATAGAAGTAACATTTAAGACAAAACGTAGGCCTGTGACTCCAACATTGTTATTTTTCTTCTCCTGTGTGATTTCTAACATCTTTGCATGATGAAGGAGCCAGGGAAGCTTCAATAGCGTACATGACATATCTTGTGAATTTTGGTTGGTCAATAAAGGTATCACTGTTTTGTAGATTTTGAATTTTGTTGTATTTTGCTACATAGTCAACACAGACACTCTGAATGTTTCCTCAACAGCTCTTCAAACCAGCCTGTGAAATGCTAGGAGAGCCCTATTCATGGTTTACGCACATGCTAACTGCAGTAGTAACTATGTATACGAAAGTGACAGGCACACTCCTGCCTCCAGCTACATGTATTACATAATGTGTAGGGAACTGTCAGTGTAATCACCTCAGCATTTGCAAAACATTCCTGCATTTCATTGCAGAAAATCCCTAGTTCCTGAAAGGGCCTGAATCAGCATTGACAGGCATAACCCAGCTTACCTGACTAAAATTAGGGCATAGGTCCCAATAACATTAAAAAGTTATATTGACAGAGCATTATGCTAGGGAAAGGCACTCCTAGCCCTGTGTTGTGTAAACAGAAACACAGAAGACTCTTCAAATATCTCACTTCAGAATCTCATTGATACATTGCTCTAGTCTTTAAAAAAGTCAAATTTGGGAGAGTGAATAAAAACAACAGATTTCAGTCAACAAAGCTTCTGAAAAATATGATTGATCAAAGGAAAACATTAAGTGCGTTGCAGATACTGTATTTTATTAGTGGCGCTGTCCTCAATCCACCTCTCCTCTTCACTCCCACCAAACTGTTTTTCATTCCCTCTTTCATATTAAGTATGTAACTCTGCTATGCCAATTATGACAGAGAAGAGTGGCACAAAGCAGTTATACAACACTGCATCAACAAAATGTTGTTCATTAAAGTCCTTCTGAAATGTTAGGCATTTGGATCAATTGGCAAAGGCCAAACAGTACACTTGTATTTGACCACAGCCTCCAAATACTGACCAAATTCTTGAAGTGACTTGCATCACAGAAGCTGTAATGGTGCCTTACACATGAAGATAACAAACCATCATCCCCAGCCCACAACACATTTGCAAGATACAAGGTCTGGAGGACTGTTACAGAGCATCTTGACTTCCTCACAGAAAGGAGCAGTAAGCAAGATTCTAGGCTTCTAATACCGCAGTTTCATGTGTATGCCTTCATTCTGAAAGGAACAAATTTTTAGGCGTTTGTCAAGACAAATAAGAAAGAAAAAAAAGCAAGACTTTGGTATCTTTGCTGTCAAAACACTGAAAATCCCAGCACCAGATCCGATGAAGCAGCATAAATTACATTTGCCATTCCTGACAAGCAAAGTTCTAGAGCTTTGATACATACAACTAAACAGCAGGAGGGTTTTAGGAATACAATCAGTCATCTGTCATTCACTTACAAGGGCAGACCCAGTCTCAGAGATAGACATGAGACCTTGTTCAGTTAACAGAAGAAATGAAAGTAGAAAAAAGTGGTGAAGCCTTTGGGGGAAGTTTCATACACAAGATCTGCAAGAATTTGCATTCAAATGCGCTTACAAATGTGAAACCTGCACTAGCTAGTATGTTCATTTACTTCCTATCCTGCATTAACAACATTCTTGAGACAGAAATAGGCCAAGATAGGCTGAACAGTGTGTTCTAGACTTTTGTGAAGCCAGTCTTTCAGCCTAATACTAAACATGTTTTACAATGAGAGCTGAAATCCAACAAGAGTTACATGAAAACTTTCCTCCTTGTTAAATATACTTACAATATAAACCAAAAAGAAATTGTAGCTATTAATATGTAACTATTTTTCATGTCTCTGAAGATGCCAGCCACAGAAATGTCAGGAATAAATTCTTCCAGAACACGGCCACATAGCCCGAAAAACCCACAAAAAACTATTTTTCATGTGTTTTAACAATCTTCACAGATTGAAGACAACAGTAAAACATCTGGAGCTTTATAAAAGCAATAATTATGCTTCATCTTTTGTGCTGAGCCAGATGTAAAAAAACAGACTGGGTCTCAGAAAGCATACAAAATGATTTCATTTCACAAATGAGCCCACCAAGTTTCAGCCATGAAATATCTTTATGGCCTTCCAGGAAAACAAACACAAATGTCAACCTGTAAGGATTTCAAACAAGTGTCTGTAAAGCATAATCTCTGAATTCTTAGCAGGCTGAAACTGAGATTCAATCTCTCTTTTACATATAATCCCAATTCTTTCTGCTTTTGATTATTTGGGCTGATAAAGCAAGAATTGGTACAAAGGCAATGGGCCCTATCGCATGGGGTTAAAACAGTGGCTTACTTTTCCCAAATTCAGTGCTAATTCAGGAGGCAGCCATGTCTTATCACACAGAAATCGCCACCAAATCGCTGCCCGAGTCCATCTCAGATGCAGCCTGGGTTGTCTAAGCCGCTTCGGCAGCCCCTTTTATAAAACAGATGTTTCCGCCTTCTAAAAATGTCTGCCGAAGCAGTTTAAACAACCTGGGCTGCATCCGAGATGGACCTGGGTGGCAATTCAGCAGCGATTTCTGTGTGATAGGATGTGGCTGCCTCCCAAATTAGCACTGAATTCGCGAAAGGTAAGCCACTGTTTTAACCCCATGCGATAGGGTCCAATGGCTTTCTTCCCCCCCCCCCCCTTTTTTTTTTTTTTTTTACAAAAAGCCCAAATTTTCTGCAAGTATGTTGGATTGTAAAGTTGTAATACCTACATCTTGATAAGGTTTTAGATGCCAGAAACTGCTAACCTCTATGAATTTTGTTACACTACGTTACTTTTCCCCTTCCCCACTGCCTTCCCTTTTCCTTTTGTGTCTTGTCTCTTTAGATTGTAAGCCTGAGGGCAGGGAAATGTCCAATTAACAATTTGTAAGCCGCTCATATAACCATATCAAAGCTGAGCAAAGAGACTTCTGGACACAGCAGCCACCTGGCCATCCACAAAAGCAGCTCTGGGTCCAGGAGTAGCACCAATCTATAAACCTTGCCTTTCAGCGAGAGCGCAGCCCATTCAAAACAGTCTGCAATCCTAATCTCAGTTTAACTGTCTTTGTTGCTGTGTACCTTCAAGTCATTTCTGATTTATGGTGACCCTAAGGCAAACTGATCATGATTTGATTTTTGGTTTTTTGCAAGATTTGTTCAGGAAGTTTACCATTGCCTTCCCTTGAAGCTGAGAGCATGCAACTTGCCCAAGGTCACCCAGTGGGTTCCATGGCTGAGCTGGAAATCAAACCCTGGTTTTAAGAGTTGTAATCCAACACTGAACCCACTAGGCTGAACTGGCTCTATTTTAATGACCTGTAATCCTAACCCCAGATTAACTATTTTAATAACAAACAGAATTTCTGTCTTGTGTGAATCAACCCTTAATTTATTCACCCACATCCAATCCTTCACTGCAGCCAACCAACAGTTCAGGACTTCCCTTAACCAAATCAAACCAAACCAAAAACCCAGAGATTAAAGGGTAAAAGAGACGGGCAAAATAAAGTGGCTTCTAGCCACTTTGAAGGCAGGGCATTTAGACGAAGCATGCCTTGAAAGCAGCTAGAAACAGAAACGAAGCCACACTCTGAGGCAAAAAAAAAAAAAAAAAAAGCTGGGATAGTCCAACTTAGCCTGGAAAATGTGCATCTTCACCTCTGCATATAAAGGCCCTGTCACAAGTGCAGGACTGAGGCAAAGCAAAGAAATCAAAGTATGACAAGTCCAAAGAATATCATTACAACACACACAAACCAGACAGTCCAACTGGGAAGGTGTGTGTGTATGAAGGGGGCACGTGGGGGTGGGCTCCATGACTGTGCTTTGACAATGTATCACTCACACACCGATGCACCAATACCCTGTACTGGTGGAGCATCACATGTGTGACTATGTGCCTGATCAAAGGAGCAGCCATCCAATGAAATGGCATCTGGGCAGGATGTGGGTGGTAAGTGGAGTTTGCATGCAGCATGTTTGTGAGACAGTATTCATGCATGGTGGGGCAGCAACAACAACAAAACCAGCGGTGCAGTTGGACACTGTGCCATGCTTCCCATCTGCTCTAACCCATAGACAGATATCATCACCATACCAATGACCCCTATACTGAAACTCTGGATCACCTTTTCCAGTGGATTCATGTAGATGTTGAATGCATAGGGAACAGTACTGAGTTTGGAGAACCCCACAGACTTTTATGTCTAGGAGGCCAAGAAGGACCAGACCAATGCAAAACAGTGTCCCCAAGCGATGGGTTGGCATCGCCCATTGTGGTAACACATGATGTCATCCTCCATTGACCTCCTCTCATACCACACAATACAGAATCCTTAGTATGCTTTTTTGTACTAATGTTACTTGTAAATCATAATTTTCATATATATCACTGAATGCAATAGTAATAGTTGTGACATAACTAACAAAATTAAAATTATTCCTTTAAATTTCAATATCATATACATAGCCTAAATGCATTTACATGCACATTGTTTCACGTGGTTAAAGTTAAAATTTGGTAAGATATGATGTTCTTAAAGAAAATCATTAAATAATTTAAACATTAGTTTAAAAAATTAGTTTTAAAAAACCTGAGCCCTCTGCTTTCTCCACTCACTGAGCCTTGCCCCATTCACACCACCTCCAGCATTTGAAAGGTGAACACCACAGCCAGTTTCTGCTGAAAGGCAGATGTTTGGGGAGTAGTGGTATCACCCAGTGCAATCTCCGCACCCCTTAAATATGCCCCTGCCCCCAAGGCTGATATCAGTGAAGCAGAACAATAAGATAACATGATAGATGGCATCAAATGCCACTGAAGACTCCAGCAGGACCAACAAGGGCACACATTTCCCTTCTTGAGTTCCCAGTGTGACCCATAACCTAGAACAGAATGGATCCAGGTAAGTATGGCATACTGGTCTGTTAGTTAGACTATGACTCTGGGGACTGGGGTTCGGTTCCCTGATTGGCCATGAAACTCACTGGGTGTCCTTGGGCAAATCACAGCCTCAGGGGAAGGCAATGGCAAACGTGAATAAATCATGAATTAATCATGCCAGGAAAACCCCATGATAAGGTTGCCATAAGTCGGAAACAACCTGAAGGCAGACAACAACAGCAAAATCCACTGCATCCAACAAATCCTGGATTTGTGCTACCACCAATCACTGAGTGAGGTCATAAACTGGTTGATAGAGTAGTAGGTTCTAATGAAAATCTCCTCCACAGTGATCTTATACCTGTTTCTTTTAGAAAAAAAATTGTAAGAAGCATTTGCAGCTTCCAAGAGCCAGTGTAGTGTAGTGGTTTGAGCACTGGACTGACTAGAGTGCTGGAGACCAGGGTTTGAATCCCTGCTCAATCATTGCAAACCCACTTGTTGACCTTCTGCAAGTCACATTTTCCAGGTCTCAGAGGAAGACAAAGGCAAAATCCCACTAAACAAACCTTTCCAAGAAAGCCCCATGATAGAGTCTAGGAAGTTTATCGCACTTAGCTTAGAATGGCCCCTGAGTGTTCTGAAAGGGGCCATTCTGGGGATGGGAGGCAGCGGGGAACGCTGTATATCACACAGCGAGAATGCCGCCGCTGCAGAGCGTTCCCCTTCCATTCTTGAAGTGTTCCAGAGGGCTGATTTTCGAGAATGCTTGAGAAAGCGTTCCCAAAAATTGGCCCTGGGGAACGCTCCTAGAACGGAAGGGGAACGCTCAGCGGTGGTGGCATTCTAGCTGTGCGATATACAGTGTTCCCTGCCGCCTCCCGTCCCCAGAACGGCCCCTTTAAGAACGCTCAGGGGCCATTCTAAGCTAAGTGTAATAAACTTCTAGGACTTCCATGTCAACCTCCACCACCCATGTAGCCTGCCCTCCTCTGGCGGTTCTTATCAGACAGAATTGACATGGTCTACCAGACAAATCAGTTGGCAACATGCCTACACCATCATGATAAAGAAATTGAAACAAACAATTCATCAAAACCAGACAAGTGCATGACTCAGTCACCTATCCAGTATCTAACTCCAATACACAGTCAAAAAACATCCATAAATGTCAGAACATTTTCAGTTATTTTCAAAAGGCGGCATTAAACAACCTTTAACGCCTGAAGAAAAATGTCACAGCTCTCATTAAAATTACATTAGAACACAAATTCAATTAAAATTCTTGTCAACATCCACTACATTCTCCAGAAATATCTGGGAAAGAATGACATTTCAACAAAAGTGTGATGGATTCCACCAGGAAAACCTCTGAGAAGCTGAGCAAACAAGCACCGGAAACAAACCTGAGATGTCAGCCTTTTCAGAGAGCCTAGGATGGTTAAACAGCACTTCTGCACAACATTTTACCACCGGCCCTCCTTATTCATGGATTTTTTTATCCACGAATTCAAGCATCCACAGATTGAAAATATTCCAAAGAATATAAATTCCAAAAATAAAACCTTAACTTTGCCATGTCATATAAGGGATACCATTTTACTATACCATTGTATTCAATGGGACTTGACAATCCATGGATTTTGGTAACCACAGGGGTCCTGGAACCAATTGCATATTGTAATTAATGTAATGTGGTTTTAATTTTATGTTGTTTTAATAATTTTACTATGTACACCGCTTTGATCACTGCGGAAAAGCAGTATAGAA
>NC_056522.1:262955479-263044452 GCF_019175285.1 Sceloporus undulatus
ATTATTATTATTATTATTATTATTATTATTATTATTATTATTATTATTATTATTATTATTATTATACCAAGGGCCCACTGTATCATCAACACAATAAAACCAGCATTTTCTCCAGCAGCATAATATGTGACGAAGTGACCACTGGTTCGACTTCACATTGACCACTGGTTGTTTGTTTGGTTTTAAGGGAATAATTAGATTAGAGGAATGATGCTTCCATAAAACAGTAGGAGGGAGGGAAGGGGAAAGCACAAGGGGGGGGGGATAAAAATGATAATGCAAGAAAGATGGATATTATAAAATCAAAAAACCTCACAAAAACCCAGACTCCAAATGTGGCAATTTAGCATAACTGTATTCTCACTGAATAAGATTACGGTTTTGAGAAAAAAAATTACAGCATTCAGTATATTATTTGATGGTATAAAAGAGAGCCATTAACAAGGTTAAAATGTTTGTGACCTTCAATAATCTCTAAATGTCATGCTTTATTTATTTATTTATTTATTTACTATATCTATATTCCATTCTTCAGCCACAAAGTCTCTCAGAGCAGCTTAAAAATTGTTCATTTGACAGGTTCACAATCTAAATAAGACACAGAAACATGAGGAAAGGGGAATGGCAATGGGGAAAGGGGATTAAGTCTGGCTGATATTGTTTATTCTTAAATGTATTTGACCTTCTTGCAATTTTCATCCAACTGCAGTTTTAAAACTTGCACTCAGAGACGTATTGTGTATATGATTTACATATCACATTAACACTGTCCCTGCTATCCTAACCATAAAGTGTTACTGGTGAAATTCATTCATTTCAATTCACTGAATTTTTTGTTGATGTAACAGTTTGGACTCTGTGTTATCACCTACAAGGCTATGTTTGCAATCCTATACAACACACAGTTAACTGGCTGTAAGTCCCAGTAAACACAGTATGGCTTACTTCTAAGTGGATATATAGAGAACTGTACAGCATGACTGGACTTGTAGGTTAACATCCTACTGGCAATCAAATTTCTTCCTAAGGTTCCAACACAGTTCTCCAAAAGCTTTGGACTGCGACACCCATCAGTCCCAACCAGTATGACCAGAAATCGTGGGTGTTGTAGGCTGTTGCACCAGGCAGGGCAAGAGACAAAGAATCATATGTGGCTACAACACAAAAGAAACATTACAGACGCAAACTCCCAGTGCTCTTTAGTTTTCTAATAAAGTTCCCTTGTGTATCAACTAGTATATGACATCATCTCGCTGAACTCACAGGACTAGAGATTCCAAAGATACCATTCTTCAGCTGCAGCAACTTGCAGTTGAAAGCATTACTCCTTTAGAAAATAAGACCATTTCTAAATGGATTAGAACAGCAAGCCTCAACCTTTTAGTTCTCATGGCACATTTGGCATTTCCCGCCCAAGTGTCATCAGTGTCTCAACAAAACAGCAGTCACAGTAGGGCACAACAGACACAGTAGGGCATGTCTAGTTAAAGAAGACCAGAGAAATCCAGTGCATGGGAAAGGAACATATTGGTGGTCATCTCTGGTGTCTACCATGTTTTTGGAATGCTCTTATGAAATTGGAGAGTGTGGAATTCAATTCAATGACAGCAAAATTAAACAAGCCACAGGGTAATGGAAGCAATATTAAGGAATGAAGGAGGATAACATTATGAACATGGGGTCCTTTTGTATGTGCTGACAAAACACAAAACAAAGGGGTGAAACAGACCGCCCCTGACAACACCAGACTGGGACCACGGCAACTACACACTGCAGCCACAATCTGCCTTTTTGCCAGCTGAAAAAGAAGCAGCAAATAGCCGCTCTGTTTTGTACTGGCAAAAAGCCAGCTTTTTGGCTCTGCCACAACCAGAAGCGGGCTCCAGCAGCATGTGGCGTCTAAACACTGTGCTGCCGGAGCTTCCAGAAGCCGGCTCACATGTGGGTAGCTGGGAGGCATGAAGCCAGCTTTCAGGCATCTTGGGGGCATGCGTCGTGTAAATGCCACACTCCCAAACTGCCCAGAAGGCAGCACAAAGGGGCAGTTTCGCCCCATAGCAACGTAAAATGGGGCTTTTTGTGTTATTGTTTTAAAATGCATCTCTTGTTATGAAATATGAAACCAAGACTAAGGAGATTAGGGAGAGGTGGGGCACATGGAATTTCTATTAAGGAATCTGAAATAGATGCTCTAAAAATGTAAAATACCCTGAGCTTATGGGATACAGATTATGATAAATAGCAGATTTAATGAAACATACAAGCAAACAAATATAAACATTTTATCCATATGTTGTTCTCATATCCCACAAGAAAGTCCACAATGCTTTTTCAAATGTTGTTTTGTTTATTTTAAATATATATGTCCTTACAAACAAAAACAACTAGCTGCCAAATCTATATCAGGAGAAAGGAGAAAAAACTTTAAAACTCCTTTAATAACATACTGTACCTTTCCTGTACAATATAAATTTTAGAAGAGAAGAATAGGAACCAAACAAAAGAGAGGAAAGGAATGACTTAGCAACCAGGGCTTAGTTGTGATTTTTTCAGATTTTTCCTAACATGTGAAGCAGTCATACACTACCAATATTACAAGTGGTCATGATGCCCTGGATAATGAGAGTTGCAGTTGTACCCATCTGGAGGACACCAAGCTGAAGCAAGACTTGTGTACATCACAGCAAACAGCTATGCCTTGTGACAAAATGTCAGCTAGAAAAAGCTTTCTTTAGGCTACTCATCTGAAAACAGGCAGGGCCACACCCACGTGTGCAAGGATAACGCACCTTTCAACAATCACGCTGTGGAGACCTTCAGCCTATCTTTTTTCAGGAAATTAAATTTGTGTTAGTTTGCCTTACGACTCCATTTAATTTTTTTAAAATAGATTACTGGTAGAGCTCAATTTCCATTACAGTTACTGTACATAAAACATAATTAATCAACATGTGCAACACAGTTTAATTGTGGAAAACAGTCACAGAATATATGTAATAACAGTGGCAGTCTTGGGTACAAGAAATAGCAGACTAAACGTAGGATTTTTGTTTCACTTTAAGGATTTTAGTGACAACCAGAGACTATTCCTCTTTATTGCAATGCCTACCTAGATTTATTTGCAGCTCCCCAGTTCTGATAAATAAGAAGTGAATGAAAAAAGCTATAACAGCACTATCCTATTTAAGTCTGCTCACAAGTAAGTGCAAATGAGATTTTGTGTATGTGGTGGGGGGGACTTACTGCTTAGGAACAGCCTTATTATAACTACAGAGTGAAATGCATTGCGTATCCATGAGAAAACTGAATTTCAGGAAACCTTAACGAGATTACAAAAAGGACTGCCTAATCAATTTTCCTCTTTATAAAATGGCTATTAATAACAATCCTGATAATCATAATCTTGTTTACATTTAATTTTAAATAGATTAATTAATAAAAAGTTGTATGAAATGGTCTGCATGGTTTTCATTCCAATGTATTTGGACAATGTTCTGCTTTTCCTTCTTTTTGTGAAAATTTCTATCTTCCATAAAAGCCACTCCTTGTTTATGAACTCTTTATGCATTCAGCCACACATTTCATTCATATGCCACACATGCATAAACAATGCTGTTATGGCCATCTTGGTAAAGAGACAGCTATTTTCCAAGGACTGGGATATAGGTCTTTCAGATGCCTAACAAATCAACTTCCCCTCCATTTTAGTACACAGGTGAGCGCACACTTTTTCCCCCACACCAGGGTTGCCAAACCCCATGGTGTGGGGGAAAAGTGTGTGCAAGGTGGGAGAATCCTTAACACCCATTCACACGTTCTAAGTTATTCTAAGTAAATAATAACCCCATGCTCTTATGTTAATATGTGTTGAATACACATGCCTTATCTCTGCTTCCCCAAAGAATGGAAGAACTTTAACTGCCATGGTACAACTCAAATTAAGCAAGAGCTCAGCTCCAGAGTCTACTCTGCAATACACTGGTGCCTCGGGATACGAAATGATCGGGTTACGAAATTTCCGGGATACGAAAAAGTTGGATTGGCAAAAACTGTTTCGGGTTACGAAATATTTTTTGGGTTACGAAATTCATTTCGGAGCGAAATTCAAATGCTGCAAAGTGCAGCTATAGGCTTTCCAGTGCTAACGGAAAGCCTTTTCGGGTTACGAAATTTTCGGGTTACGAAAGGAATGGCGGAACGAATTAATTTCGTAACCCGAGGCACCAGTGTACAAGGACATTGTGTAATATATAAATGGAGGTAAACAATACTCCTCTGCATGTACAGTGGACTCTTCCCAAACCTGGGGAAAGCTACCTTTTAACTACAGCTCCCAGAATCCCCCTACCAATAGGGTTAATATATCCTGGGAGCAGCAGCCCAAAAAGTGACCTTTCCTCTATATGGAGGAATAACTTGTTTAAGTTAGTGACTTAAATGGCTTCTGGTCACTTCCAGGGCTGATTTGGGGGCAAAAATCAGGAGGTGCAACCCTTCTTGGGGGACAAGAAAGGGCCACCATCACAGGAGACTACTCATATGAGAAACTACAGCTGAAAGTGTCTGAGTAGTGACCAGGTATTTAGGTTTTTCAGTTTTGTATCAGGCACATCTTGTACATTAAAAATTACTGCTGCTTCTTTTCTAAATGGCCAGTTCCCAGATGTTATGTTTGGCAAGCCTCACCAAGATGAAGATCACCTCACTGGTGGAGTGCTAGTTGCCAAGTGTTCAAGAGTGAACAACAGGACACAAGGGAGGTTTGAAAGGCAACTTCCGCTTCCATGGGTGGAGCTCACAGGTGGGCTCTGAATAACAAGACCATGTTCCACTGGGAGCCCAAACACACTTAGTCACTGGCCAGACCCCATTCTCTGGAATGACACTGGCCTTTAGCAACAGGATGTGAACCCCTCCCACACTGCGTCTAGTGGGGATAGATACATTCCTATCCCAGCTCAGTCTAGTTTAAGATTATTGCTTAGCAGTCTAAAACAAGGATGGAAACTAGTTTAAATCCTTTAGAATGGAAGCAAAACAGCAAAACAAAATCCAGCAGCCAATATTTAATAAGCCCTGTGCTTTAGGGTGGCAGATAACAAATTCTCATAATGCGGAATGATATTTCTAAGATCCTGGACAACCAGGCACCTGGGATCTCCCTCAGCACTTGATAAGGAGAGATGGGCGGACTTTGGTCTTGTGGAATCTATTTTGTTTTTCACAATAAACCTGAGGTCCATCAATCAGAGACAGATGCAAAACAAGGGCTCAGAAAGACAAACAAGAATTTCAGGGACAAGCTGTCTCTTGGAGTGTATGCTCAACCCAACAATTTGCATTCGGTAAGGGAAATAGGGCTCACATGTGAATCTGTCCACACACACCTTTTTACTCCTTCTTTCCCACACCCTCTCCTGCTTTCAACAGATTAACTTCAGGAGCAAAGGCAGCACCTTGTTGTCACTATTGTTAAAAGCACACTACTTGACTAAATGACACTGATTAAGAAAGCCTTGTCGACATGCTGCAGATAACTTGGATATTTACCAGAAAATCCTAATCTATCTTCCACCCACCCACCAAACTAAAAGGACACAAATGGCCACGGACTATTCTGAAGTGGCAGCTTGCAAGCACTGGGAGTGGCATCAACCAGCAAGGAAGGAAGGAAGCCATGCTAACCCCTCCCTAGTGAGTGCACCGTCATACCAAGTGGCTACTACAAGCTGGAAAGCAACAGAGGATCAAAGGCAAGGATTAAGAAGCCCAATGGGAGGAATAGAAGAGAATGGGCGTGCCACTTCCTTCAGAGGTGACACCACCGCACATAGGTCCTTTCTCTCATAAAAGCCTTTTTCAGAGCTACAGAAGGGAATCTGAGACAACACCATGCTCATATTATCATATGGTGGATGGGTGGGGAGGCGACAACAGTCACTTTAATCTGCAGTCTGGGGGCTACTTACTTCACTGTCTTCTCAACCAGACCACTCCCTAAACAGCAAGTGGACACCAACAACACGAATAAATAGGGAGAATAAATACAGAGGTGCTCAGGAATTTAAAACAAAAATATGCATACAAAGCCAGGAGTTGAGAGGTTAAAGACTTTGGAAGAAGAAAACGAACAGGCAAAGGAAGCATCAATGCTGGCTATAGGTTTCAGTGGATGCAATGCCCCTCCGATCCCTCTCCCGCACCCAACCCCATGTTTTCTGGGTTGGCAGGAAGGTTTTTTACTGAAAGCAATCAGTGCAAACCTAATTAGGAGGGAGGCAGAGAAGCAGGTGATGCTTAGCCTTCCCACTCCATCTCTCCCCAACCCCCATCCTACCAGCTTGGAGGTACAGTACACCAAATGTACAATGTAGGAAAAACCCTTCTCCTGTGAACAAGATGGGCAGGTCCCCAGCCCTGAAGTGCCTGCGATAAGGTGGTCTCTACACTGACTGCCCTGTTCTCACATCATCCCAGCACATGCCACACAGGAGCACCACTTTCTACAGGGGATCTAATGGTCTGTTTTATTCTGTATTTTGCGTGCGTAGCTTTATTTTTTGAGCTGCAGTTTACTACTGCATTTTCTGACTGCATTTTTAGTATTGCATTTTTTCCTCTGTATCTTTTCTTCTTACCTTTCAGTCTACTATTTTATATTATTCCAGTGGTTCTAAATGTTTCATTCTGTTGTAAAGCGCTATGTATGTGGATGGCGCTATGGAAATAAATGATGGTGATGATGATCACAATAACAACATTGGGCGTATGGAGCTGGTGTTAAGTATCTAAGTATCTCGAGGAAGAATCATGGCCTTTTTATTTTTTAAAGATCCCCTTCATCACAACAGTGTGTGTATCTGTGTGTGGGTGAACTAACAACAAGAGGGAGGAGTCTAAAAACCTCCACAAGAGACCCACTCTAGGCTTGGAGACCAGGGGCAACTCCCTTTCCTTTCCAGCCCCTTTCGCCTGCGGACCACCAGGCAACACCCCTAGATGTGGAGACTGCTGCTCTGCCCCCAGCAGCCAGCCACCCATTTCCCACAGAGAGACCCACACACACACTCTTCTTGTCACACTGAGAGGTCCCTCCCTCCCACACTTTCTTTCCACAGGAGGGACCTGTCTCCTCAACCACAACCCCTATCCACCCATCCATCCATCCACACTGGGAACACCAGATGTCCTCCCCACCATCAAAGAGGACAAGGCACCGCAAACTGGAGGACCTTCCAGAACAAATGGAGGACATGCCCACAGAACAGCTGCCAAATGCTCATAGAAATGTAAATCCATGCTTCATTGTGGTGCTTCCAATGGAAGCCATTCCAGAATCAATGGAGGACAGGACCACATGAAATCTGCTGATGCTCACAGAAATGTACATTCAGGCTGTTTAGTTGTGCTTCGAATGGACCTTCCAGAATAAATGGAGGACATGATGGCCCAAGAAAAGACACACACACTCAAAAGGTATATCTTTTGAGTGTGTGTAAGCCACTTGGGCCATGTCCTCCATTTATTCTGGAAGGTCCATTCGGGGGGGGGGGGGGGGGTGTGTGTGTGTGTGTGTGTGTGTATAATATAATATATAGGCACGCTTCTTTGTCGTGCTCCAAACGGAGGCCCTTCCAGACAGAATAAAAGGAGGGCGTGAAAAAGTTAACAGCTCAGAAACATGTTCATTAGCCCTGCTTCGTCCTGCTCCAGACAGAGGCCCTTCCAGAATAAATGCCCCAAAAGGCGGGGGGGGGGGGGGTTACACACATTCATAGAGATGGCGACTCGCGCGGGCTCCTCCTGCTCCCAAATGAAGGACCTTCCCGGACAAACAGAGGACCTGCCCAAAGGAAAATAACCTAGCAACCCTCCTAGAAATGTGTCACTTCATGCTGCTTCCCAGTCGTGCTCCCAAGGGAAGAGGAGGAGGAGGAGGAGGAGCAGGCATTGGGGGGTTCCTCCTGGGCAGAAGGGGCAAATGGAGGACAGGTCCTGGGAAAGGAGGCAAAGTCCCCTGTCTGGGAGTCCCCCCCCCCTCTCTCTCTCTCAGACTCAAAGGAGAAGCACAGCCACCCACTCCAGGGCTCCCAGGCGAGGCTTGGCCTCCACAGCTTCACTGGGGAGACTCTGCTTTCATTGGGGGCTGGGACGGAGTGGCCAGCCCCAGCCCCCTCTTCCCCAGCCCCAGGCGGCGGAAAGGCGAGCCCGAGGAGGAGCCTCCCTCCCCTCAGTCCTGCTCTTGCCAACAAGCCCCTTCCCAAGCCCCCCCCCCCCCCCCCCCCCCCCCTGCCCCCCCCCCCCAATAGCAACTGGCTGAGGAAGAAGAGGGGGCCCTTTGGGGGTTTTCCTTACCCCCTGCCTGCCGCCGTCTTTTCTTTTCTTTTCCTCCCCAGGAGGCTTTCCTCTTCCTCCTCTTCTCCTTCTTCCCAAAGCAGAACGGAGTCTTCTTTCTGTCTTTCTTTCCCAAACGCGTGTCCCGAGGGAGGGATGCCAAGGGTGTGTGTGGAGGGGAAAGGCCAGATCCCCGCAGGCGCTGCCGCTGCCGCTGCTGCTGCTACTTTGGCTCGCAGGGAGCCTAGTGGCCTCCCTCCTCGGGTGCCTCCTTCTCCGTCAGTTCCCCGCTTGCAGGGCGAGGCAGGGGGGCACTTTCCGCCCAGGAGGAGCAGGAGCAGGAGGCGGCGGCGGCGGGGCCCCTACTTTGCAGCCCCCTCCCCACATTTGGCACCACCGCCTTCGCCTGGGGGCTCCGATGGGGACAAGACCCTGGTTGCTGCGCGTAAAGGCGCACAGCTGAAGCCTCCTCCTCCTCCAGGAGCAGTGATGGGGGCCTGGGCTCAACCTCCTCGCCCCCAGCCCCTTCTCCTTCTCCTTCCCCTTCCCCGCCTGCTGCTCCTGGGGGGCTTTGGGGCCTGCTGCTGCCACTCCCGCTTGCAGAAAGAGGCGCCCTCTCCTCCTCCTCTGCTTCGGCTGAAGAGAAGGAAGAGGAAGCGGGCCTGGCCAGGCGCTCTTGGCTGGGTCGGGGAATGGTCTCCTTTATTTTTAGCCCTTGCTGCCGCTGCTGCCGCCGCTTCCTCCCGGGGAAAGAAACCCCTCTCCTCCTCTGCCACTCAGCAGCGCCCGGGAGCGCCCTAGTCTTTTCCCCTCCCCTCCCCTCCCCTCCCCTCCTTAGGCAGGGACTTCCCTCAGCAGGCTCTCCATGTCTTTCCTGGCTGGGGGTCTAAAAGAAACCCCTAGCAACCCATTTCTCCCCACTCACCCACCCACCCTCTCGCTCCCTCCCTTTCTCTCGCTCTTTCTTTCTTTCTCCCTCCCTCTTTCTTTTTCTTTCTCTCTCTCTCAGGCCCTTTTTTCCGGGTGTCGTCGCCTGCTGCTCCCTTGCCTGCCTCCACAGGGGAGGGATGGTTGCCATGCCAGGCTCTGCCTGGGCACTGGACCCTTGGGAGGAGGAGGAGACCACCCCCGCCTTTGGGGGAGGGAGAAGGGGCCGGAGGGCTCTCTCTCTGGCTTGGCCCTGGAGGGGCCTTGGGCAAGGACTTCGTCTTCTCTGCCTTCAAGTCCTTTCTGACTTAGGGCCACCCTGAGGCCCCCTTGGCCTGGGGTTCTCTTGCCAGGTTTTTCCCCCAGAGGCTGAGAGAGTGTGATAGGCTTGCCTTGAATCCCAAAGACCAGTTCCCTATGCCTTTGTGCACTAACCACCATCGTTAAAATTGGACCTGCAACTTCACCTCCATACACAAAGGATCTGCAATTGTAGTGACATCCTGACAGACCAGTGGCATAGATAGGTCTTTCTCTGGCTTCCACTCCAACAAATGCATCTGAGGAAGTAGACTGAAGTCTAGGAAAGCTCCTGCTGTCAATTTCTTTCTTTCAGTGAGTCTCAAAGATGCTACAAGATCTCTCTATGTATGAAATCTCCCTGGTTAATTGAAACCGGCTTCTAGGTTATAATATTATATACCACTCTGGGCCTGTCCTTTGGTTCCTTTATTATTATTATTTCTCTCATTTTGCCAAGGCACCAAGAAGAGAGTGGCACACATCCCCAGAAGAAGAGAGTCAAAATGTTGGTTCAGTTCTGGTGCAAAGGACCCGCCCTTTCCTTTTGGCTTGATTTGTGAGCAAAGCCTTTAAAAACAAAAAAGAAAAAGCCTTCACTTAGCCCTTGAGGGGCTTCGCCTTGGAGCCCATCCAGGAGTGGTGAAGAAATGGTAGAGGGTGGGCGTTTTCTGCCACATCAAAGCCTGCTCAGGAGAACATTTCCTCTAGGAATATGAAAGGATAATGTTTTGTCACTGTGTGCACACAGAAATGCTGTGAACAGCCAAAAAGATAAACAAGTGGGTCCTAGAACAGATCAAATCTGGCCTCTCCCTGGAAGCCAAGATGACAAAACTGAGGCTATCATACTTTGGCCACATCATGAGAAGGCCATAAATAGGAGTTTGGTATTTAAAGGACTGGGAGGGGTGTGGATCGGTTGTGGAGGATGTGCTTTCTTTGAGGGGAGATCCAAAAAGCCAAATTATAAATTGCATACAGGGTATGGGACTGAAGCTAAAAGGCAGTGGCCACACTGAGGCTGCATCCACACTGGAGAAATAACTCGGTTTGGTATGGCTTTAACTACCCTGGCTCAAGGCTATAGAATTCTGGGAGTTGGAGTTTGTTGTGGGTCAGAGCAGAGTTCCATTCAGACTACCTTTTGTACTGAATTGTAACCCAGATTAAAAGTCAGAAGTTCCCATGGGCACCAGTTTAAACACATCAGAATTAGGGTCTTTCACACCCGGTGCAGAGCAAATCCCCCTTCGAGTGGTTTTTCCAAAAGTGGATAATTTCCCTTGTCTTTTAGGAAAACCCATTTCTTCCCTGCTGCCGGCAAATGTGAAGTTGGCCCCAGTCATGATTGGGTCCAGTTCAGGGGTGGGACTTAGGGCAGAGGGAGGGCAGAGGGCAGAACATGCCTCCCTCTCGCAGGCAGCTCTCTCTGTCTCTCTCTCTCTCTCTCTGTGTCTCTCTCTCTCTCTCTCTTTTTATAATTTTATTTTTGACAGATTATGCGAATGCTTGTTCTAAGGCTGATACATATTGATAGAATGTGTCTGCTTGTGCTACATTTCCCTTTCGTTTGCTTGCTGCCGGCATGGCACCTCACTTTACAAGTGGCATTTATTATTATTATTATTATTATTATTATTATTATTATTATTATTATTATTATTGTGTGTGACAGAATATGTGAATACTTGTGTTTCCTTTTAAATTTGGCAAATTGATACAATGTGTGAATGCTTTTGCTACATATTTGTATGTGTATGTAAGGCATTCTGGGGTGGCAATCGGAGGGAAAGCAGAGAAAGAGGATGCAGAGATGGCATTCTGAGGTGAGGTATTATTATTGTTGTTGTAACAGATTATGCACATGCTTTGGGCTAGAAGGGAAGGGAAAAGGATGGCAATAAAGTCAATGGCAACCCCCCTGTGAATAAATCTTGCCAAGAAACTGCGACAAGGTCTCCATAAGATGACTTGAAGACACATAACAACAACATTATACTTCAATACAAAGCATGTATGAATTTGAAATCCTGGGCACAGATCAAGGCCTTGTTATGCTCAACATTGTGTATATCTCTTTGAAGAATCCCTGCACTCTCTTATTATGCATTCCTTAGCATTGTGTCCATACAGCTTGTTCCCAAGTACCTGTGCACAGAATTGCAGTCTAGGGACTTGCCGTCAAAGCAGTGTGCTGAAAAGAAGGCTAAATAATATCAGCATGAATTGACCCTGAATAAAACATTAATTGATCCTGAATAAAATAACTCCTGCTGAAATTCCTTCCTCTTGTTGTGTGTCTTCAACTCATTTCTGACTTACGGCAACCTTAAAGTGAACCTATCACTGGTTTACGTGGCAAGATTTGTTCAAGAAGGTTTGCCATTGCTTTACTCTGAAGCTGAAAAAAATGTGATTTGCCCAACATCATCTGATGGGTTTCTGTGGCTGAGCAGGGATTTGAACTCTAGTCTCCAGAGTTGTAGTGCAATGCTCAAACTGCTACACCATGCTGGGGCTACACATCTGTTAATGGTGGAAAAGCCCTCTGCAGTTTTCACTCTGGCAACCCTATTTCATGCATATTATTTACATAGCATATTTTAAGAATTCAAAGCTACAGTTCTGTTCCCACTTTTCTGGAGAACATGTCTAGATTCTGAATAGATTCATCGAGAATGTCACTATAAATCCTTTCACATCATTGGTCCAAAACACACTGCAGAAATAGTCCAGTTTGGGACTGCTTTACTGCCCTGGCTCAGTGCTACGGAATCCTGGGAACTGTAGTTTATTGTGGCACAAGAACCCTCTGACATAGAAGGCTAAATGTCTTACAAAACTACAGCTCCCAGAATTTCCTAGCATTGAGCCTGGGCTGTTAAAGCGGTCTCAAATGGGATTATTTCTGCAGTGTCTTTTAGACCTCAGTAGCCTTTACAACAACTTTGTAAAATAGGCCAATACTCATATGCAGTCCTTCCTCTTGAGCCACCTTTTTAAATCATGACCAAAGCAAAATTTGAACCAGGTACTTATTATTTCACAACTCACACCCTTAGTCACAATATTACAGTAGTTTTCCAGAGCTTCCTTGAACACAATGCTGGATCATCAGTGCTTCAGTTCGTACAATTGCTTCAATCCTCTCACTGATTAGAGGCCCAATGATGAAGGAAAAAGGTATAGTTTTCTATCTCTCCTTGGACAGTCACTTCTTGAATCACCTTCTCTTTCTGTTACCATCAACATCTTGTGCGTCACTTTAGTTTGCTGAGTACAAACACAAAGGACTGAGTGGCTAGTCTCACAGAAGGTGAAGGGCTGAAAATGTACTAACAAAGATACAGTATTTGTGTTGCTTTCTATTTTAATTATGCTTTGTCATTTATTAATTAATATGCAACCTCTTCAAGAGTAAGTCACACATGTGCAGGAAGGAGTGAACTACTCCAGGGCCCCAACCATCTTAATCTGGCCTTTTTGGAAAGACACTGCTGTAGATTTCTGTTGTGTGAGTATACCAGTACCAACGACAACCACATGCTTGCATGTTGTACTGCCCTGTCATTATGCCAGTCTGGCCTTGTCCAAGCCATATTTTTGAGTGTTCAGTCTGCCATATATTACTTGTCTGAGGCAATGATGTCAGCGTAAAGCTATTTGGCTGGTTATGTCTAACAAGAAAGAGGATGGGTAGGGCAGAGGGGAACTTCCATGCATCCTGGATAGAAGGGGACTGGGAGAGGAAACCCAAAGGTTGACTCAGGTAGAGAATCAGTAGAAAAGGCTTAACATGTTTCTGTCACCATTAGTGAGATAAAAATCTAGGCTGTTGATGTTAACATTGGATGGTTTTAACATGCTAAGTTGCCTGTTAATACCCTTCCGTACCATCTGAAAACAAAGACAGCAAAATGCACCTTCCACATTTTGCCACACCTTCAATTTCCCCCTCTCCTGTACGGTTTTAACACCTTGCCTGATGAAAAAGCCAATGGAGTTTCAAAAGCTTGCAACATGTATATTGTGCATTTTGGTTGTCCCAATAAAGGTATAATTGTCAAGTCAAAGGCTTTCATGGCCAGAAATCCATAGTTTCTTGTGGGTTTTTTGGGCTATGTGACCATGTTCTAGAAGAGTTTATTCCCGACGTTTCGCCAGCATCTGTGGCTGACATCTTCAGAGAATTCAGAGATGCCAGCCACAGATGCTGGCGAAACATTAAGAATTAACTCTTCTAGAACATGGCCTCATAGCCCGAAAAACCCACAAGAACCTAAAGATATCACTGTTTGGATGTTATTGGATTTGCCTGTTAATGTGTTAATGTAAGTTGTTAATGTGTTAACATTAACAACAGAAACCATTGTTTGTACGAAGCAAAATAGCATATTGGTTTGGTTGACACAATTGCCTAAAACATGTCAACTTTGATAGATACTATTACCTGTAAAAGTCATTCACTGTTTTGTTGTTGGCTCATTCAAAAGCACACTTTTGAGAGTTCAGTATTCGTTCCCCCAAGCTGGTACTGGTTGGATACATACAAAGCCTGCCAATTGCTGGGGATGGGTGGGATTTGTTGACTAATATACTGGGAAAGTACCAGTCTAAGGGAGGCTGCCTTGCAGCATGGTAACCAACAGCCTTCACAAAAATGAAGTTTTGCTACTGATATATTGCATCTCTTTTCCTCTTTGCAGCACCACTTACTGCTTGCAAGAGGTGTGCTGTTTACTCTCACCCTTCAGATATCATCAATGGTTTTTAAGAGATAAGGGCATAAACCTTGAAAATAGTGTGCTGAAATACTGCTACAATGCTTTCAAATGCCCTTTGAAGTAATTATTAGAAGTACACAGAATATATTTCTCATCATCCCCAGACAATGATAAAGATGATGATGATTATGATGATTACTATTATTGTAGAGTGAATATGTCCTTCCCAGTCATTGTGTTACTTTTGCAATATAAATGCTTCACACCCTCATTACCTTTCTTCACAACTGCAAGGTGCCTCAGTTACTTTAACTGCTTGCTTCCATTCCCTGTATTCTTGACTTAACCCATTTTATAAATGTATAATGGCACACATTGATGCAAGCCACCATCTGTGGGAGGTATGTACTGAGATACATATTTCAATGTAGCAGTTTCACTCAACTCATTCTTATGAGTCATAAGTGTATACATAGGACTGGAAATCGTATCCAGTACTCTTTCTTTTAAAAAGCAGATTCCTGAGGCAAAGTACTCTATTTCTAATGCAAATCACATGCCATGTATATTTTTTTTTGCAAGCCTTGCCAGTCAAAATCCCACCTGTTGTTGTTTTCTCTCTAAATGCTAATTCCGGACTTTTTAGACTGGTGGGCATTGTGAAGATTTCTTTTATATAAACCGAGACCAGAGATGCCTATCTGAGAATTAATTATTTTCTTTCAAGGGAGGCTTTCCTGCCACAGGGAGGCTTTCTGCCACCATTTTCAAAGAGATAATCATGTTTGTCACAGTATAAAAAGGAAAGGGAAGGAGCAATGTAGCAGCACCTTTAAAACTAACTGATTTACTTCAATTTGGGCTTTCATGTATTTAAATCCATTTCTTTAAATGCACTGATGGAGTCAATATCAAACCATAATTATATTAACTGTTACCTAGTTGAGAGAGTGGAGGTAGAGAGAGGGCATGGTGCAGTGGGTTTGTGTGTAGGACTAGGACTCAGGGGGTCAGAGTTCAAATCCCCTCTCGGCCATGGAAACCTGTTGTGTGCCCTTGGACATCTCATTCCCTCAGCCTCAGAGGAAGGCAATGGTAAACCCTTTCCAAACAAATCTTGCGAAGAAAATCCTGTGATGGCTTCACTATAAATCAGAAATGACTTGAAGTCACATAACAATAACAAAAGTTTATAAAGAGTTAATTAAAGTTTATTGAAGGTTTATGGCCAGTGCCATAAATGGCATCTTTCTGTGTTCTATTATACTCTGATCCCATCCTGACAGCTATGTAAATGCTGGCATTCTTGAGGCTTGGTATGAAGACTGTCAATGCATCTGAAGAAGTAGATTGAAATCCATGAAAGCTCATGCTCAAATAAATCAACCTTAAAGGTGCTGCTATATTCCTCCTTTCCTCTATTCCCTTTTCTATTCCTGTTTTACTCATCAGTGTTCTCTTTCTACTACGAGGAAAATGCCTTTTCATTCAGGTGGTCTTTGGACGGTTAACTGCTTATAGAAGATTGTGTTTTCATTATGTGGGTGCTGTATTTTAACTGATGTATTTTTAGATTGCTTTCAATTCCAGTGTGTTTTTATCTTATAATTTGTTTTAATGGTGTTTTAGTCTTATAACTTATGTTTTTATCTGTCTTTTGTTTAGTTAAACTTTTTGTCCTAGGAGAAAAGTAGTATGTATATCTAAACCAACAGCTAACAGCATCCATTAATAAAAACAACCCAAGGGGTATTTCAGCTTCATATTCCTACCAGTTTTCCTGTATTATTCACAGCTCCATGAATGTTACACCATAGGAATGACAACATTGCTTTTGCACACACTAGTCTTACCCAAACAGGCACCATTCAGATACATTGGATTACAAGTCCCATCAACCCCAGACAGCTATTAATGTTGCTGATGTTAATTCAATTTAAATGTTGGGGAGTATGATTTCACTATATTGCATTTGTTTTAATTTGTAAGCTACTTTTAGTTCTAGTTTTGAGGAAGAGGTGGGGTATGGATGATGATGATGATGATGATGATGATGATGATGATGATGATGATGATAGTAATAATAATAACCCAGGCAAAACAAGCTGGAGAAGATGAGGACTATTGTCAACTACATCTGGAGAATGCCAAGTTGGGCAGGAATCCTAGAACTTTTAAAAGTTGGTGAGGGCTCCAAGATTGGCAGGCAGATCGTAATGATTTTTTCATAATAGCATGTATGTTTTACAAAAAAACCCAACAAAACCACAAGATAATAATAAGAAGAGGAACACAATTTAAAGCAATTAACAATATGACTTGTTGTTACAATTAACATTATGAAGACAATGACAACACAATAAATGAGATGTTATGAAATAATTTAAAGCATAATATTAATACAACAAGGAAAGGAGAAATATATAAAACCCCATAAAGATGGCTATATAAACTAGATCACTTCCGGCTGGAAGTTCCTCAGAGGGCTCAACTACTGAGGAGTTTTGGTGGCCCTGATCCTTTTAGCCTGATAATTTTAGGGGGGCTCAACCCCCAGCCTAACTTCAGGGGGTGCAAGCCCTGCTACCACTGTTCCTGGGTTCGTGAAGTTAAGGAGTGCTTTACTACCCAACTAACAATATCTACACAGGGCAATTTACAGACATAAAGTAAGCACATCGTTTTTTCTACTCAGCTTCCATGTCTACTCAACTGGTTCATGTGACCTTGCACTTAGTCAAAAAGTGTATACTGGTTCTGTGATGGATTCTTGTTTTAGTTTGGGTCCTGGGATCACAATCTCTTTTCCTCTTCCCTCTTAGGTTTTCCAAAACCCCCCCAATGGACCTCAGTCTCTTGCCATTTAAGAAAGCTTCCACATGTGGAGAATAAAAGGCACTCCCCCATTAATTGTGTAAAACAGACAAATGAGATTAAAACAGAATGCAACAACAACAACAAAACCACTGATGGAATAGGAATTGCAGTGTGTGAAAACTCCCACTCTCCAGCCCCTTTGCTGTGGTTATGTTATCTGCAACAGTTTTGGCCACTCTTTATCAGTTGCTTTGAGCAGGTCCAAAACTTAGCTGCTGCTTTGGAGATCAAGTTTGATCATTTTGTTATGTTTTCTTTTTAGAGGAAAGCAAAGTGCCTTCTTTTCTCACCTAACAATATGACACAAGTATTTTGCCATGGCAACCCAGCCCATGAAACAGAATAATGTTGATCAGTAGGTTTTGGTTGCTATGGTGAGTAAGACTGAGACTGGTGGCTTTGCATCATCTAGCAAGCAGGGTTCATGTCAGTAAGAGCACTTGCCAGGATGCACCTGAGACAGGAGTCATGCTCAAAGGCCAGCTACCAACAGTAAATAAGTAAATAATGGCTGGCACCCACTTAGTGAAATACGATTGCATAAGTCAAAATATACAGCAGTGCAACTCACTTTTATGGTCATTGCATAGGCTGGAATTCAGTTCTGACCCTACAACTACCCAAATCCCCCCAATTCAGCTTGTAAACAGCACATTCCACCCCAACGCAGCAATTTCTGTGTTGTCAGAAAGGGTGGGATGAATGTGGATGTTTCCAGCTATTTCTTAACAGCTGAGCATGCTGCAAGGATGTCATCTGCAGAAAGCTTGCAAGGATCCCTGGAGGTGTCTGCAGAAGCCTGCTGTAGCTTGTCCAGTTACAAGAAATAGCGCTGGATACAGCCTCACTTATTAACCCCCCCACACACACACACACACTCTCTGATAATATGGAAATAGCTGTGTTGGAGGGCATTGCACTGCTTACAAGGTAAATGGAGAGGACAACATCAGAAGAAGTAGCAACAGAGACATAGCTATGTGGTACATGTACATCTAATGCACAGTCTGGGCCAATAATGATAAGAGTAGTTATAGCAGAGAACAACTAAGGAATGTCTCCATGTCTAACAATTCATAACGGCTTCTGCAGAGAACTTTAAACTCAACAAGAAGTGTTTAAAAATCTATCTTAACTGAACTGGTCTGACACACTGTGTGTGATGCCACACTTGTGGGTATACAAAGTCCATACTTATGATGGCAACAATGGAATAGCATTTCACTGCAGTGTGGGCTGGTTGCAATTCTAGCTATCTGTCTGTCTATTTATTTGTTTTATATGCTGTCTTCCTCTCATAGTGGAACCCAAGGTGCCTTAGAGAGAAAATAATAGCAATGTAGTTTTTAAAATATAATTTGAAACAGTATAAAATTATTTTTAAATGATACAGAAGTTTAAAAAAACAAATAAAGTACACATCCCAATAAGAAGTCTGCCTGAGAGCACCACATATTAAAAGCATACTTAAACAGAAAGGTCCTTGTCTGCTGGCAAAAGGAAAGCAAGAAGGGGGCAGCGTGTAAGAAAATGCAGCTTGAATTTGTGTATGAAGATGTAAGATACATGCACAACTCTCCAGATTTGCATCAGTGGAGATGGACCTTTCCAGATTATGCTGTATAATAAAACAGCCATGCTTACTTTATTATCAAAACTTTACACCATTTTATGGTTTGCTTCAAACAGGTCAAAAACCAACTCATTTTAAGATCAACGTTGATAATTTTATTGTGTTAAAGAAAAAATATGGCAATTGAGCCAAAGTAGATAAAGCAGCGTTCTCACTTAAAGCTACTATAAGGAAGGGTTTTCAAGTGCCCACTCTTCTCTGGTGATCAATAATATTAAGTATAGTATATATAAAATGGTTTGGAAAGCCAGTGTGGTATAGTGGGTTGAACATTGGACAATGATTCTGGAGACCAGAGTTTGAAACCCGGTTTGGCCACGTAAACCCACTGGGCGACCCTGGGAAAGTCACACACTCTTAACTTCCAAGGATGGCAATGGCAAACTTCCTCTGGCAAACATACCAAGAAAATCCCATGATATGGTTGTCATAAATTGGAAATGATTTGAAGGTATACAACAATAACAACAACAAAATGGTTTGAATGGCACGTATTTAATATGTCAAAAATATTGTATATTTTGAGTGAATAGCTTCTTGAAAGTTGATTAGTAATGACTAACTTCAGTACCTTTGATTTTGATACTAAATTTGTTGTTGTTGTGTGCCTTCACACTTTGTTGTGTGCCTTTAAGTCCAATTTATGGTGACCCTAAGGCAAACTTATCATGAAGTTTTCTTGGCAAGTTTCATCAGAGTGGGTTTGCCATTGCCATCCTCTGAGGATGAGAGAATATGATTTGCCCAAGGTCACTCTGTGGGTTTCCATGGCAGAGCTGGGATCAAATGCCAGTCTCCCAAAATCATATTCCTAATCTGCAGGGCTTTAATCTGCAGAAAAAAGAATCTAGATTTTCTCTGGAATTTCTTGGAAAATTCAGATAAATGCATGTGTGGCATTGGCAGCAGAGGGAGAAACTTGTGTTGATTGGAGTAGTACAGACAGGGTCCAGGGCTCACATGACCATTCTTACCAGAAAGTGACAATTTTCAAGAAAGGTCAGGAGGAAGTTCGAGTTCCTCCTGCCATCTTTAAAAGGGTGCTACACTTGTGTGCATAACTGGCTAACAGTATATTTGCTTGGAAGCTATTTATCCTGTATTTGTACACCTCTGATTTATTGCTTGTCATAGCTTTGGGGATGGCTGAAGGACAGTTCTCCCAAGGTAAAGAATGAAGCAGACCAGGTTGGAAATGGGTATGTTCACATGTTTGACAGACAAGGGGAAAATAATAAAGTGGAGCGGCCATGAACATGTGGCCAAAAATTACTCTGGGAAACTAGCTTGTGGGCCACCATTTTACAATGAGGTGACCTCAGAATGGGGGAATTTGTGGCTGATAAAACTGAACTTAACAAGATCTACCTTGATGTCCATAAGAATAGTGTAGATCAGTCTAGGGTCACTTGAATCTGGAAAACCAGGGACTCGCCCAGATTTTGCAGTAAATGTAGACATTCCAAAGTGAGTACGTAATTTGGGTCACTTCTCTTCCTTCTTCACCCTGAAGTTGAATTCTCAGCTTTCACTATCCTTTGTTGTAGCTGATCAAGGGTTGCCTGTAACCACCTGCAAGGAACAAAGCATCTGAAATTTACCATTTATCTTCATTAATTTAGAAAAGAGTGGGGAGTGGTATTCCTCTAGCTATTTTTGGATTATAATTTCCAGTAACTCTACTCAGAATAGCCAATTGTGAGGCATTAGTAGAGCTGACTCCCAAACCTCTTCGCATCCACAATTTTCCATCTCTGATCTGGACCCTGTTTTTTTGGTTACACTGGAGCTGACGATGTTCCTTTTAACACAAAAAACATCATCATCATCTTAGGTGACTATCAGATTACAGTACTTTTATGGAACAGATGACTAAGACATTCAGCTGATGATGCTGTCAACCAAATGATTTCCCAGCACTCATTAGCAACACATTTTTATAAGAAAACAATGTATTGGCTATAGTTTTCCTGCAGTAAGCACTTGAATCATCATAGCTTACTGGCAGAGAGTTTGTGCAGTAGCTTCCATGATCACATAGCAAATTAAATTAATTAATAAATTGTGGAAGGACACAGGGTTTGCTTAATTCCCATAAAAACTGATGAAGTATATGTGAAAGTTTAGATTCTCACCCCTGGTCTTAGTAGAGGGAAAACAAAAAGAACCCCTGTGTTGTTTTGAAACACCAACCATTTCATTGCAACATATGCTTTTAGTAATAGGAAACCACTTCATGAAGTATTATCTTCCATTATTAGAACACATATACACTGGAAACAAGAAAAGATGTTTAAAAGTGTTTAAATGAGATAGGGTAACTTGGAGGTCATAGGGTTATTGTAAGTTGAAGTCAACTTGATCATAGTTAACAACAAAAAGATTAAATATTAGGTTTGACATATTTAAAATAAAGAAACAAGGCATCAGGAGTCATCCAAAAATATTATAGTGAGTGCACAAATGTTAGTGATGAGATGGAACAGCAGGCTTTGAAGCAGCAGCATGAGAACATGTGCTGTCACCAATATAAGGATCACTGCAATGCAACTGCAGCCAAATCTGAGAGGTAGGGAGACATACCTACAGGAAATCACAGAACAAGTATGATCTGGAAAACTATGATGGATGTAGTCTTCCCCCATATACATCCTGTAAGAATAATTCAATAAATTATTTCCTCTGGGATGCCTGGATAATATATTTAAATGTTTGACTGAGTCACAAGAATGCTGTGGAATGTGAGCAATAGTAGTATATCTCACAAGCAGAATAATTAGTATTTGCAAGCAGAATGTGAACAACGACCAGTCCCACCCCACTTCCACACGGGGTGTAGCAGTGAAATAAGGCAGGTTTATTCTTTGCCAAAAATACATGATTTACTTACAGATACTAAAAATTTTATAACATCTAATGATAAGAAGCTCTGTAATATGTGGTCTTTGAAAAAGGAGGAGACAGATAGAAGTGCAGACTAAAAATGGAGGATGAACAAACTCCGAGTAGCAGATGTAGGAAGAGAGAGGGTGTAGCTAAGACCAGCAAACAGGAAATTACATTAATACGTGCTGTGCTTAAACACTTAGAGAGAAATGCAAACTATAAGCTAGTGTGCAGGGACATGCTAAAGTTTGTATTTTTAACAAGGGATTCTTTCATGAATGAGTGCACCGGATGCTCTGTATCCTTTATTGGGAAGAAATGGCATGATGGAAAGCCAAGCCAAAGTTATAACACTGTATTTCTGAAAGACTTATTTATTTCATTTCAACAAGAAAAAAAAAAGAGATATATGGATGCTTGCTTGAAAAAAGAAGAAAAGATGCTTCCTTCATTATAAGGTCTTACCGTATATACTTGACTATACGTCAACCTCATGTATAAGTCAAGGGCAGGTTTTGGGGCCAAAATTATGGATTTTGATATGACCCATATATAACTCGAGGGTAAAATTTAGGGGCATGTAACAAAGAATATAAAGAATGAAGCAAAGGAAAACAATGCCAAAGAATTTACAAAATTCTAGCAGGCTTAACTGTTTAGGCTCCCACTAAAAGCTGGATTGATGAGAGAGCGGGGTGGGGGGGGGTGTCAATGCTTCCAGAACAGATTGCCCACCTGCCTTCCACCAGAGGGGGGTTCCTTTTAAAAGAAGAGTTAAAGTTCAGTACTTACACTGACCTGTGGATAAGTCGATACAGATTTTTGGCTCATTTTTTGACTGAAATTTCTAGACTTATACATAAGTATAAACAGTATATGCCTTTCAATATCCTATTGTGTTATTTCATCTGAGACATAGCATTTCCCAGGGCAGCCTTGCCCAACTGTATCCCTGACTCAACAGGATTTACTTAAGAATTGGCTTATCCAATATGGAAAATTGGGACTAGCACCTCTGGATGATTTGGTCTACAGCTATACTAATTTCACTACATTAGTATTTTGACCCATTAGAATTTCATTTATATTTTGCAAAATGTAAAACCTCTGAAGGCTGAATAACATGTATATAAAGTATAAAGGTATAAAGGTAGCAAAGAACAACGTGGAAATGTTTATATAATGCCAAGGGCATAGACACTGACAAAATTCAAATAGAATAGACAACACTAGTTTTATGACATTCTATCAAAAATTGCAAGGACTCCCTGCTATTACAGCACTTTCATCGGTTGCAGAAGATACTCAACTTGCATTTCTAATTTCAAACTAGAGGTTGTATATGTTTCTAATTTTGAATCTTATGTTTAGATATATAGTGGTTGACAGGTGTAGACTCAAGGAGCAATAGGGAACAGGAATGTTCTACCAATACAGCATTTCTTTTTATTGTCTTAATAAATCACACATCCTGCCAGTTTACACTGGTACAACAGTAAATTGCCTGCTGAGCAGAAATAATGTTACCTGATATTACATGAAGTCAGTCTCACCAGATAACTGATGAGCAACCTAGATATGATGTGTGTGTATATACCCACATATCTTCCAACCTGAAATAATACTAGTCTTGCTCGGTCTTTTAATAGATTTGAGATGAAATAGGACCAACTAATTTCCAAGAAAGTATGCTTAGAGTTACAACATTGATCAGGGTCAGCTTAATACATGCTGGTGGAAAATCCAAATGACCCATCCCAGCAAAACACACTAACATGGGACAAGACTAAGGAGTTCTAATTCACTTCTGTGAAGCTGAACTGGAAAAGCTTCCCAGTGGATTGCACTCCACTGACAAACCTGTGTGACTTTCTTTCTGTCATCCACACTTGTTTTAATATTGTGTTTTTAACTGTGTTTTTTAAAAGTTTATGGTTTTTTAAAAAAGAAAAGCAGCTTTTGTGAGCCACCTTGGGTCCAGTTTAGCAGAATAATAATTAGAGATACTGAAAGGAATAAAATGCTGCCCAAACTCAAGAATACTAAATATTTTAAAAATAAAATGTAGTGGAAAGCTTTGGGAGACTTTTATACTGTGCGATGAAAACCCACTAAGTTCTACTAAAATCTGTTGAACGGTTATAGGCTGAGCACTGGTTTGGTGTTATATTTTGTAAAATTTAAAATCACTGAGGCCTGAATGTATGTATGTAAAGTATAAAGGTGCAAAGATAGCAAAGGATAAAGCAGAAATTTTTATTTAATGCCAAGGGCACAGGCACAGACAAATTCCAGGCAGGAGGCCAACCTAACTGTAAACAAAATTGTAAAGGAAGAGGTGGCTCAAATAGAAAATAAAGAAGTGACTGACTTTCAATGAAGCCGATTACAGAGAGTTACAAATGTCAGGTGGCAAACGCAAAGAGAACTCCTGGTCTCCAAGTGTTACATTATAGAGGAATGAGCAATAAGATATTTTGATTTGATTGGAGGGGAATATTATTTATTACATTAGTAAAGATCTCTGACATGACTGGAGACTGGGAAAGATATAAACCAGCTCAAAAGAGATAGAAACTAGAATGGCTGAGTATCAGTCTTCCGTGTACCAAGAAAACTGGTGATAGGGTTTTAGTCTGATTTAGCAAGGATTTGGAGTTTATCACACGGGAGGAATTTCTCTTAATTTCGAATGAAAAGAAAGTGGGGCCAGAACGCATTCATGCGAATTCGCTAGTTCAGCTAATTTACGTGAATTCTAATTGCATTCGAACTGACTTCCCATTGCCTGAAAATAGCTTGCCATTGCCCAAAATTGCTTGCCCAAATTGCATGTTGTAGTCTATCACGCAATAACGTGAAACCCCATGATTGCATTTGGATTGCCATTGGATTATACTTCCAATTTCCCTTGTCCAATAACGTCCTTTTTAAATCAGGTCCTGTTTTGGGGGGCCTGGATTACTAAGAACAAAGTTTATGGACCAATGGAAAGGAATTAAAGAAATGTTGCTTTGTTTAATATACAGCATAACTGTTTCCTGACAGGGACGTAGCTAGGATTTTAGGAAGGGAGGGGTTTCAGACTAAGTGCCACCATTATAATGGAGCTTGAGTGCGGCGGTGCAGCAGCACATACCATTCATTTTTCTAATGGAAGGGGGGGTCCGGACCCCAAGAACCCTTTGGCTACGTCCCTGTTCCTGAGACAGGGATAAGATTTCTCAGCCTGAATCTTTTACATTTTGGAATGAGTGAAAAGGCAAGTGATTGCTGTGGTGTCAAGGTCTTGGTGAAACTACAAGACAATGAAACATTATTGAGAAACTACCAAGTTGGATACTTTGGATACTTTCAATGGCTCTATGCCCAGAGTGAACCCTGATAAGATCCTGGAATCATGCCATTTGCTCCAAAACAAAGGAATGTTGTTTACAAGCTGTAAGGGGGGAAATGTTTAATGGACTTCTTTCTCTCAATTTGCCATCTACTAGTACAGAACTGAGGCTTAGTGGTGTGTTAAAAGAGACCAACCAGAAGACAAGATCAACTGAGGGGATCAGTGGATCCAAAAGCAGATGATCCCCAGGAGACGTGCTCTTCTTGTTCTCTGGTGAGATTTTCGTTTTCTGCAATGGATCACGCTTTCTAGTGTGTAGTCTGCAGATTCGTCTGTTGGCTCTTATGTTATATAATTTATTTTTTATTGTTTACCCCTGCAAAACTCATGTTTCACTGCTTAATTTTATTCCCCCTTCCCCCATTTCTCTGGGGGCTATTTTTTCTTATCTCAGTTTTCATGCTCCCCCCCCCCATTTTCCTTACACAAACAAATCCAATACTTATTGAATTTTCTGGCATCTGTATTTCTGGTATACTGTGCCTTCATCTTGGGGACTTGATTCCCTGTTTAGCTGCTGTAATTTAAATAAATTGGTGCCTAGCCTCCCATCATCTCTAGTTATACCTTCTTGCCCTCTGTGGCAAACACAAAAACTCATTTACAGGCACCTCGTATTTTCTAAAATATACATACGCCCTTTTAAAAGATACAGTATTATAGCAATATTTAATTATTTTCAGATAATTGGAGCCAACCTTTCCTTACTATCCAGACCCCACTATCCAAGCTGTCTGGTCCACCCACCTGAGTGTGAGACGTTTTCTATCTTTTGTAGTTGTTCAAGAGGTAATTGGCTTCATCATCACATCTTAGCTCTACTGATTAGAGAGCAAATAGGATTCTGTATTCCCTCAGAAAATGCCTCCCTGTGGCATATTACACGGTGGCAATATTTCAGAGTGTAAATGACTCCTTTGGGATCCTGTGTTAGCCTGTTGTGTCTGTTTCTTGAATCAGCTGAGCACACACAAGAGAGAAGGAAGAAAACATATCTTAACATTACGTTTGTAAGCACTCTGAAAGAGTTGTTCAACATACACTCCGGAGGACTTGGCAGAAACTGCCATCTAAGGATTACAAAAACACTGTTTACATGTGACCTTGCTAAGAAATCCCCGCAAGTCCATTTGTAAGATCAATTTCCACATTACATTAGTGAGACTTCACATTTATGTTCCCACATATAGTTGTGTATATGAGGGCATTTTGTATTGTGAGAATGATTGCACCAACCCATGTCTTTGCTACAATGCACATTAAGATATCTGTAGCAAAAGGTTTACAGTACTTGAGTAGTTTTTCTGTATTATAAAATTCTTATCAAAGTGGCCATATAGGCAAGTGAAGCATCTGTCAAATGGTGCATTTGAGATCATACTGAAACATGTGTTTAAACTTTCTCCTAAAGCTGATAAAAAACAAACAAAATGAAAAACAGTCTCAGGAAACACAATCAGGACAGGAGAATGGGTTTTTTTTTTTTACCAGCTGTTTTTATTTTTCAGAATCACCTCCTACCCAGGGACTTTCCTTTATGGAACTGGTAATCCACCTACCGGTATATTTTTCTCCATGGAGATGTGACGCTTGAACAGAAATTTAGTTGTTAAGCCTTTCTTCTGCTCTCACTGCAGCCTCCTACAATCCAAGCTCAAAAAACAAAACAAAACAAAACAAAACAAAAACAAAAACATTCTGGGAGCACATTATCCTTTGGCCCTGATGAAAGTGATCATTTAGAATATGTCCATGATGTACAGTTATAGACATTATCTACCAACAACTGTCATGGTTCCATGCTCTGCAACTGTGGGATTTGTAGTCTGGTGAGGTATATTGAATTCTCTAGTGCAAACAGTCACAAACAATGTCATAAAACTGCCCATTCCTCTTGGGTCACTAAATCAGCCTTATGTATTTGAACAGCAAACTTTATTTCAGTAACCAAGGGAGTTAACAAAATGACTTCTGTAGACAGAACTACCATAAACCCCAAACACTCACATAGAATTAGCAGTGTGCTTGTCCTCACAGGCTTGAAGGTTTTCCCCATATTTGTTCACAAACCAAATTATTTACAGTCAGTGTTATTCACTTCTTACTTTCTCCCCCACATATCTCGTTCAAGGCTTTCCAAGTAGCTCATATGATTGGCCTTGCTGGATACTAGTACTACCAGCTTCCCCCATACCTCTGTTCATTGTCTAGCTAAGCAATTATGTCACTTACTCAGGCACCACAAATCCCATTGATCTTACCAGCAACTAATCTTACCAATAAACGCCTCTTCCATTCTTATACACGTTTATAGATCATTAACAATAACAGTACACACAATAATAAAACAAGAAGCAACAAACAAAGCAACGGACAGCATAATTTTATGGCAGGATCTGATAGATTCCTGATACATGCCTGCCACTGTTGAGTCCACACACCTGAAAAAAACAAAACACCAGTTCCAGGGACCTACTAGACACTTAGCAATAGCATTTACATTTCTATACCACTGAAATAGTGGACTCATCACTCTCTAAGCAGTTTTCAACTGTTAGTCAATTATCAGTGTGTTATAACTGTATGGAGCTGCCTTGAGTCTCTGTACTGGAAGGAAGGTGGAATATAAATAAATATAATAATAATAATAATAATAATAATAATAATAATAATAATATCATAGGGATATACCCTTAGCCTCTATAAAGTAGCAAATATGGGTTTACGTACTTTACTGTACAGGGTTGTGCTCATATCTATTTAAATAAAAATGTAAATGTTTGTTTGTTCAAAATCTTAGATCTCTGAAAGTTCTTCACCGATTGCTTTGAAATTTGTCACAACATTCCATTCGAATACACACATGTTTTTATATACCTAATAATTTTTTGTATAAAGGTCCCACCTGTGACAGGTAAAAATGTGTGTTTTTTTTTTTTTAAAAACAGCACCATCTGTTGGACATAACAACAACACACCCCAATGGATATGCCCTTTCAATTTAAGAGATTGCAATTCCCAATTTGATTGGGGTTTTCAATCACCATCAACAAAGCTCTTTAGAATTTTGTGGATTAGATCTAGACATGGATTGCTTCTCACATGGACAGTTATATGTTGTGTGTTCTAGAGTTGGCAAACCAGACAATCTCTAAATCTACACAGACAATGGAACAACAAACAATATTGTAAACCCACAAGCATTGTGAAATTAAGTATTTCAGAAACGTGCACTTTCTCTTTTCTTTCTTTTCCATTTAACCAGATTGAGCCACAGCAACGTGTGGCTGGGTACAGCTAGTATGCTAATAGAAATGTGGCTGTAGTAAGCTACCTCTTAAGGACGTGCAGGCTTTAATTGTTCACAGGGGCTTCCTACCAGAAGAGATGTTTGGGGAGATAGTTGGAAATGGGGTGGAGGAGAGGCTAGGGTTCTTGTACTTTAACGTCAGTTTGGAAGAGATAATTTCAGCAGGAATCAAAACTCCTGCCTCCACACAGCTATTCAGGGGGGTCCTGTCCAATTTTTGAGGTGGCTCCCCTTGGGATAGCCAGGCCAGGGAAAACATGCTCAGTACAGCCTTTTGGAGCTCTTATAGCTTCATGATCCTAACTGTGAGTAGATATGTTTGAGATATGGCAACTGCCTGCCTGGCAGCAACTGACAGGGCAGCAATTACCACTAAGCAGAGTGAGTCATCTATCTCAGGCTTTCTCCCTTATTTAATTTCTTCCTATTACAGTTAATACTGCCCAGAATGGGGAGCATTGCTTGAGGGCTCTTCTGCTTCATGTGCCAAAATAACTTGCTGAGCTCTGGGTGTTATGCATCATTGCCTTGGGGAACTGCAAGGTACAGTTGGGGCTAGATTGCCAGAGTGAAAACTGGAGAGGGCCCCTGTGCCTTTCATGGTTGGGCAGAAGAGAGAATTCTGTAGATGTTGCTTGTCATGAATTTGGTAACAAACAGCGTTTGTGGACATTCTCTCTTGTACAATGATTAAAGGCACAGGAGCCCTCTCCAGTTTTTAACCCTGGCAACCCCAGTTGGGGGTGATTGCTGGTCTGCCTAAGGCAACAAAATGTCTTGGGCCAGCCCATGGAGTCAGTCATTCAGAGTCCACAGGGGATGATGGGCTTTAAAGAAACACGAACTGCTCAATTCAAGGCTCCAATCCAATTTATCTGCACCCTTTCCTGGAGATCTGGCCATGGTGGTACATGGCTTAGTTACATCCCATTTGGGATGCACTCTGTGTGGGATTGGCTTTGAAGAATGTTCAGAAACTATCACAAAGCCAGGTTGTTAAGTGGGGCTGGATACAGGGATCATACAGCTCCCTTGCTGCAACAACTCCATTGGCTCCATTTCCAGGCACAATTCAAAGTGCTGGTTTTGACCCATAAAGCCCTATACAGATTGGCTCCAGGCTATTTGAAGGACTGTATCTCCCTTTATGAGTCCACTAGAGTGTTGAGATCATCCAGAGAGGCCTGTGATGGACTCACTAGTCAGACGGGCTCCTGACAGCTAATCCTGGTTTTGGCTGACTGTGGGAGGGGCTGCTGGGGAGGGAGTAGATATAAAAGGGAGGAGTGAGTGACTGGGAAGTCAGTTGAGTTGAGTTCAGTCAAGTTGAGTTCTGCTCAGGGGAGTTCAATGCAGAGCAGCTGAGTAGAAGTTGAGGGGGAGTTTAAGAGAAGTGAAGAGAGTTGCAAGGAACTGAGATGAGAGGATACTGAACGGGAGAGAAAGGGGTGTACAGACCAGCCGTTAAGGCATGTGGTGTCACAGCGCTTCTCTGGCGCTGCATCTACATGACACAGCACCAAAGGAGTGGAGAAAAGTCAAAAAGTTGCAGCTTTTTGCAGGTCCTTTTTGTGCCACAGAAAGATCAGGGCTGTACAGCCTGTACAGCCTCGAGAATGTAAAAAGGAAACTGTGAAATGCCTGCAGCTATAGTATTTTTGTGAGCACACCACCTTGGAACTAACCTACCTAAGTTAACATTCTTGCCAAATGTTATTCAATAAAGTCAGTGTTTATTAGTTACATAACAGAGGCCTCTGCCTGTGTGAATTCTAAGCCATATAGGCACATAAAACGTGCTATTAAAGGGTATTAAACTTATAAGAGGAATACACTTGGGACCCTAGCCCTTATACATTTAGGGAAAGTGTATAAACAGCAATAGCAAGTGCATTTCCATACCGCTTATCAGTGCACTTAACCATTCCCTAAGCGGTTTACACTGTGTAAGCCATTTTTGTGCCATCAGGCTTTGACTTTTAAATGCTGTGCAATTCAGATGCCAAGGTTTGTATACAGTCAGACCTCCTTATCCACAGATTTTTTTATCCACGGATTCAACCATCCACAGCTTGGAAATATTCCAAAAAAATATAAATTCCAGATAGCAAACCTTGATTTTTATATAAGGGACACAGTTTTGCTATGCCACTGTCTTTGATGGGACTTGAGCATCCACGGATTTTGTTATCCACAGAGGGTCCTGGAACCAAACTCCAGCGGATAACAAGACCCTACTCTGTGTGTGTGTGTGTGTGTGTATATATATATATGAATACATTTTAATATTTTTAATGTGTAATGTTTTTACCTTTTTGAAACAGTTTAACCATTTTTAAAAACTTTATAACTGCCCTGGTTCAATGCTAGGGAATCCTGGGAAGTGTACTTTTGTGAGACATTTAGCCTTCTCTGTCAGAGAGCTCTGGTGCCACAATAAACTACAGTTCCCAGGGTTCCCTAACACTGACCCAGCCTTTTCTGAGGACACTTGGACTCCGCCCTCTCGGCCGCTGATTGGCCGGCGCCTTCAGAAGTACGCCCCGCCCATCACAGCCACGGGGGCGTTGATTGGCTCCTGGGATTCGGAGCTCATGGATATGTAATGAACGGTATGCAAATGAAGGTGTTGCCGGGGTAACGTGAGGCCTAGCTGCCCACGCCAAGCCTTGGTAGTAGTAGGAACCCGAGCTGGGCCAGAGGGGCCTTGGGGCGGGACTAGGGGAAGGGGAGAGAGGCGGAGGCGCCTTGGGGAGGAAGAGAGGCCCTTTGTTTTCCCCTTTTGCCACAGTCTTGGAGAAGCAGGTAGGTGGGCCCAGGTCAGAGGACGCATGAACGGGGGCCAGGCTGGAGAGCTCAGCCTTTGCCTGCCTTCAAGTCATGGAGAACCTAGGCTGCATCCACACTGGGGAAATAACCCGCTTTGGTACCGCTTTAACTTATTGTCTGGCACAAGGCTACGGAATTATTGAGTTGGAGTTTGTTGTGGGGCGCAGAGCGGAGCAGAGCTCGACTCTGGGCCCACAACAAACTCCAACTCCCAGAATTCCATAGCCTTGAGCCAGACAATAAGTTAAAGCGGTTCCAAAGCGGGCTATTTCCCCGTGTGGATGCAGCCCTATAATGGGGCTTGACAAGTTTCTTCAAAGAGGGGGTTGCCATTGCCATCTTCTGAGGCTGAGAGAGTGTGACTCTGCCCAAGGTCACCCAACCGGGTTTCCATGGCTCAGCCCTTCCCTTTAATCACTGTCTGTGTCACCTTTCCAGTTCCAGCTTCTTCCAAGCACCACTTCACATGAAACTGCTCTTTCCTCAGGAAGGCCATTCCACATATGCTCAGAAGCCCCCTTGTCACTTCATCAGTGACGTAGGACTGGCTTGGATGGGGAACCACCCTCAAGGCTATATTTCAGAAGAAGCAACTGGAAAAGTCACCTCTGACTATTCCTTGCCTAAGAAAACCTTAAGAGATTTATGGGGTTGCCATAAGTTGACAGGTGACCCGAAGGCACATAACACACACACGCAACTGGGGTCAGGGTGTAGCTGTGTGACGTCTTTGAAGTTAGATGTTGTACTCACAGCTTTAATAAACAGTTTTTTCTAGAGAGTAAAGAAATACCCTGACAGTTGAACACTATGAGGTCTTGCTATAGGTAAATATTCATGGGATTGCATTCCTTGGCTACCATCCTATAAATGCTCCTTTGCCAAGCCAACATGCCGTAGTGGTGAGTGTTGCTGTCCTGTAATTTATAAGAGAAACTGAGCCTCAAGGAGTTACCCCCAGATTTCAAATGAAATGTTAAGTGTTTTGAGTGGTTGTGTTCACAATTTAATTCCAAATATTTTAGACTGGGCCAGACACTTCAGATAAAATCTTAAACATAGTTGCTTGCAAGTTGGAAATCATAAGACATACTGTACTTCCAAGTAGCCACATTTATCATCAGGCAGCAGCTGTCCTTTACCTGTTGACTAGAGTTTTCGAAACTCCGTGGTACCTGAAAATCAAATAGCCACAAGCAGTCAAACAAGTAAGCCATACTGGAAAAGTAAAGTGACCACATACATCCAAGCCTGGCTCATTGGGTCATTCCTGTATCTAATGCAATATAAGATAACTGACATCATTTAGCTTATATGAGCAATCCATAGTCCTTAGAGCTGCTCCAAGAACACCTAACTTAGGTTCCATGTCACCTAAGATGCTTTTAATGCTTCTCTAAAAGTTGGAAAAAGTACTGTATTCTGAATTAATTTATTTAAATATTTATGTATGCCTGTTTTAGAGATTTACAGTGGCTAACAACATATTTTGAAGCAACATTTTTGCAGGGATATAGCCAGCTCCTGCTAAAATATGCAATGTGAGATTTGTTAACAATTTGAAATGTTTTTGTTTTCCTATGTAGCCAGCATGATATAGTGTCTGAGTGTTGGCCTAAGACTCTGGGAGACCAGGATTTGGCTCCTTAACCATGGGAAAACTCACTGGGTGACCTTAAAGCAGTGGTCCCCAAACTGTGCCCTTTAAGAGATTTTGGACTTCAGCTCCCAGAACCCCAGGCTGAAGTTTCTGGGAGCTGAAGTCCAAAAGCTCTTAAAGGGCACAATTTGGGGACCACTGCCTTAAAAGAAGGCAATGGCAAAACTCTTTAGAATAAATCTTGCCAAGAAAATCCCATGGTATGTTCATCTTAGGCAGGTGACTTTGACAGGCAATGTGAAGGCGCGCGCACACACACATGTTCCTAAGCTGTTTTCCTCCTTCCTCTGCATGAGTGTGTGCCTTCAAGTCACCTGTCGGCTTATGGTGACCTCATTATGGTGCATCTGAGGAAGTAGACTGTAGTCTACGAAAGTTCATGCTGCCAACGTCTTTCTTTAACTTAATTTTAAAGGTACTACAAGATCTCTTTATATATGTATTTTACAGACCAACATAGCTATATCCTTGTATAAAAGACACCAGGTTTTCAAGACTGGAAATTGACATCCTTCCTATTCTAGTCTAGTTTTGATTTCATTGGAGGAACATTTTTCTTAGTCCATGGGGCCCTTCGGGATCCCAGGGACAGCAATAAGTCCCAAGACGCAACAAAGGTGCCCACACCTAATTTAGTAAATATTAGTACTCTGAATAGAGTTTACTTGTACCAGTGTAGATGAGCTAAACCTCATGTTATATGTTTTGAATGTCTCATTCCTGTGCCCTGTGATCAACAGAAATAGTTGAATGTGTTAGAAATACGTTCAGAATGTTTGCTGTGGATATTGACTAATGAGGTCTGACAAATGTCTGTCTCTGTGGAATGTATATTAAGAATTTTCTGCCTTTCAGAATTTTTTCTCTTATTTATTGTAGGAAACCATTTTAACACTATTCTGAGAAGATAAACAGTAACAGATCAAACCAGTGTACCACAAGTGGCTTTGCTATTGAAGACAAGCACTATGTATAGCATAACAAGCAAATGGGGATAGGTAGCACAGATGTAACAGAACAGTGGATAAAGAGAGAGTTCGTGCAATGATCTGATATATAAATATTCATCATCTCAGTGGTGAGAGAGTTGTTATGACCACCAAGAAGAAATAACCACAGGTAAATATAGCTCAAGGGACCTAAGTAAATATATTAATGAGGCAACTGCCCTCACCTTATTTGTTTACTAACTGTTTATATAAAAGGTTTGTCAACTGATGTTTAAAACCAAGGAAAAATGCTACAAGATAGGTGTACAGATACTACGATGAAAATTGCTACGAATCATACAAGCCATACACCATCTTAAACAAAGGCGCGTTACAGACGCGCCAAAGGGGCGTGCTAGGGTTAGGAAGGGGCGTGGTAGGGTTGAGAAGGGGCATCAGGAAGTGGTAGGGTTGAGAAGGGGCATCAACCCTAGTACGGACCGAGTCCGTACAAAATGGCGGCGCCCGTCCACACGGGGGCCGCCATTTTGATGTCGTGGACGCATAGCATCCGGACATCACGCGGTGGAAGTGACGCCGTGAGTGCGTGACTAGCGCCTCACGGTGCCACTTCTGGCTGCGCCGGGGAACTGCGTGGTTTGGCCGCTGCGGTTCCTGGACGCAGCAACCAGCGGCGGCGGCAGACCGCCCGTCTGTAACACGCCTTAGATAATGTTTTTAGGACCTTTACCACTCCTTTTCTTAAAGGGCTAATAAGTATCTAATGAAAAGTCATTGTCATTCTATTTTATTTTTTCTAGTTTTAAAATGCAGGAAACATTTTCAAAACACAAATCATATTGGCAGTATAATATAAAAAACCCTTGGCATATCTTAAGTATTCAATGAAGAAAAAATTCTTGTCCCCTCCTCCCCCCAGCAGTCTTCCTTACTCCTAAAGAACATTTCTAGAGTCAGGTTAAAACCTTTTCTCTGTGTATATAGATGTATTGTTTTAATTTGATGTTTCTCAGTTTTACTCTTTTATGTTGAGAATGTAGACTGTTTTATTGCAATTAATGTTTAATTTTATGTGTATTGCCTTGAAATCCTCTTTGAGATTAAGCCAATTAATATAAATAGAAGAGGGGCTTTAAAGTCTGTTGCTTTGACTTACAGATGTTTGTTCTATAGATTCAAAAATTATAAGCAAATATCCTATTTGGATAAGTCACCTCTCCCATCCATAATGATCTGCATTTATACATAGGTGAATTTTATACTACATAAATTTATTATTTTCTCAATTTCTTATTGTCTGAAAGTGAAATTCTATCAGTGTAACTCATTCCTAACTGAATTAACCCATTTCTTGATTCACACCATAACTGACACCCCTACCACAACTCACAGCTTGCTTGAAATACTGTTCCTACTGTTTCAGGGAGAGCTTTTTTTACTGGGAATGTTACAGCAGCCCAAAACAGGTGGATAAGAGCAGGATAACTAGGAGAAACTGCTGTTAGTTTTTCTTTTCACCCACCTACCCATTGTGCCTTGTTATCATTACTGCCACTGGAGACCACTGTGGCTCAGAGGGCCTGGGAGAGACAGGCAGTGGAGAGAAAGTCTGTTTGGATTACCGGTGGCAGCAACAAAAAGTCTACATGAATTCATCCTAGATGACGAGAAACTTGAATAGTCAAAGAGTACCCATATCTTGGATCAAACATTGGTCTGAACAGAGACTACAATCAGAAGAAGATTAGGAATGGGAAGGGCAGCTATGAAGGAATTGAACAAGATCCTAAAGTGCAGAGATATAACACTGAACACTAAAGTTAGGATTGTCCAAGACATTGTATTTTCCATCACCATGTACGGATGTGAGAGCTGGACAGTGAAGAAAGTTGATAGAAAGAAAATCAACTCATAGTTTTGTGAGTTTTTTGGGCTAAGTGGCCATGTTCTAGCAGCCTGGAAAACCCACAAAAAATTATGGATGCCGGCCATGAAAGCCTTCGACTTCACAAAATCAACTCATTTTAGATGTGGTGCTAGGGAAGAGAATCTGGTTTCAGGCCTGGCTGTGGATCCCTTTGGTGGATGACCTATGCAGGGAACTGGACAAGGGGAGTGTGTCCCTGTTAGTTCTGCTGGACCTCTCCGTGGCTGTTGATGCCATTGAGCATGGTATTCTTGTGGCCTGCCTCCTGGCCTGGGATGGGATTTGGAGGTACAGTTTTCCAGTGGCTCCTTTCTTTCCTAGAGGGACAAACCCAGAAGATGGTGCTGGGGGACACCTGCTCGATCCCCTGGCAGTTATTCAGTGTTCTGTGTTGTCTCCTACATTATTCAACAGATACATGAAACCGCTGAGAGAGGACATCCAGAGTTTTGGGGAGCAGTGCCATCAATATGCTGATGACCTCCAGGTCTACTGCTCTTTTCTACTTCAATCCAGAGATGCTGCTCTGATCCTAAATCACTTTATGTCATCAATAATGGACTGGATGAGGGCAAACAAACTGAAATCGAGGCAAGACAGAAGTACTCCTGGTCAGTTGGAATAGGGATTCAGCTTGTGTTATATGGAGTTACACTTCCCCCGAAGATGAAAGTCACAGTTTGGATGTACAGTGGTACCTCGGGTTACGAAATTAATTCGTTCCGCGGCTAATTTCGTAACCCGAAAAACCTTTGTAAGCCGAATTGCCATAGGCGCTAATGGAAAAATAGCTCTCTGCTGCCCTCCGGTGGCGGAAAATAGCGCCGAGGTTTTTTCGTAACCCGAAAAAACCTTCGTAAGCCAAAACAATAAATCCCTATGGGATTTTTTCGTAACCCGAAAAATTCGTAACCTGGGTAATTCGTATCCCGGGGTACCACTGTACAGTAATCTTGGACTCAGCTTTGAATCTAGAGGCTCATGTTTCGATAGTGACCAATAGTGCTTTTGCACATCTAAAGCATGTGCCAACTGCACCCATTCCTCGAGGTGGTACGTGTTTTGGTTATATCCCATTTGAATTACTATAATGTGTTCTACTTGGAGCTGCCTTTGAACAGTGTTCAGAAACCTCACCTGGTTCAAAAAACTGCAGCCACACTGTTAACTGGGGCTGGTTACAGAGACCACACAATGCCCCTGTTGAAACAGCTTCACTGGCTGCCAGTTTGTTTCCAGGCACAATTCAAAGTGCTGGTTATATCCTCTAAAGCCCTATATGGTTCAGGTCCAGACTGTTTGACAGATCGTATATCCCTGTATCATTGAATTGTAGAATTAGAAGATACCACAAGGGCCATCCAGTCCAACCCCAATCTGCCATGCAGGAACACACAATCAAAGCACCCCCAAGAGATGGCCATCTAGTCTCTGTTTAAAAACCTCCAAAGAAGGAGACTCTACCACTCTCTGAGGGAGTGTGTTCCACTGTCTAACAGCTCTTACTATTAGGAAGTTCTTCCTAATGTTGAGGTGGAATCTCTTTTCTTATAGTTTGAATCCATTGCTCCAGGTCCTGTTCTCTTGAGCAGCAGAAAACAAGCTTGCTCCATCCTGAATGTGACATCCCTTCATGTCCCCTCTTAACCGTCTCTTCTGCCTTGGTCCAGGCCTCGGAGGTAGAGAGGAACTGCTGGACCTCATCCCCTTTCCCTCCACCACTCCCTTCTCCTTTTGTGTCATGTCTTTTTAGATTGTTAGCCCGAGGGCAGGGAACCATCTAATTAAAAAGATTGTATGTACAGTGCTGTGTAAATTTACAGTGTTTCATAAATAAAGGTTAATAATCATCATCATCATCATCATCATCATCTTCTCCAGGCTAAACATACCCAGCTCTTTAAGTCTTTACTCATACAGAGGTCTGTAATCCTCAAGAGAGGCCCTTCTTTCAGTCCCACTACCAATGCAAGCACAGTTGGTGGGGACACAAAGGAGGGCCTTCTTGGTGGCTGATCCTAGAATTTGGAACTCCCTTTGCAGGAAAGCAAGAATGACTCCCTCCCTGCTCTCCTTGCATCAGCAGGCTAAGACATTTTTATTCAGACAGGCTTTTAAACAGAAAGTCTTTAAAGAATGGGCTGAGAGTATTGTACTGTTTTAATTGTACTGCTTTTAAGTGCTTTTATCTTTTTTTAGGCACGGTACAGAGTGCCAAAAAGAGGCGCTGGGGAGGCGCCTCTCCTTGCTCCGTAGCAGCACTGTAGCAACCAAATTGCACGGCGCTGCTGTGCAGCAAGAAAGGAGCGAGTAGAAGTGGCTCATTTTTTGCAGTGCACTTGCGCCATGCCAAAGCACCAGCGATGTGTGATGTTGTACCAGTGGCGCAGCGCTGTTTGGACACTGCGCTGCTGGCACGTCATTACTGTGTGCACCATCTGGATGATGCTGCGCAGCTGTGGCGTGCCCATGACGTGCTAGGGTCGTGGGGCATGTGCACGCCCCGCCCCTGAGCAACCCTAGCATGTCATGAGCGCGCCGCAAAGGGCCCATCTGTACTGGGCCTTAACTGCACTTTATTTTTTTAATGTGTGTTGTGTTTTAATTATGTAATAGTTCAATGTTATTTTAATACTTATTTTTGTATATTTTTAACTGTATTGTACTTTTCAATTGTAAGCTGCTTTGAGTTCCAATTTTGGGGAAAATGCAGGATATAAACAAATAGAAGGAGGAGGAAGAGGAAGAGTAGGTGGAGGAGGAGAAGAAGAGGAGGAGTGCTAAGGATACTGTGGACAGCCAAAAAGACAAACAAATGGGTTCTGGAACAGAATCAAGCCTGAACTCTACCTGGAAGCAAAGATGACGAAACTGTCATACTTTGGCTGTCATACTTTGGCCACATCATGAGAAGGCATGACGCATTAGAAAAGACATTAATGCTAGGAAAGGTGGAGGACAGTAGAAAGAGAAGAAGACTGCATGCCAAATGGATGAACTCAATCGGGGAGACCACACTCCTGCACCTACCAGACCTGAACAAAGTGGTTGAGGATAGGGGGTCTTGGAGAAGTCTCATTCACAGGGTTGCCATAAATCAAAGTCACCTTGAAAGCAGTTAACAGTACCTTACAGTTTCTGTTCTTCCAACCTGGTGGTCTTTTCCACTGCATTTAGAAGATAAGGAGAGAAGTGAAAGGAATATCTGCCATGTGCTGTCTTTTCAGGGCACAATACTAATAGCAATTGTTCCTTTTTGTTTTCCTGAGATTCAAAGAGCCTACAGTAGCAAGGCTGGCTGTATTTATATCTCACATTCTGTAAGGAATGATAGAGACCACAACCATCACTCACCTGGTTATCTGGAAGAGATTAGCATACGTCACAGGCAGTCAAGTGAGTGATGTCTTGTATACCATCTCTGTTACATGGAAGGAAATAAATTCAAAATTCTTAAAGCTTAGGCTAATCAAACTGACATTTTTACAATTTGCAGATTTGCACAAAAGTTAAATTATGATACAGTGAGTGAAATGATAAAAACACCAGTAGTTTTAAAGCAAACTCCTCTCTCACTGTTTTTATCTTTTTATTTGTATTGAAATAAGACATCTGATACAATAAGGCTGGGCTTATAAGAGGCAACATAATGTATAAATGTAGGTAAGAATGGTTTTTGCCATTAGGAATTGATTGATGTAACAGTAGTTTCCTGGTGACATCACAGTAAATCTCAGCTGACAAAAGACTGTGTTTTTCCTTCCAAGGAGAGGTTATCTACAGGGCACTTCCACAAAATTACACTTAAAATGGCATGCAGAACTCTCTAAGGACTTCAAAACCAAACAATATGTACAGTGTGTAGCATGCACAGATTCCACTCTTTTCATTTAAACAGCTGCTGTTTGCCTGGGCATATAAAACTGAATAATTATGTGACAGGGCATACAGAAAAAGTCTGTAGAGCAATGGGCTTTCAAAGTGATATTTTATTGCTGGGGAATAGAAAGGTGAAGGATGATTGCTGGTAAAATGGCATTTAAAATAATGAAAGGACAGGCTCAACGCCATTGAGCCCAGCCTCGATTAAGAAGAAGAGCCCTCCTTCCAGTCCATCTGCTTTGGTCCAGGCCTCAGAGGGAGAGAAGAACTGCTGGACCTGATCCCCTTCCCCACCACCATTCCCTTCTCCTTTTGTGTCGTGTCTTTTTAGATTGTAAGCCATCAAAATAATAATTATAAGCCGCTCTGAGAGCCTTTAGGGGTATAAATACCGTAAATAAATAAATATGTGGCAAAATAGGTATCTGTGTTTGCCGGACGGAATGGGAGCTGCAATACAGAATGAACAAATTTATTCCATAAAAGTTTTTCTTCAGAGATAAAGAGAACATTTAGGAAAAAAGAAATCTTATGTGTATAGATTCGGCTGTTCCTCATCTTTGATCTGAGAGCAAAGAAGATATTTGTACAGATAGCTGGACTGATCTGTTTATGAATCACTATGTAAACTGCTCTTTTTCAGAGTTTAACTATGGAGAAAGGTATTTCTGTAACTGAAAAAGGAAAGAACACTTTCAGATTAGTCCCACTACTCTACAGATGTTTCATTTGCCTCCACGGTGTTAATTCCTCACATGCTTAATAGTTAGAATCTTGTAATGGTTAACAAGTGCAATATTTTAAAAGTCAGAATCATGCTCTCATAATTTCCAAGTTAGTCCCTGTAGAACATTTTGCCATGGGATTGCCCTGGAAGACAGCCTGGAGACTTCAGTTGTTTCAGCAGGATGGACCACATAAGCTATTTCAAGTTTCATTGGTACTGGCCTTTAAGTACCTAGCTGGGGGTAATATCCACATATCTCAAGAATCACTCCTAATGTGTGCACCAGTTTGAGCTCTGTGCTCAGTGTCTCAAGCTTTTAGTGGACTAAATACCCTGAAGGCACTAGGTCCTGTTTGATCTCAGAAACTAAGTAGTGTCAGGCCCAGGAAGGGATTCTGCAAGGAAATAGTAGCTGCTACAGCCGTTTTCAGAAGAGGGCAATGGCAAACATGTGAGTCATTCTTTTTTAAAAACTGGTGTACTGGTATTTTTTTGTAATTGATAGCATTGTTGTTGCATTGTTTGATTTATTTCCTTGTTTGTCAGCTGTCTTGTGCTTCACTTTTATCACAGAAAGGTGGGGGTATAAATGTTCAGATAAATCAAATGAACAATGAGACAGTACATCAAGTGATACTACTGTCTGATTTTTTTTGTGTGTCAAAGCTAAGAGTCTAGAAGTTCTACTGCATTACAGGAATTGAACATGTCTTTATGGTGTTTGCAGAAATGATAAAATAGTGATTTGTATATTAGTGCATACTTAGCAGTGAATCATTGTCACTTTGGTGATTCACCAGGCCCTAATTATATCAAATACTTCTTCACTACCACTTTATATTTCAGAACTTATGCCAGAAAGAGTTCTCATTGTATCATGTTACATGTTCACAGGGCTCTATGATCATGCTACAATTTATGCTAGAAAGATTCTTTTTCTAAAAGAAATATTGCATCTCCAATTGTTCTGTCCTTGCCTGTGATCAATATACTTGTATTGAAAAGCTAAAAGTAATATTTTATTTGAAAACACTTTATGGGTTTGGTCCTTTGTGATATGGGTTCCAAATTACAGGACTTGGATTTGGGTTGTCTTTTTTTATTGAATCTTCAGTTTTGGAAATATGGTAGTTTTCTGTTTTACACGCATTGGCCTGGCATGAAATATTATTGTGGTTGCTAATTCATTTCTACAAGAATTATAAGTAAACAGATCGATATCGGGAAGTATAAAAACTAAGAGCATAACTTTGGATATTAAACCACAAATTGATCTACTTGTCAAACCATAAGTAAGTGCTGCTCCACAATATGTTTCAGAGATGAAAGGACATATCATAATGTAACTGCAGTATACTGAAGTGGTAAGATAAATCATTTTGTTTCGTTTATGCATATGTGTTGATTAACTCTTTTGTGGCACTGTCTGGCTATAAGAACAGCAAAATAGTTTTTTCCAATCCATATAACTCAAAGTGGGCAGAATGGAAGTTTTCTTTCCTATTCATAATGTTTGCATTTCCATCATAAGACTTCAGGAGCCTATTGTTTTTATAGAAAGCAGTTGAAACTGGGGTTGAAGAAAGTGCCAAATTGTCTACCTCCTCTAAAGCTTAGCAGATCACATTGGCCAGGGCAGAAAGTGTACGAGTTAATTTTGTGACACAATGGATCTTTAACACAATGGATCTTCAGAATCTCCTCATTGAAATAAAAAAAAAGGGGGGGGGGGATTAGCAGAGCCAACACATTAGTTTATCTGAGAGGCCCAATCCAGGACCCCCTTGGGGGCATGGAGTTACTAGGATTGAAACCCACCTGTACCTTCCCCTACCTTAATATCTCATTTTGGGAGATGCCCCTGACAGAACATTAGCAGCAAATTTACATTCATAGAGCTTCTTAGCAGGAGTCTGTGGAGGGAGCTAGGTTGTTTACTGATGCTCCAGAGACTAGTACCTGGAGCAATGCATGCAAACTACAGGAAAAGAGATTCCACCTCAACATTAGGAGGAATTTCCTGACAGTAAGGGCTGTTCGACAGTGGAACAAACTCCCTCGAAGTGTAGTGGAGTCTCCTTCCTTAGAGGTCTTTAAACAGATGCTGGATGGCCATCTGTTGGGAATGTTTTGATTTAGATTTCCTGCATGGCAGGGGGTTGGGCTGGATGGCCCTTGCAGACTCTTCCAACTCTATGATTCTACGTGCCCCCTTGTAGTTGACCTATCTACACTGTCATGTCCACCCTGCCATATCTTAACTTCCCCTCAGACTGCAGTCTGAAAGGATTTAGGGTTACTCTGCCCACTAATTTCATTTTTATCTACAAATAGGTAAAGTCTATGATGCTCATTCCTTTTTATGCTGAATGCAGGAGGTGAATCTTATAATTGGTATATGTAACAGGACATTCTGATTTCATAAATAGCTGGCTAATAGAATTTGTTTTCGCTGGGAATTTAAGAATGCTTTCTTGGAATTTAATTTCCATTAAAGTTAGATCCATTTTGCTACAAACTGTTTCACACTAAATTATTTTAAGGTTAATCATTTTATAATCATTTGACTGTTTGAAACCAACCCAGCATATTCCTGCGCACTGGTTACAGCAGTGTGCACAAAATTTCTAGAAGCTTCATTCTTTTTGAAAGAGTGTTATAATATAAAGCCACTTTATTTTTGTATGATAGGAAATGCAACAGAGTGAATCAGGTTGAATATACACACTGCTGAAGAAGAAACTTTTAACCTCTTATTGTTTGGATCTTGTATAGGGTCCACAAATTCTAGTCACAACTTGTGACTAGGAAAGCAGCTTGTGGGTAATTCTGGAACAAATTACTACCAATAATGTGCCCTTCTGTTTAATGCCTTATTTGCCCCTCTCATCTGTTAGTCTTATTTTTCCACTTTTGAGAACTGCTAGGTGTAAAAACTGGAGGGATGTTGTCTAGAGTCTTGGCATGTTCTTGATCTTGCAAAACTGTAATATCTAGTTACATATTTAAAAACCCACTGTTGTGAAGTGTGGTGTTGGCTGCTTGTATATATGGTCTTAGAAGGAGGCTAGACAGATATATGGGAGATAGGTCTGTAATTTAAGACAATCTTGAGCTTGGGTAGTTTATTCTCCTCCGCTTATAAAAGTGTATTTGATACATTCTATCATATTTTACACCAGGTTGCAGGTGTCCAAACTTGTGTTTCAGTGAATCCCCCTTTTCTGAGAAGACGAATGGAGTGTTCATTTTGTTCATTCTTTCAGAGGTTCTTGATGCCATTAAGTGTGGAATCCTTTTGTACACTTTTTGTTGTTCAATGATGGAGACACTGCATTACTTTGATTCTGTTCCTAACTTGGAGAGTAAGGGGTTTGACAGACGGCCCCTGCTAGATTGGGGCTGCAGCAACCTCACGCCGTAGCCCCAATCCTGCCTTTTGAGGGCACAAAAAGGAGCTGCAAAAAGTGGCTTCTTTTTGTTCCCTTGAAAGGGCGCCATAGCCATGGCGGCATGGCTATATGGCACCCCTTTGGCACTGCGTCATCTGGCCCTATGTTTCAGACGATACTTCTGTGGGACTGTTGCTTTCCCCTGTGTGAGTTTCCCTGTTATTTTCCATAGAATTCAGCATTGTCTACCATGCTATTTAATTTGCACATGAAATTGTTGTGTAAGGTCATCTGTGGTCTTGGAATGTGGGATCATCATTAATGCAGATGATACCCAGTTCTCTCTCTCTCTCTCATTGGATTAAGGTGTGGTAATAACTTCCTTGCATGACTACAGTACTTGAAATCAGTTATGGCATGGAGGAGAGTAAATGGAGCTCAGTCTAGCCAAACATGATGGTGGTGGATGGTTCAGTTGCCCAGAGAGAGTGAAATTGTCTGTTCCAGAGAAGATCATGCTCACTCTTATGGATTTGGAGTTCTGTATCCAATTGTGGGTACTGTACTTTTAAGAAAAATACAGTATAATGAAGCTGGGAACAGGCTACATGGAGGGCAAGAAATATGGTCAGAGGTGTGGAATGCAAATCCAAAAGAAAAGATCAAGGGAGTGAAGATGCCAGCCACAGATGCTGGCGAAACGTCAGAAAGAAACTCTGCTCGAACATGGCCACATAGTCCGAAAAACCCACAAAAAACTATGGAGTGGGAATGTTTAGATTGAAGAAGTTTTGAAACTGGCAATAAAAAGTATCATGGGTAAAGACTTGTTTTCTGCTGCAACAGAAGTCATGGAAGTGCTTATGTTACAATATGGTAAGATTCTGGTTGAATTTTGTAGTAAGAGCTATTAAACAATGGAACCAATTATCTGTGGAAGTGTTGCTCCCTCACTTATTGGATGTTTCCAAACAGAGGCTGACAAATCAAATATTGAGGACACTTTAGCCACAGATTTCCTGCATCAGTCAGAGGGCTGGATTTAAATGACAAGCCCCCCCCCATTAAGTCTGCAATTTTATTATCATATCACCAGTTTGAAGACTTGTAGCATGTCTTTTTACTTGCTTAGCTCGATATACCTTGGTACCTCTTGTTGGAAGATGAGGTTCTTGCTAGTGTTGTTCATGGCTGAGCCACTATTAGACCGCTGTAGCTTTCTTCAGTATGGCATGCTGCAGATTCCCCTTATCTCTAACCAGTATGGTAGATTCCTGTGAATTTGAGGTTTGGATTAGAAATTGGTTTTCAGTTAGCTCTGTAGGATTTTAGCATTATCTTAGATGCATGAGGCTAACTGGAATACAGGAATTAAAAACTATCTTCTTTTATTTGTAATATTTAGGGAACTCTGAGATGGAGCTAGACTGGAAGTTAAAAAGAGTCTTTAGGCCAGGTTCAGGAACAGTTCGTGTCACAGAATTGGGTTGGCAAGGTCACCTGAATCCAAGCCCATCCATTAAAGAAGAGGAGGAGGAACAACTTGTGGATGAATATCTTTCTCCTGATAAGCTGGTGAGTAAATACCTTTTTAGTGAATCTGTCATGAAAGCCCAGTGTGGGAAAGTGGAATTGTGAATATTGGACTAGGACTCTAGGAGACTACAGTTTGAACCCCTGCTCAACAGTGGAAGCCCATTGGACAATTCACACTCTTTCAGCCTTAGAAGAATGTAATGGCAAACCTCTTCTGAATAAATTTTGCCAAAAAAACCTTAGGATAGGGTCTCCATAACTCAGAATTGACTTGAAGGCACATAACAGCAACAACAAAGAATGAAAATTAGAGATGAACAATGTATACTGTTCTGGGTGTCAAATTTATTGCTGGAAACCCTTCACAGTTTGTGTCCTCTTCCAAAATGCAATTTGGCACTTTTAAAAAATAAAAAGTCAGTTTCTTGCAGAAACACCCCAAACACTTCACTGTAGACAAAACTTGATATTTCTGTAGAGGAATACCAAATCATTTTGTTTGGCTCATTTTTTGTTCCAGGAGACATCCAAAGGTTACAAAAATGAGACTGCATGATTCCAATGTAAATAAACATGTAAAAGAAAGTCAGATGGGCTTTCAAAGGATGTTCTGGGCTCCCTTGACTATTTCCCCCCTCTTCCATACACAGGTTTGGTGAGCATAAGCATTAGTTACAACCTAGAGAGTTAACAAATGATTCCTATTGTACAACATACTGATTTCCAATGTGAAGTCGAAGGCTTTAATGGCCAGCATCCATAGATTTTTGTGGGGTTTTCAGACTATGGCCTGGTAAAGACCACCCAAAAAGGGCGGTCTGCCGGTGCATTGTTTTGCTGCGCGAGGAAGCTGCAGCAGACAAACCGCATGGTTTCCTCATGCAGCAAAAAGAGCCCACAAAAAGTGGGTTCTTTTTGTGGTGCCATAATGATGCCACAGTTCGCCAATGGCGCACTTGCGATGTCATTATGGCATCACGCCGTGCGGATGCTAAGTATCAGTCGTGTCAATGGCGGCGCCCATCTGTACAGGGAACCACCATTTTGACACCCTCATCACGTGTGAGGGGTGAGCGGCGTCTCGAAGCGTTGCCCCTCGCACATGACAAGGGTGCCCTATCGTGCCCATCTGTCCCGTGTCTATGTGGCCATGTTCTAGAAGAGTTTATTCCTGATGTTTCACCAGCATCTGTGGCTGGCATCTTCCCTTTATTATCAGAAGAGTTGAAATTGCATATATGTAAACACTGTGAATATACTTAACATATTTTGAAGAAAGTGCACGTGTGAGAGAGCTGTTTTGGTTTACGGGTTGTAGAAATTAATCTAACTCTGAATTATCAGGCTTCAATGTCAGTCATTTTCCTAGGCTCTCAAGCACTCTTTTAAAGAATTGCTATTGGTTACCTGATATAATTTAAGTAGACATGTCATGATGGCTCTTGGTACTTAGCACTGAGCTGAAGCACTTTCCTCATCCACTTTCCCTTGGGCAAAGGAGAGTAATGTCAATGCTGAGGTAAAACCAGCTTCATTTCTGGCATAGGGAGCATTCACTGAGCAGAACTGTGCCTATAACATTCCTTTCATTGGAAAGGGAGGTTGGCACTGTCTTTGCAGTTTTCTCATCCCACTGTAGCCCTCACTGCTATCTCTCTGACTGTTTGATGAGGGGTGTCTCCAAACTTCCCAGAGTAGATTGGAGGGAACAACAATAACAAAACAAAAAAAAGATAGCAGAGGAAGGAAATAGCTGACAAAAATTGCCTCCTCCTCCTCATTCAACTATTGTTCCAAAATCTTTGGGTGTCTGAAGAACATCTGTCCTTGGGAAACATTTGTTGGGTCCAACTGACTATTTGCTTTTATGTTCATTAAAAAGTGTTGAAAATATTGGATTAATATTTGTGTAATATCTTGTAGTCATAAAATATCAGCAGTGTTTCCTCTTGGAAGAGAATGAGGCTGGTTCCCTAGTGATTGTTTCAGTTTTATGCTGCAGCATGCATTATTTACTTGCTTACTAATTAAGGGCAGAGGAAAGCTTGAGGTAGGCTGATACTTGCAGACAGATAGCGAGACAATAAGCTGTATTTGATGGAAGGTGAAGAGCTGCGAATAGGCATCTGAGGAAGTAGACACGTCTATGAAAGCTCATGCTGCTAGCTTCTTTCAGTTATTCATAAAGGTGCTTCCAATTTTCTCTACATACTGATTCAACAGACTAACAGGACTTTATATTTGAATTCTAACACTGTAGTGAGGGCCAGCGTGGTGTAGTGGTATGATCGTTGGACTATGATCTGGAGACCAGAGTTCAAATCTTTGTTTGAGCATAAAAACCCACTGAGTAACCTTGGGCCAGTCACATTCTCAGCCTCAGAGGATGGCAATGGCAAACCCTCTCTGACAACAACAACAACAACAAGCACTGTAGCAGTACACTTTGTATTTTAAGATTTTCAGCAAGGCTGCTTCTGTGATTTCCATCTATATGCTTGTGTGTGTATCTTTTACTTTTAAAACAATTAGAGGGGAAAGAACTCCTTTGCTTTGATTTTACATGAAATTTAGTTTTAGGGTAAAAGGATTTTCCGTAAGGAAATATCTGTCACTAGACATGAAGCAGATTACTAAAAAGACAAGTTAAAGATGGCTGACAACTTTGATAGAAGCAAATTAGCAGAAGCCATGTCGGATTTTGTCTCCTACAGGGCTGTACCACTTCAGTGTGAAGATCATAGAATCATAGAATCATAGAATCATAGAGTTGGAAGAGACCGCAAGGGCCATCCAGTCCAACCCCCTGCCATGCAGGAAATCCAGATCAAAGCATCCCCAACAGGTGGCCATCCAGCCTCCGTTTGAAGACCTCCAAGGAAGGAGACTCCACTACACTCCTAGGAAGTGTGTTCCACTGTCGAACAGTCCTTACTGTCAAGAAATTCCTCCTAATGTTGAGGTGGAATCTCTTTTCCTGCAGCTTGCATCCATTGCTCTGGGTCCTAGTCTCTGGAGCAGCAGAAAACAAGCTTGCTCCCTCCTCAATATGGCATCCCTTCAGATATTTAAACAGGGCTATCATATCACCTCTTAACCTTCTTTTCTCCAGGCTAAACATACTCAGCTCCCAAAGGCGTTCCTCATAGGGCATGGTTTCCAGACCTTTCACCATTTTAGTCGCCCTCCTTTGGACACGCTCCAGTTTCTCAGTGTCCTTTTTGAATTGTGGCGCCCAGAACTGGACACAGTATTCCAGATGGGGCCTGACCAGAGCAGAATATAGTGGCACTATTACTTCCCTTGATCTAGACACTATACTTCTATTGATGAAGCCTAAAATCGCATTGGCCTTGTTAGCTGCCGCATCGCACTGTTGACTCATGTTCAACTTGTGGTCTACTTGGACTCCTAGATCCCTTTCACATGTTGTCTCCTTAAGCCAGGTGTCCCCCATCCTATATCTGTGCTTTTCATTTTTTTGCCCTAAGTGCAGTACCTTACATTTCTCCCTGTTGAAGTTCATTCTGTTAGCTGTGGCCCAGCTTTCTAGTCTATTCAGGTCATTTTGAATTTTGATCCTGTCCTCTGGAGTCATTGATAAAGATGTTGAACAGTACTGGCCCCAGGACAGAGCCCTGTGGGACTCCACTGGTCACTTCTCTCCAGGATGAAAAGGTGCCATTGTTGAGCACCCTTTGGGTTTGTCCGGTCAACCAGTTACAAATCCACTTAACAGTTGCCTTGTCTAGTCCACATTTTACAAGCTTGTTTGCAAGAATGTCATGGGGAACTTTGTCAAAGGCCTTACTGAAATCAAGATATACTATATCCACAGCATTCCCTTCATCTACCAAGCTGGTAATTTTATCAAAGAAAGAGATTAGTTTTGTCTGGCATGACTTGTTTCTCTGAAACCCATGTTGACTTTTTGTGATTATGGCATTGCCTTCTAGATGTTCACAGATTCTCTGTTTAATTATCTGCTCCAGAATCTTTCCTAATACTGATGTCAGACTAACTGGCCAATAATTGTTTGGTTCCTCTTTCTTCCCCTTTTTGAAGATGGGGACAACATTTGCCCTCCTCCAGTCTGCTGGGACTTCTTCCTGCTCTCCAGGAGTTTTCAAAGATTATTGCCCAATGGCTCCGCTATTACATTTGCCAGTTATTTTAATCCCTTGGATTTAGCTCATCTGGTCCTGGAGACTTAATTCATTTAGGTAAACAGGTATTCCTGTACTATCTCTTTACTTATTTTGCTGCTGAAATTCCCCTATTCTGTCCTCTGCTCCATTATCCTCAGGTTGAGCTCCCTTTGCCTTTTCTGAGAAGACTGAGGCAAAGAAAGTGTGAGTAATTCTGCCTTTCTCTGTCTTCTGTGCATTTTGCCATCTTCTCACGCATGGCCCTACCGTTTCCTTCTTCTTCCTTTTGCTGCGGACATATCCAAAAAGCCCTTTTGTTGTTCTTAACCTCTAGCAAGCTGAGTTCATTCTGTTCTTTGCTTTTTGACCTTATCTCTACACATGCTAGCTATTTGTTTGAATCCTCCTTGGTGATTTCCCCATTTTTCCATTTCTTACATATTCCGTTTAAAATTTAGCTGAGTGAAAGTTCCTTTGTCATCCATCCTGGGTTCTTGCACACCTCCCATTTTTCTTTCTCAATGGAACTGTTTTTAATTTGTGCCTTCCGTACTCCTTTTGAGAACTCCCATCCATCTTGAACTCCCTTCTCTTTTATATTCCTGACCATGGGATCACCCCCAGTATTTCTCTAAGTTTACTGAAATCCGCTCTCGTGAAGTCTAGAATGCGTGTCTGACTATGCCTGGCTTCTCCTTTCCACGTATAACAAACTTCAGGAGAACATGGTCACTTCCACCTAAGGATCCACCACTTTCACTTCATTAACCAAGTCATCCTTGTTGGTTAGGATCAGATCCAAAATAGCTGATCCCCTTGTGCCTCTTCCACCTTTTGGACCCTGAAATTGTCTCCAAGCAAGTGAGGAATTTACTAGCCCTAGGATCTGGCTGAGTTTGACTTCCAACAAATATCAGGGTAGTTGAAGTCACCCATCATACTACATCTCTCCTTTCTGAGTGTTGTGGTCATCTGTTAGAAAGGCATCATCCAATTCCTCCGTCTGACTTGGGGGTCTGTAGTAGACTCCCACCATGGAAGTTAAAACATTGTAATGTTCTTCTGTGTTTAAAAAAATCCTGAAAACAACTCATTATTTTGACATACAAAATTAGTAAAAATAGGGAGTATTTCAAACCTTTGATCCTCTTTTGCCTTGTGAAACAGTTCAGCCAAGTCAGATTAGTGTTTGGTTGAGGGTTCAGTTTATCTAGTTTAATTCTTCAAGGTTACCTCTGACAGTTAATTTTTTTTGGCCAAATATAGACTTTCATTTGGCATGGAAAGTCTTTCTGAGTGGGTATAGTCTGAGCAAACACTTCCTCCTTTTTTAAAATGCAGCATTGACAAGGAAACACTAATTATATTTGTAACATCATTTAGTACCAGGTCTGAGGTATCTATTATCTGATCTTTCACTGCTCATGTTGAAGCAGCTGCTTTCATATTGTTAATTTCTTTTGGCTTTTTCAAGATTATAAATAGTAATGCTATTCAAACAAATGATTACAAACAAATTTTCATTGTGTCTTTCTAGTATTTGGATCTCCTTAATGGTTGAGTAGCAGGAAGTCATTTTTTCCTCACCACTATTGTATTACACCATGTTTCTTATACACACACACACACACATATATCAGGGAGCAGTTTTTCTCTCCTGTTAGCATTTCAGTAAGAGAAATATTTTGAGAGGGTGTCTGCCTGACTTTTCTTTTCTTTAAGTACATAAAATGTCATTCCTGCTCACTTCTGTGATCACGTGTGTATTTTCAGACTGATATACTCGGTATACTTTTCTATTGAGTTTGCTGATCCTTCCTGTAGTGGACAGCCGTAAAGCTTGCTACTGACTTTCCATGGTGTACTGGAGTACTCCCTGAGTAGATGTCATTCAGATGTGTTAGACTGTAACATCTATAATCCCCAGTTATCATAGTCATAATCAGTGGGATCAGTATCAGTGTGAGAAGGGCTGGAATCCTGCTATTTTAATCCTGAGATGGATTGCAATTATTCTAATGAAATCCTGTTGTCAGAAGTTCCACGGGGTGTATTTAGTAGTAGCTGACATCAATTTCCGGTTTTAAAAGGTGTGGTTTGACTAGAAATACCTTTACTTTAAAAGTAAAGGTTTGCAGGGGAAAAACAAAGGTAAATGTTGGTGACTACTACGGTTTCCACTGATCAGAACATGCCTTATATACTCAACTATAAGCTGAACTCATGAATAAGTCACGGGCAGGTTTTAGGTTCAAAATTATGGATTTTGCCATGACCTGTGGATAGGTCGAGGGTAAAACTTGGAGACTCCTTCAGTGTGTGTATGTGTATGTGTATGTGTATGTGCGGCAAGAGGGATTCTCATTGAGGCTTTTTGTTTCAGCGTATAGCTTTTGTTTCAGACTTTACTCCCCAGACAGTGAGGGACTCTTAAACAAACAGCAATATCAGTCAATCACCCAAGACTCTTTCTGCTTGGCTCAAGAGAGAAAGAAACTGCATGGAGAAATCTATTAATCTATTTTAATTATCTACTTTTAAGATGTGGTTTTTACTGTTCTTATTGTCTGTTTTTAACAATTTCTGTACACCGCTTTGATCGTTGGAAAAGCGGTTAATAAATGAACAATTTATTATTTATTTATTAAATCTGAAAGAGTTGCTAGATGGGAGTGCTTTCTATCAGCTTCTTTTGGTCTGTTCACTATGCAACCATGATCTCTGCTTTTGGAAGCTTCAGAATTAAGAACTGCAATGTGTATAATAATATGGAGTTTCCAAAAGAGTATTTGAATGCTTTATCTGTTGGACAGGCTTCTTCTGTTGCATCTCTCTCTATCTTGTGCTGGAATGTACAAGTGGAGAAAAACAATTAAACATCATAGGTGAATTGAAAGGATTACTGCTGATGGCTTGCACATTTACACATCTTTTGGTTTCTGCAATGTTTTTTAAAAAACATCTGTATGCCTAGAGCTGGAATCAGGGCAGAAGAAATGTATATACACTACAGGAAGGGGACGTACTTTCAGATTACTTTTGTGCCTGTTAAAAACAAGTCTGTCTTCAGTCTTTTGTCCTGTAATGCGGCAGTTCCATTTCAAATTGAGAAAAATCTGATTCAGTACAACTAGTTGACCGATCTATTTCACCAAAGGATGGATGTGATATATTGCACAGGCAACTTATCACATTCTGTCTTGGCTGCTTGTCCTTGTGATTAATTAAGAAGCAAGAGATTTTCTATTCCTTTGAGTACTTTTATTGTTGTTGTTGATGTTGTTGTGTGCCTCCAAGTCACTTTGGTTTATGGTGATCCCAAGGCGAACCTATCACAGGGTTTTCGTGACAAGTTTTTCCTGAGCCTGAGAGAATATGACTTGTCCAAGGCTACCTAGTGCGTTTTTATGCTCAAATGAGGAATTGAACCCTGGTTTCCAGACTCATAGTCCAACCTCAGAAGTGGCATGTTTTCTTTGGGTTTTAAATCCCCAAAGAGAATCATGGAATTACAAACACATTTACTTCCGCCCTGACACATGCAAGATAGTTCAGCTCCAAGCGTACTTCAAAATTCTGTAAATTAATTGGTAAAGCAGCTGCTGCATTACAGGACAAAAGACCGAAAACAGACTTGTTTTTAACAAAGTGAATCTGCAAGTACTACAGTTATTTTTCAGCAAAAAGAAGTTAAGCTGTTCACATAAGATATCAGGTACAACTCTCTTTAGATATGTGTCTTAATAAGTTTTGTTCTTTCAGCTGTAGTCTTTTTTGTTAAATATAACAAATGAGTAAAGAATGTGTAGAGTACAATGAGTATAAAGAGTATAATGTAAAGAGTATGTGCTATTCTTTTTACATTATTACAGATATTCAAGTAAAATAATGTTCATATAAAGCAGGGGTCGGCAACCCCCAGCCCGCGGGCCTGATGCGGTCCGCGGAGGCGGCAGTACTGGTCCCAGCCCGGTCCTGCCGCCACCACCTCCTCCTCCCCAGGCCGCACGGCCCTCCTCCTCCTCCATCATGCAGGGGAGGAAGAGGAGGGCCACATGGCCTGGGGCAGAGGAGGCAAAGGGGGAAGCCCCGCGCCGCCCACCTTGCCTCCCAGCGCCGCCCACCTCTTTCTCCTCTGCCTCCTCCACCCTGCCCCCAGGCCACGCAGGAAGAGGAGGAGAAGGAAGAAGAGGCAAAGGGGGAAGCCCCGCGCTGCCCTCCCTGCCTCCCCGCGGGGCCCCACGCTGCCCTCCCTGCCTCCCCTCGCTACCCACCTCCTTCTCCTCTGCCTCCTCCACCCCACCCCCAGGGCGTGCGGCACATGGAGGAGGGGGGAGGAGGAGGAGGAAGAGGAGGAGGGGGAAGAGAAGAAGGAAGAGGAGGAAGAGGAGGTGGGGGCAGCAGGAGGAGGAAGAGGAAGAAGAGGAGGTGGGGGCAGCAGAAGGAGGAAGAAGAGGAAGAGGAGGTGGGAGCAGCAGAAGGAGGAAGAGGAAGAAAAGGAGGTGGGGGTAGCAGAAGGATGAAGAGGAGGGAGGAAGAGGAGGAGGGGGCAGCAGAAGGAGGAAGAGGAAGAAAAGGAGGTGGGGGCAGCAGAAGGAGGAAGAGGAGGGAGGAAGAGGAGGAGGTGGCAGCAGAAGGAGGAAGAGGAGGTGGGGGCAGCAGAAGGAGGAAGAGGAAGAAAAGGAGGTGGGGACAGCAGGAGGTGGAAGAGGAGGGAGGAAGAGGAGGAGGGGGCAGCAGGAGGAGCAGGAGGAGGAGGTGGTGAGTGACCAGAGGCCTCAAGGTTTTTTAAAATTTTATTTTGTGTGCTTTTAATGCTAACAAGTCTCCCTTGCTTTGACAATGATGATGATGATGATGATGATATGACTCAGCTTCAGAGGCATGCAAGCACTGTTTCAGAAGCCGAGAGAGTGTCACCTTCCAAAGTGTGTTTTGGGTGCTTTTAATGCTAACAAGTCTCCCTTGCTTTGACAATGATAGTGTGATGATGATGATATGACTCAGCTTCAGAGGCATGCAAGCACTGTTTCAGAAGCGCGAGAGAGAGTCCCTCCAAAGTGTGTTTTGGGTGTTTTAATGCTAACATGTCTCCCTGCTTTGACAATGATAGTGTGATGATGATGATATGTCAGCTTCAGAGGCATGCAAGCAGTTTCAGAACCGAGAGAGTGTCACCTTCCAAGTGTGTTTTGGTTGCTTTTAATGCTAACAAGTGCTTTGACAATGATAGTGTGATGATGATGATGATGATGATGATGATATGAGTCAGCTTCAGAGACATGCACACACTGTTTCTGAAGCCAAGAGAGTGTGACTTTCCAAAGTGCCTTTTCTGTGTGTTTTTGGTTCTTTAATGGTGATATTGATATCAGCAAGCCTCTGAGGCATGGCCAATGTAAATTGCTGTGATTTTTACAAACTCATGCACAGTGAAAACCAAAGTCCCTTGACCAAGTACACACTACTGAGAAGTACACTTGGTGCAAGAACGGTGAAACCACCTTGACATGTTCAATATGCATAGCCATGTTAAACCATGCTAAGTGCTAAGTGTTAAACCCAAGGGGTTTGCTTATGGAATAAGCTTCTGAAATATGCAAGAGGCCACATTAAGTAAAGCCATGTGAAATGCACAAATGTGCTGTTGTGTGTGTTTTGGAATGCAGGTTGGGGGTGTTTGGCCAGAAAGGGACCAAGGAGGAGAGGGCATGCACATGCCTCCTCCTCCCTGCGGGGCTTCGGTGGAAGCTCCGCCCCGGTGTGCAGCTCCGCTCCCGGCATGCAGCCCCCGAGTTGTCTGAGGGACAGCAACCTGGCCCCCGGCTCAAAAAGGTTGCCTACCCCTGATATAAAGCTTTGAATGTACTTGTATGTAATATTTAACCCAAACATGCTAAATCAGATAACATTATTTAATATGCTGAAAAAGGTTCTAGAAGTCATCCCACTTTTTTTTTAAGTCTCCAATTCTTTTTCTGGAAAATCCATATCACTGAGAACATGGTCTTTCATACAGAATGAAATTTATAATAATCCCTTCTGCCTATTTGGATTAATTCACATTTGAACAACTGGTAATCTCATTAGGATGAAGGAATCCCACATGGAGGAGCAGCTTTTTGCACTCCATCACACCATCTCTTTGCAAAAACAATATATACTCTGCAGCATGGCATAGCAAGTGATAACAAAAAACAGAATACTCGAGCACTTTCCAGTTATTGGAATGGTACTTTTAACTTTTGAGGGCTAGGTAGAACTTTACAGTTCCTGAAGATCTGTATGTTTTTAACAGATTCTTAGGGAAAGACAGATTCTTCTAATATTTCTGTATCTTTGATGTCTCTTATCACAGAACAAATGTTTTAAATCGGCCATTTTCAAGGATGTGATTCATGCCATTAGTGTGCCAAAAAGACATAACAGGTTGTGGTACTTTAGATAACTGTTTTACTATAAGCCTGCATAGGGTTTTAGTTCACAGTCTATAAAGTGCATCTCTATGGCCTCATATAGACAGGCCAAAATAAAGCTGCTTCAGGTCACTTTGGAGGTATGCTGTTTAAATGATGCATGCGTCCTAAGAATCTGGAAGCTGTACCAAAGCTGCGCTCCAGTCCTTAGAACTGGAGCGTGGCTTTGGTGTGGCTTCTGGTCTCTTAGGACTCATGCATCATTTAAACGGCATACCTCCAAAGTGACACGAAGCAGCTTTATTTTGGCCTGTCTGTATGGGGCCAAAAAGTTTAAAATACTTCTATTCTTATGAATCCATATATTGTATGGCCTTTATAAAGTTATCCAAGATTTACTTATCACCATAAAAATTATATTTGGTTCACTCCCACCAACTACAGATTTGTATTTTTAATTCCTGAGCTCCAAAAATTTGCCACCCTCTGCATGCATATGATAATTCCTTCTTCTCTGTCATTTTCTAGAGTGTTAATTTCTAGAACTAAATGTTTTTGTTTAACAACTCTTGATAGTTCTGTGTCTAAGTAACATTCTGCTACATATGCTTGCACTGGCTTATAGAGCATAATTCTCATACAAGTGATTGTGTTGACTTCTAAAGCTTTGGTTGCATTCTAGAATGGAATACACAAAGTGCCATGCTGCACGATTCCTGTAGAGCCTTGACGCCTCATTATTATGGGATTGTACTACAACTCGAAAGTATCTATAAAATGAAAAATAACCTTGGGAGTGTTTCTCTGATTGCTGCGGATGAGATGCTTTCACTCCTATTTTTGCATATTATCTGTCTAAAGATGTTCAGTAATTTATAATGTAGGACTAGGGAAAGTGTGATCTTCCAAATGCTATTAGAATACAACTTCATCAAGCCTAGTTACCATGGTCAGTGGTTTGAGATGGAGTGAACTGTAGTTCAGCAATAGCTGTAGGGCCACATGTCCCTAATCCCCATTCTTCTGCATCTCTAGCTGAGCAGACATTGAAAGCTAACCTTTATCCAGCATAGCTATAGTGAAGCTGCCTTCATGTCCCATGTTACAAGCATATTTTATGTGTTGCTGTAGTACTGAACAACATTGACAGTTGTACCCTTTACCCTTTAACTAGAAACTTTAACTTTACTCTTTAACTAGAAATCAAGTATTGGGCCTCCTGGGAGCCTTCTTCATAGGGCTGAATTATTCAGTGAATTCAAGCATCTTCATGGAATACTGTGATCAAGAATGCTAAGTGTCATAATTAACTTTTTCTTATTGTTGCAGAAAATCCTGACAGGGTTAGATGATCTGCAACAAGTGAGGGCCCTGGAGATGCGTATAGACACGAGAGAGAACAGCCTGGGAAACTTTGGTGAGAAAACACTTGATTTTTACTAGCCTTTTCTTAGCAGCAATTAAAAGCTTCTTAATATCTCTGGCTTTTCTCCACGAATGAAGATTCAGGAAGGACTCATCCCGCGCTTACTACAAGCGCGTTGATGACTAAAAAGACCAATCCGAGATAAACACGTCCGGTTTCAGAAAGCACAGCAGAAAGTCTCCTTGAGTGATGTTTCCGGGTTGTGGTTCTTTCTGCGTTGTCGTTTCTCTTTGAGACTTGCTTGGCATGAGCTTTCAAAAAAAGGCTGCAGCATCGTTGATAGTGCATCTCCATGCCTCCTGATGCGAGGCCAGGGTGGATCTTAATATCAAAGGAGTATCAAAAGGGTATTAATATGAAAAGCTCCCCGAATGAACCATCTCCTGTTCTCTTTTTCTGTTTTTTTTAAACTTCATTTTCGAATGGTGGACACTGACAAATGAGATATTATCTTCAAATGAAGTATTATCTTCAATGCATACTGAGCAAACTATTGCTGGAAAATAATGGTTGATAAACTCATCCATAATAGTACCAGATTTCTATATGTGAGATCCACAAATCAAGTTAGTTAGGGGCTGTGCAGACTATCCCTGAAGGACGGCCTGCAGCCACCTCCATCTTTGCCAGATCAGGGCAATGGCAATTGCAAGCTGTGGTCCCAAACTGGAAAGGTCGTCAGTGCTGCTAGCTCTGCAGCTTTATAATATAAATAATAATAAAACTTTAATTTATATCCCGCTTTTTGTTACCACAATCAAACTGGCATACAACCTTTAAAAAATACAATATACACTTGTCTCTCCATATTCACTAGGTTTAGGGGCACAAGACCTCCGTGAATATGGAAAAAACCGCAAATAACAAAAAAGCCATGTTTTTACCTGAGAGGACACCTCTCTAGGAATCTCTAGGTTCTCCAGTGCAACTCTGTGGTCGACGTCCGACAGACACTGACCATCAAACTGCACTGGAGGAGTTACAAATGCCTAGTAGAGTATTCTCTCTAGGAATCTCTAGGTCTTTCAGTGCAACTTTAGTTAAAGGTGACCATAGAGTTGCACTGGAAGACCTAGAGATTCCTAGAGATTCGCCCCTTTTCACTTGCTGCCCCTCACTCCTGGAACCTTCTTTCACTGTGAGCAAGGGCCATCACTTCTTTAACCAGCTTCAAAATGGAGTTGAAGACCATCCTGTTCAGAGAAGCGTTCCCAGGCATTGCATAATTGTCACTTGCTATTTGATGTTCTTTTGTTGCCTGTTTTATTGAACCATTTCCTATATTGCTATGTATTTTATATGTATTATCCTATTATTTCTTAGATTGCACGCCATAGGCAGGTTTACTCTTTTATATTTATTGTTTTTATGTACAGTGCTGTGCAAATCTATAGTGCTATATAAATGAATAATAATAATAATAATAATAATAGAGAGAATAATCCATGAATAATCAAATCTGCAAATATCAAATCCGCAAATATGGAGGGATGAGTGTATACAATTCCCCCCCTTAAAAAGTATTAAACAATTTTATCCATTAAAATTACAAACGATAAAATCTAAAAACAATAATACAATAATAAAATAACGGTGGGCAGAGTCCTCTCTTATATATGTCTGTGGGGGGAGCATTATATGGCTGGGTTCTATTCCAGGAAGGCCTGCTGGAATAGATCCGTCTTGACAGCTTTCTTGAAGCTCTCTAGGTTGGTAATTTGACAGATCTTGTCCGGCAGGCCATTCCATAAAGTGGTAGTGATTGGTGCAGTGCGCAGTGTCACACTGGCTTAAGTGCGGTGTCAGGCAGTGCGGGGTGGATTATACGGAAGGAGGTGATCCCTTAATTAGGTTGGGCGCCAGAGGAGCACCATGACACCATGCACCATGTGGTGCAGTGCGCAGTGTCACACTGGCTTAGGTGCGGTGTCAGGCAGTGCATCATGTAGACGTCACGCCCCGACTCAACCCCCAGGCCATCCAGAGATGCCGGTCTGCACAGCCCCTTGCTTACAATAGTGTACCTTTAACTTACTCAATTTTTGCCTTCTGTCAGTTGCACTAAATTGATTATGTGTCTGAGACTATCTTCTTTCTGGCTGAAGAAAATTTATGACAAAATAATCTTGAACATTCCTGACAATTAAAATGTAGCTTTTCTCAAATAAAACATACGTAGAATAAAATATTTAATTCCTATGTTCATTCTTTGTAGAACACATTAGTTCTGTAGTAGTTTGCTTTTTCATCCTGATAGTCTCTTAAACATGGACTTATATAAACTGGGGATAATAATAACCAATATGGAACGGGATCTTGTAGTATCTTTGAGATTAACTGACTGAAAAAGGTTGTAACATAAGCTTGGTTTATTTTCTCAGATGCACAGAGGAATTAGACCAAGTCTACAAAAGCGTATGCTACAATTTCTTTAGCTCAGTTAGTCATATGCGAATAGGGCTCGCTGTTCATAGGGATCTAGAACAACATTGGTTTCCTCAGTCTCCCAGATCACTCCTCGTGTAAGAGTAGGCTTATTTGAGTGTAAGCACAATTGGGTTCCCTTGGGACTTACTTGGGAGTAAAAAAGCTTGAAGTTGGGCTTGCAAGGATTCTAGGCTGGACAGGCAGCCAATGGGGTTGGCTGGGTTGGAGTAGAGGTTATTATAAAACCATATATTCTTTTACTGTTTATTACTACAGTATATATATAAGTTTTATAATTAGTATCAGTAAGTATAAACGTTGAGTACATGAAACAGTAATATACAAAAATACATAAATTATTGTGGCTCTCCATGTAGAAATATGCCAAGTCCAGACTCCCACTTTATCAGATTCTTCCTAGCACAGACATGGATGACACTCTTTTCAGCTAGGAAAATGTGTGCTTTATATGATATATGTGAATCCTTGTATATTCTTTTTGATCTTAGTCTTGTGACTGTCTGGACCAATGGCACCCAGTCCATTCAGATTTTCAGATTTATCAGTACAGAATACCTCCTGGTGAGCCAAAAATTAGATTGTCTTTTGAGACCTAAGACTAGTAGTTACCTTCATAGTCAGTGTTGCTATCATCCCTTACATTCTAGAGGTTATGACCTACCAATTAGGTAATTTTCTTCACATCAAAGATCAGCCAAAGTTTGACATGTTTTATATAATTATCAAATTAGAAATAATCTGTTTAAAACAGGTCTCCGGGCAGGTGTACCACCAACTTATAAATAAGATAAAAGATAGGTTAAAAGCTGAATACACAAATACTCAGTTCAGTGTAAAAAAGAATGGCATGCATGTGTTTATGTGCGTGCTTGTTGAGGGTTGACTGGTCCCTGCAAAAGTGGTGCTAAGCATTTTCCCTGTTATACCTTCCTCCAACCCCAGACACAGCCCCCCCCCCAAAAAAAAATTACCTTTCCTTTTTAAAATATATTTCCCATCTAACTTTTGCAAAGGTTCTGTCAGTGGGACAGTAGGTCCATGCCCCTTAGCAACCATAAGGCACACAGAGGCCAGCCTGCCCAGCTTGTGGGAAAAGGAAGGAAAGGCTGCTGAAAAGGCCCTGCAGCCATCTCTGCACTTCTCAAACCAGGAGGAGTTTGCTGGGTTGCCTTTTTATGATGATATACTCCTTCACCCCTCATTTCAATCTGTTGTGATTGATCTGGAAGTTTTTTTCAGGGAGTCTGTGCTGTTGGAGTTGTGGGGTGAGCAGTGTATTGTTGAAGAAAAGAAACTTAGCAAACTCCTCCCGACTTGAGGTATGCGAAGGCCAGCCTGTATGGCTCAGTGGAGAGGGAAGGAGGAAAATGAGGCTGCTGAAAACGCCCAACAACTACCTATGCACGTTCCTGCTATGCCTTCCTCTGACCTCAGGTATAGCAAAAATTTGGCTTCCCTTTTTAATGCATTTCCCACTCAGCTTCTCCATAGGTTTTGTCCTTGGCACAGCAGGTTCATGCCCTTTAGCAAAACAGTTTCTCCGGTATGGGTGGGGATAGGTTTAAGAAGCGAAGAGACAAGGCAGAGAGCACAAGCACTAAGCTCTTGCTTAGTGTTAAGGTGGAGTCCATGTGTAGCCCAAGAGGTCTGTGTGTGTGAAAGAGGGGCACTATCACTAGAATGTTATCTGTAAGACAAACAAAAATATTCATATTGCACAAACAAAATATATTTATTCATATACTATTTCAAGGAGGGATGTTGTTTGCATGGAGATGGAAAACAGGTCACAGGGGTAAAAAGACTGAGAACCACTGCTTTAATATAAACTTTGTTGGTCAGATCCTGGATCTGAGGTGGCTTTGAGTAACCTCTGTGGTATTTCTTGAAACAACTGAAGTTCCAGCGTATCTCAGGGGATAAAAGACACCTATTAGCACAGGATTTTGTGGGTTATGATACTGAAACACGTAGAGCCAGAAAACACATGTCCATATGAAGCAGTACATTTGTTTTGGGTGGTTACTATCTCCGTTTCCTGAAGATAATGTAATCAGTATATTTTCTGTGTTTTACAAATGCTATAATTACAGGTATTATATTATCACTATAATTTCCAAGTGTAGAAAATCTTTCTTGCAAACCTAAAAAAAAGTAGGAAGCAGAACTAAATAATTCCTGAAAGAAAAGAGCTGTTTTTACATATTCTCAGGAAAACTTAGCAATAATGTGTTGTGAGGCATTTTTGTACCCCAGCCTCCCCCAGATAGTCTGTGAGAGGAATTCCCACTGTGAAGGGCCATTCTTTGTGCCTGCCAGGCTGTAGACACACAGAACATATAACTTGGCTGCTACAGTGGTCCTTTTATGCAAATTTCCCACACATGAAGCACTGCTCATTATCTTATCCCTACAGCAGAAAGAAAATAGGGAGAAGCATATCTCACTTGTTCAGTTGAATGGTACAAGTGCATGTTAGGTTTCTGAATAGCAGACCTTCTGCTAGCTCTAAGCTGGTGAAAAAAAATGTGTTCCAATGCATTTCATTCATTTGGGAAATATGGGTCAACTAATGTTTTCACTATACTGTAAACCAAGTTATGCTTTCCATGGTCCACCTGGCAGCTTACCCAGATAAATGTCTTCCTTCGTGGGAGAAGATGATGTCTTAACATTTTAGCACCATCACACTTTTATCCACATCATCCTATTTTACTTTGCATATATAGCCAGAATGGTTGTTTACCTCTCAGTTCAAACCAACTATTCATCAGTGGCTAGATCTGTCCCTGTGTGTATCACATTCAACACTCCCCAATATACATAGTCCACATATGCTGAAAGGGAGCCTATTTATGAGTGATTTGTTTCCCTCAAATACCTTCTGTATCCACAAAATTTCTTCAGGCTGACTGTGGTTCTGAAGTGGCCATATTTTAAGACTGGATGCTGTAGTTTTTTCAAGGCTTTATGTTGTCTATGGCAGAGTTTTGCCAGAAGATGTAGGCCAGTGTATTCTGTACATTGAACAATATATTCAAAATATTGCCTTTACCCCAATGCAATCAAGGGGATTCTACACTTTTTGGTAAGGTTCCTGTCCATACACTGAATGCTCGCTATGCCTCACTATTTGTGCCATGAATGTGACTAAGGTCCAAAACACACTGCAGAAATAATCCAGTTTGAGACCACCTTAACTGCCCTGGCACAGTAATAGGGAATCCTGGGAATTACAGTTTATTGTGGCACCAGAGCTTTCTGACAGAGAAGGCTAAATGTCTCACAAAACCATAGTTCCCAGAATTCCCTAGCATTAAGCCAGGGCAGTTAAAGCAGTCTCAAACTGGATTATTTCTACAGTGTGTTTTGGACCAAAGAATGTCTGCAGCACTGTTTCTGTTTGCATTCAGGGCCAAAACCAGAATGCAAACAGAAACAGTGCTGCAGACATTCTTTGGTTCAGAACACACTGCAGAAATAATCCAGTTTGAGACCGCTTTAACTGTCCTGGAAACAAATTACTGATAAATACGACAGGATTGACACATTAAGTTAATATTAATAACTTTTAAAAGACTAATTCAAATGCATTAAGAGTCCAATTTCTCAGCCAGCCCACCAAACCTCATTCTCTTTCCTTATAGGGCTCCCCAACTCCCCCTCCCCAGGTTTCTGACAACATTTCATTTCAGTTTCATTTATTACCCAGTGAGATTTCTTCAAAAAAGATTTTTAATCCTCACAGACTTTTCCAGCCAGCGGGGAGGGGAGGGACGATGAAGGAAGGTGGGTTGACAGTTTGGCCAATAAATATTCAGATTTGATAATGCTAAAGACAGTTAGCCAGTCATAGCTCATTTCTGCGTCTTTGCTCACTATTGACTCTGGAGACATACAGACAGACCAAAATAAAGCTGTTTCGAGTCACTTTGGAGATATGCTGTTTAAATGATGCATGCATACTAAGAGTCCGGAAGCCGTGCCGAAGCCACAATCCCGTCCTAAAGACTGGAGTGCTGCTTTGGCACAACTTCCAGACTCTTAGTTCGCATGCATCATTTAAACAGCGTACCTCCAAAGTGACTTGAAGCAGCTTTATTTTGGTCTGTCTGTATGGGGCCATAGATGGACATACCGTACTTTCCTTTTTAAAAGCACATTGTTCACTGTCCTCACTGTTCTAGCATAAAGGTGTTGTGCTCTCTTCCCATGCAGAGGAATGCTCTTTAATTGAAATTAGAGGACCAAAAAGAGTGAGGTATTGCCACCATGTATCCTGCAATTTAAAACCCCAGACCACTACAAGCCTCTTCATATGAATAAAATGTTTCTGATTGTACATCGAATTGTCTCTGGATGTTTGGTAGAAAGGACAATTGTGGATGTTTATAAAAAACTTGAAACCTTTAGCAACAGACAGAGCAACCAACAGGAACATATCCTCAGTTTTCCTCTGTAATTTCATTACCTTACTCTCACACTTTCTTACTGTGTCTCACATGAACCCCAGCAAAGTTCCAGAAGTAAAGACTTCAAAAATCTGTTTCCTGGAAGAGTTGAGAAGCTTCTATGTAGTATCAGGTGTGAAGAAAAGGAAGATAATGGGAATGCCAAGAAGACTAACCATCCTCTGTTTTGTCCTTCCTGTTTTTGTGACCTAAAACCTATAATGTGCCAACCTTAGGGAACTTTGTAAAAACTAAGAGATAGTTCTCTAAAAATTCCATAGAAAATAGCATTTGGATGAAGAACAACTGCTTGTTGATGTCTTAACACTGTGTCTCATTTTATTAATTGGTAATTTAATTCTAGAGCAACATTAATTTTGAAACCCCAACTAAGGCAATCACTTCTATTACAAAATAAATTTTATTAAGTTGGTGCTTTAAATTGGTAAATTTCCAACTTAATTGAATACTTACTTCATTTTAATTTGTTTGCCTATCACAGACAAGGTTGAAGGCCCTAGGAGACTCCTTCCTTCCCTCCCCCAAAATGTGGTACCATTTGCAGTTGCCTGCTATGCCACATTATTGATTGCTTATTTGAGTAAATTTGCATGTAAATGAAAGCAGTAACTCTGAAGGAAACAGTTTTGAGAACATTAACTAGACAATGGTCTGAAACCAATATTATACAGACTAACTTCCAGTCATGCAATAGGATTTCCCCTTCCTCTCTTCCCCCATTTCCCCTAAATCTGCTACCAGTCTGCCAGCCCCCTGGAACAGATTGGAGGATTCATATGGAGTTGCAGGTAGGGAGAGGGTTTCAGTTAATTAGCGCTGTCCATTTCACTGGCAAAAAAGCACAATTGCTATAACTGAATATAACCTTAAAAATAACAGCAACATTATTTTGCAACATTTCATTGTCCATCTACAGCTAGTATTTCAACAGACATGTCTGTATTTGTGGAGTGTAGAGCAGAAATATTCAGCAGACAATATATTTCTGCTCTGTAGTACTTTTTTTAGTATAGTGCTTTAAGTGTTGGATGAGGACTTCAGGAGGCCAGGATTTGAACCTCTGTAGGACCATGCTAAAAACCCACTGGGTGACCTTGGGCAAGTCACACTCTCTCAGCCTCAAAGGATGGCAATGGCAACCCCCCTCTGAAGAAACTTGTCAAGAAAACCCCATGATATCCTTAAGGTCGCTAGAAGTAAAAAATGATTTAGAGGCACACAACTACAACAAACAACCATACAAATCTACTGAATGACTTTAGACTCTCTCAGCTTTAGAGGAAGACAATAGCAAACTTCCTCTGAAAAAATCTTGCCGAGAAAATCCCTAGGATGGAATTTCAGTTAAATTAGTGTCATCTTGAACATGCATGAACAACACCAATTGCTTCTTTTAGTGCCCTGTCTTGTCCAGTGTGGTGATTCTCAATCATAGCTCTTCTGTCAGCTGTGTCACATACTAAGTCAGTCAGGAACAGGGAGTAGTCAATTAAAATGTTTTTAACTAATAAATCAGATAAATGGCTTCACCAGTCATTAATATCCAAACATTTACTACTGTGTTGGTGGAAAAAACACAAGTAAGCCAGCCATGAAATTATAACAGCTTCCCCCGACCAAGAATTCTGTTTTTGAAAGTGTGAATGTTTTCAGCTCTGATTTATATACAGAGAATATAATGCTTTAAGATGATGATGATGATGATGATGAGTGTATGAGCCTGATAGAGAGAGAGGGGGGAGAGGGGGGAAGAGAGAAAAGAAACAAATCAGAAAATGAATGACAAAACATGGGATGGAGACAGAGAACTGATCAAGTGTTGAAAGTTTTTAAAATATATCTCAAAGTGCTAATGTTGGAATTTTTGTTTCTAGTCAGTTTGTTTAAAACCCAAAACCTAAAACTTGTTTGATCTAAGGTGAAACTGGGCTGAGTATGCACATGACCAGCAGCAATATCTCTTGCGAAACATCTCAGGGTGGGGGGGGGGGAGAACTGGCTTCAGCAAAAACAGATGTTAGACACAGGATGATTTTACTAAACATAACTTTTAAAATGTTGCTACTTGAGGTGTCAAATGCGATCAGGCTGTATGTGATCACTTCCAGGCAACCCCTTTCTTTTTACAATTCTTTATACTGTACAACAGAAGTCAGAAAAAATACATTGCACCCAGGAATCAGCTTAATACAATAGAGAACAAAAATATAAGGGGTAGTATTAGAACAATTATGGGCTAAATACAATTTATTAGTTCCAGCCACAGTGTGCCCATTAAGAAAATGGGACTTGTTAGCACATTGAATCAAGTTCCATTGACTCAATGGGTTTATGTGATTTGGGACCAACACCTGGGTTGTTTCTGTATGCCCTCAAGGATGGTGTGGGTGCATGTGTGAGTGTGTATGTCACTGACTACCATATTCACTTAAATGTATTTGTTTTTCTCTCCTGATCTTACAGGTACTTACCTCCCTAATCTAAAAAAGCTGAAATTGAACAACAGTGTACTTACATCTGTGAGGTAAGGAGTTTTAACATAGAAAGTAAAGTTCAGAGAGCTTTTTCATTCTCCAGTTTCCCATATGACATCTTGCAAATATGTCTTTCTAACCTAGAGAGACTGGTGTAGATCTTCATCTTATGTACACTGAGAAAACTCTGTTAAGGTGTCCTGTTTTGTTGTAATGATGGCTAATAGAAAAGCACTTTAAAATGTGATGTTCATTTTCTCTGATCTGCCTGTTCCATATGGCCTGCAAAGGCACATGAAGCTGATGCCAAAATTATTCCTTCCAGAGGTATCATGATGTGTACTAGTCTGTTGATGTTTGCTACAAAGAGTCTTGTAACACTTTAAGGACTAAAAAAATTCATTGTAGGATGGTGTTTTGAGAACTGCAGGCTGCTTCAGTCAGATGTGTTATTCCTGTGTTGCATGTCATTGGATTCCTAAGCAACATGACTAAGGGTCACGCGTGACAGAAACACACACACATACCTACAAACAAAATAAATGAAGCAATTCTTCTTAGTGTTCTTTTAAGAAATGTCTCATTTTTTAATTTAATTTTATTTGTGAATGCTTTTTCCCTTCCACAATTTGCAATTTGTAGCAAAGATTATATAGCTAAAAAGCAGACAAAAAAGCTGAAAAACAAGAGTAAGAATAGATGGGATGGAGTGGGAAGAAAGAGACAAAGGAAGGATGGATAGGATCGAGGAGAGAAATTAGAATTGCTCTCTCCTGAACTGTTGAGTATCCCTGTAGACAGTTTTTCATTTCTGAATCTTTAATGCATCCTGGTTAGTGGTCCTCTGTGTTTCTTTAAAAACAAAGTGGGTTATAATGAGTATGTTCTTCTGTTCATTTAAAGTGGTGAATATCTTGTGCCATGATCTAGTTTCTGTATTGCCTTCCTATCTCACTGCTAGGTAGGTCTCTGAGTCTTGATCCAACACAGGGAGAGGCGGGTTATAAATAAATACTATTATTATTATTATAATTATTATTCTAGTTATGCATGAAGCATGGATAAATAACAAAAATAAATAAATAAAATTACCCACTTGTATCAGTTGTAGCCTTTGATATACATGCCAAGGCACTGATTTTCATATATCTGAAGTCTTTATCATCAAGCCTCAAGTCGAGTTTCAAGTCCTTGCAAGATACTTTCAAGTCAAGTCTCAAGAAGAGTCTTAAGTATGGGAGCCACACTGTGTTTCTCAGAGAGAAACACAGTGTGTTGAAGTGGGGATTGAGATCTGCTTTTCAGAAGCTTCAAACTTTTCAAAAGCCTCAAGCCCATTGCCTAACGTGTTTGCTGTTCCCTTCCAAAATATGTACCCCACACTTTTGGGGCGGGTCTTTCTTGCTGCTCAAAGTGAATGGCACCAGCAAGTCAGTCACTAAAATATCTACAAGTATCAAGTCAAGTCAGTGTGTCATTTTTGCCAAGTAAGGACCAAGTCACGTCATTGAAGTGACTTGAGTCTGACTTAAGTCTGAGTCAGTTGACTCAAGTCTACATCACTGGCATTTATATACTCCTCTGTGGCCAATTGATTTATTGCCTGTCTAGAGCAGGGATGGGCAACTATGTCAGTTTTTCTCCAGCCCCCTTCCAGCTGCTCCCTGCACAAGCAAACCCAAATAAATAAATTTCCCCCCTACAGTCCCTCTCAAAATGGTGAAAAGAAATGATGTATCATTTCTTCTTGCTATTTTGAAATGGACTCCAGAGAAAATGGAGGTATTTGGGGGTAGTATTGGATTCTGGGATGCTTAAGGATGTAGGGGTATTTACATATGTTCACATGACTCTGGCAGTTTGGAAACAAAACCTCTATCTAAATAATGCCAATTCTTTATAAAATTATGGGGTTGGAGGCCTTTGGGGGTATTAGTGGGGTAATTCTGTGGGCCTTCGGGCCACAGTTTGCTCACTCATGCCTGATCTAGAGGTTGGCATTCTTGTTTTTAGTTGACCAACAGGGACACTATATACACTGCATGTGATGAAAAGGTACTGCTCTAGGTCCCTGTTAATTTCCTATTTTACATTTCTTTTATGAAGCTTTTACTCTATTGCTTCCATCTATTTCTCCTCAGCCAAGTAATCACAGATTTATGAAGTAATAATTGAGGGAGAAACATGGAACATTCTCTGAAGAGAGCATTTTAAAAAAATCTTTTACTCTTCCATGATGGCATATGTTTCTTATCTCTCTAATGGTTCTGGCAAAAAGGGCTATATATCAACACTAATGGAGTATTCGTTCTAGTCTGGCTACCAGCTATGATTTTTAATCTAATTGCTTGTGCTTTTTAATTTCAGGGATGAGTAAAAAGATATATGGGGAAACACAGATATATACTTTTTCAGGGGAAGTCTATTCCATTAGCTGTTAATTGTCTGAGCATAAGGAGTAATCCCCACTTGCTGAATGACCTGTTTTTTCTAGAGTATAGCAAGGTAGCCAGTTTCCTGGAGTTACCTTTGTTGCTTTAATGGAAATGCCTGGGGAATCCAGTAGCATAGAAACACTTTTTAGGCTCCAGTTAAGCTGGAGCTAGTTAAGATCAAAAATCTATTTCTTCACGGAGGTAAAGGACAGTAATCAGGCAAATAAAACAACGGATGGAGCTTATTTTAAATGGATTTACAGTTATTGTGTTTCATAGTAATGATATTTTTCTATAGAAAAAAATAACACTTTCTTAGGAGGGTTATGTAATATTTCTGGGTAATGCTTTTTCTTTTTAATAAGATTTCAGTATGTAAATAAAAGGAGTCTTTTCTCCCAAATGCAGCATTTATTGCTAATAGCTATCCTTTTGCTAATGTTAAAATACAGACTTGGCAAAAATATATTGTACTTGTTGCAGGCATGGTTTTGACAGACTGGAAAGAGATTGTTTTACATTGTATGAAACATAACTTTGTTTTTGTTTTTTTAAATGGGAGTGGAAGATGAGAATCTATGCATGTTAAAAACAATTCCAGGATAATTCTTTGCATGTTTTTTTTGGGGCGTATACTTACAAAGGAATATGTCCCATAGAAGTTAAAATGGTTTCCTTTTGAGTAGGAATGAGCTGTGTGTATAATGACAAATGGTGAATTACATCCAGGTTCTTGAGTATTACCCACTTTGTAAAAAAACAAAACAAAAAACTTTCTTATAAGTCCTTTCACATTCCTGATTAAATTTCTGAATCCTACCAAGGCAGCGGTAACTTTTGGGGTCATGTTTGATTTAGTATTTATAAGCTTAGGGGCACTCAAAATATCTTTTTCTTCAGACTGTTGAAGACTGTGTAGAAAAACACAATCTTGTGTCTCCTGTATGACATACAGCTCAGCCCTATGCATGTCTGTTTGAAGTGAGGTCAGCTACATATAGTAGTACAGTCAGCCCTTCTTATAAGCGGATTTTTTTAAAGATAATCTTTATTATACATTTCACAATAATACAAATAGTACAAATACCATTATCAGTGAAAAATAAAATACCTCGGTTGTGAGGCTTCAGAATCTTGACCATTGTGTAGTTCTTTCTGACTTCCTTAATCATCAAAATTGGCATAAATAAATAAATAAATAAATAATATTTTAAGATCTAAGCTAACAAGAATGTCTAGTGTCTTAGTATGTATTAAATATCTCCCTCCTTGGGGAGAAAGAACATAAGAAAATAAAAAAAGGCTCTGGGGCACATTTACAAAAGAGAGCTAGAAGAACTTCACTTCCCTAGTCCTGGCCTTGTAACAGTTAATTATTTAATACCTAGCAAGTTTTAATCTCACACCTCAGCTGCTAAATTAAAAGTAAGCTTTGTCGAAGGAGTCATAAAGTTGTTCACGGACCTGTAGTAACAGGGAGGAATTCATAAATATATTAAGAGGGATACATTTTACAGCTTCAGTATAAAGAATACCAAAGTAAGGTGGGAGATTCTTATGATTAAATTTCCAATAGCTTTACATTCACATTCCATTTTGCTTCCCAAATCCTTACAACTTTATTCCATCCTTCCTTTCTTTCCTTTTTACTTTGTTCTTTAACCTGAATTGAAATCTTATCTAGTTCCCTATATTCGTTAACTTTTTACATCCAATCCTCCCATTTAGGACTTTCTTCTGATTTCCATGCTTTTGCTATTAATATTCTCGCTGCTGTAACTAAATACAACAAAATCCTCCAGCATTTTTTTCCTCCTGTGGCTTCAATAATGTTGTCATATTTAACAAGTATAATTTAGGATTCATTATAAATTTAATTTCAAATATCTACTGGATTGTCTCATGTACCTCTTTCCAAAATTTCTGGATTCCTCTGCATCTCCACCACACATGGAACATTGTCCCTTTCTCCTTTTTACATCTCCAGCAGTATCCTTGATCAAGGTTATAATTTTTTTAAGTCTCCAGGGGGTATAATACCATCTGTACATGACCTTCATATGGTTTTCCTTCAGATCTTGAGCCACTGTGAACTTATTTGTCCTCCTCCATGGATTTTGCCAATCATCCATTGAGATTTCCAGTCCTATGTCTCTTGCCCATTTTACCATATAATCTTTTATAATCTCTTGCTCCATGTATCTTTCTAATAGTAAATTATACAATTTAGAGACTTTCCCTTTTTCGGATTGCCCTAATATTTGATCTAACGCATTTAATTTATTTTCGATACCCACTGACTTTTTATCTACATTGTATCTTTGTTTAATCTGCATATAATTAAACCAGGAGATACTATACCCTTCAGTAGCTAATTCTTCCCTTGTCTTTATAACCATCTCTCCTTTGTCATCTTTTTTCATTAAATGCCTGTACGTAATCCACCTTTGGTTATCTGCCCATCTACCATAGAAAGCCTCCTGCGGTGAAATCCAAATTGGTATGCTAAAATAAAATTTCGCTTTAATTTTTCCCCACACCGTCAGCAGAGATCTTCTAATCGGGTGATTCATAAAGTCTCGGTTGCAGTTGATTTTCTGATAAGCCGAAAAGGCATGCCAATCAAATCTGACTTGGGTCGCTTCTAAATTAAGCAATTCACTATCTTCCAGCTTAATCCAATTTTGAAGCCAGACCAAACAACAGGCCCAATAGTAGAGTTTTAGATCTGGTACCGAGTATCCTCCTCTGTCTTTCTTATCTTTTAAGACCTGCAGTTTAACCCTTGGTCTTTGTCCCTTCCAAATAAATTTCCTAAGTTCGGAATCCCATTCATCAAATACTTTATCTTTCATTTCAATGGGTAAATTCAAAAATAAATATAGTAACTTAGGGAGGATTGCCATCTTTATTACATCTAGTCTTCCAAGTAGAGAAAGGTTAAATTTATTCCATCTTAGCAAATTTTCTTTAATTTCTATCCAGGTGTTTAAGTAATTGTTATTAAATAGTTTTAGGCTATCATTCTCGATCCAGATCCCTAGATATTTAATTTTGTTCTCTACTCTATAACCCGATCTTTCTTTTAACAGCTTTGTTTCCTCTTTAGACATATTCTTGGTTAATATAACTGTTTTCTCTCTGTTTATTTTTAGTCCTGAATGCGGATTTTTATACACGGATTCAAGCATCCACAGTTTGAAAATGTTAAAAAAGTATAAATTTTAAATATCAAACCTTGATTTTTTATAAGGGACACCATTTATATTTAATGGGACTTGAGCATCCACAGATTTTATTATCCATGGGGAATCTTGGAACCAAACCCCAGCATATAACAGGCTCCACTGTACTGACTTCCTGGAAAGCAGGCCTTTAATTCTAGTTGATGTCTGCCCTTCATTCCAAATTAAATAGCTAATTGAGGCTGGCTTTGTAAACTGTCTCATGTCATTGTACTAACATTCTCACAATCATTACATATCTTCCTGTGCTTGTCTGCATCAACGTCTGACTTTAGAGATAATTGCTGCACTCATCAAGCTAATTATGAAATTAAAAATTGCTACAGTAGTATTAGCTACTGAAAAGAGTTTTTGAAAGGCAAACAAACATAACAATGGTTTGCCTCTCTGACAAGATTATTTAATTCCTTAGTTCAGTGTTCTTTTATTGTGCATTGAATTTCACAAAAATTCAACCTGGTTCTCTTGGCACTATCTGTTTATCAAACCATTTCCTGTATTGCTATGTATTGTATATGTATTATCCTACTTGAGAGTATGTATTTTCCCTGGATGAAGATTAACCTTCCATTTTGAAGCCAAGCCCTCCCTCCAGTCCATCTGCCTTGGTCCAGGCCTCGTAGGTAGAGAGGAACTGCTGGACCTCTTACCCTCTCACTCCCCCACTCCCTTCTCCTTTTGTGTCATGTCTTTTTAGATTGTAAGCCCGAGGGCAGGGAACCGTCTAACTAAAAAGATTGCATGTACAGCGCTGTGTAAATTTACAGCGCTTCATAAATAATGGTTAATAATAATAATAATAATAATATCTATGTATATCACTTCATATAACATACTTTGGAGAGTAGTGACTGAAAAGAAGGCACCCACTACTTTCTCCTGCTGTTGAAGGTTAGTGCTTCTGATGTCTTGAGAATCCAACACTATAATAAGATGTAGGCCAAAACCAGATGGAAGGGAAAAGCCAGCTCACTCTCAGGGTTTCCTGATTCACAGGGAAAACATGCTGACTGCACTGCCAACTCCCTCAATGGGTTGGCAGCCGATATGCAGTTTGCACTATCCCCTTCCCACTGCAAATATGGAACAGTCATAACAGAGCAATCGTGGCTACAAGTCGTGCCATATCATTTTTTATTTTTTGTTCCACCTCAAATGCATGCGCACATATGCATGGATGCTCCACTAGCAGCAGCCAGTTGCCTCCCTTAGCCCACCCAGCTGCCAACCCATTGAGTGCCCCACACAACTGTCTGTCTGATCACATGATAGTTTGACTGCCCATATACAGTACAGTCATGGAGCCCCTTTTATCTTGTTCGCCCCTGCAATTTGCTGACTGGAACAGAAGGGTGCCACCATGAAGAGCCAGCTCAGGGAGTTCTGTCTGAGGCAGCCTCCAAGCCCTCCTGGAACAATGAGCACCTCTCCAGACATGATGTCCCTCTGTATCTACCCCCTTTCTCCTCCTTTCCCCTCATGACTCCCTGTTGGACTAGCTAGTTCATTATTGTTAATATTAAAGTTTTATTATTGTTTGCTATCTAATGTGTTTGTCATCATTTTGCTTCACGGGGTGTGCAATGAGTTGATGTCTTCATACCAGCATGCAGTCTGTATGCCGATGCGAAAGTTCATTCTTTCCAGTTTGAACCAGAGCAAACAGGGATTTTTAAAAAACATATTATTTTTGCTGTGATGTTAAGCCTCACAGCGCATCTTTGGGCCATTTTCTTACTATTTCAGCCATGTCTGTCATCTGCACTAGTGAGTTCCAAAACAGGGCAGGGCTATTTCTTTAAGCCTGTGCAGCCAAGCCCACAGATCTAACCTAGTATTACATTTTTTCTCTCCAACAAATAGCTCAGATTTTTAGTTTCCCTGCAATGCAATATAAAGGCTACCTATTTTCACATTCTTTCCTTACCTTTCACCAGCAGTGTTTAGAGAGACAACGGTCAGTTAGGGCAAGCCAGAGATTTTACTTTTGCTTTTTAAGACTCCAGTTTTCTGTTGTACAAATAATATGACAAATAATTTTCTTTGACTGAAAACAGATATCTAAATACCTAACCTCTTGAAATCTACTCCTAATACTGTGCTCCAGCATAATGAAAGAAGTGATTGATGTAATCAGAAATGAGAAGGGAACAATGATTGTCCACCCCTTGGGAGATGTAAATAGTTGAATGTCAGGAACAAGTAGTTTAATTAGGTAGCTATTCAGAGAGTTGCTCATCCCTATCTCTGTGTAACAGTGGATCAAAGAATCCTCAGATACATCCAGCAATGGCTTGAAAAATAATCTTGGACAAAGATTGATAATTTCTGTGAAGTGTTGTTTTTCAATTTTTTCTGTTACTTGACGCTTGCAACAAGAAAGGAATTGCTTTATACAAGAAGGTATAGTATTGGAAAACAAAATCAGAAGTCATTTAAAGATGGCCAGTTTATCTGGGTGGTTCTGCTTGTTTGCAAATTGCACAGTTGTGGAAAATCTTGCAAAGTCTCATAATGGTATGACTTGATTGTGCTTGGTTTGTTGCACTGTCTGAAAAATCAATTACAATTGACCAGGAGGGAGGTAAAGGAAGATGATTTTATAGAAATATAGTCACCATTTCTCCTCTGTGCTACACATCTGACTTCAACACATGGACCACCAATAAATCAATTGGACTTTTGGAACAGTAGCTTTTTACATAGTGATTTATAAGTGGAAAGGAGACCCATGAGTATTGTCTGGACTTGATGTAAATATGCTGTGAGGAAGATGTGGAAGACTGTGATAGCTGATTGTACTAATCCAACTCATCTTTGGTGAGGGGAGAGTGTTATGTGTTTGCAAATGAATTTAAAGTCCAAAACATATACTATATTTAAAAAAAATTAAACTGCATTGCATATTTATCTATTTACAAATGTCACCCATTTATAGGGTTTGGAATCTGAAAGTTAATTTATTCAATGTCTTTTGATAGGTTGATCTTTGTCTATAAATCATGGATATAGTTTGTATTACAGTGAGTCCTTGTTATCCACTGGGGTTTGGTTCCAGAAAAGGCAAAGGGAACTCAACCTGAGGATAAAGGAGCAGAGGACAGAATAGTGGAATTTCAGCACAAAATAAGTAAAGAGATAGTACAGGAATTCCTTGTTAATCTAAATGAATTTAAGTTGCCAGGACCAGATGAACTACATCCAAGGGTATTAAAAGAACTGGAAATTTAGTATCGGAGCCATTGGCAATAATCTTTGAAAACTCCTGGAGAACAGGAGAGATCCCAGCAGACTGGAGGAGGGCAAATGTTGTCCCCATCTTCAAAAAGGGGAAGAAAGAGGATCCAAACAATTATCGGCCAGTTAGTCTGACATCAATCCCAGGAAAGATTCTAGAGCAGATCATTAAACAGAGAGTCTGTGAACATCTAGAAAGCAATTCCATAATCACAAAAAGTCAACACGGGTTTCAGAGAAACAAGTCATACCAGACAAATCTGATCTCTTTCTTTGATAAAATTACCAGCTTGGTAGATGAAGGGAATTCTGTGGATGTAGTATATCTTGATTTCAGTAAGGCCTTTGACAGGGTTCCCCATGACATTCTTGCAAACAAGCTTGTAAAATGTGGACTAGACAAGGCAACTGTTAAGTGGATTTGTAATTGGTTGACCAGCTGAACCCAAAGGGTGCTCAACAATGGCTCCTTTTCATCCTGGAGAGAAGTGACCAGTGGAGTCCCACAGGGCTCTGTCCTGGGGCCAGTACTGTTCATCATCTTTATCAATGACTTGGAGGAAAAAATTTGGGGAATACTTATCAAATTTGCAGATGACACCAAATTAGGAGGAATGGCTAATACTCCAGAGGACAGGATCAAAATTCAAAATGACCTGAATAGACTAGAAAGCTGGGCCACAGCTAACAGAATGAAATTCAACACAGAGCAATGTAAGGTACTGCACTTAGGGCGAAAAAATGAAAAGCATAGATATAGGATGGGGGACACCTGGCTTAAGGAGACAACATGTGAAAGGGATCTAGGAGTCCAAGTAGACCACAAGTTGAACATGAGTCAACAGTGCGATGCGGCAGCTAACAAGGCCAATGCGATTTTAGGCTGCATCAATAGAAGTATAGTGTCTAGATCAAGGGAAGTAATAGTGCCACTATATTCTGCTCTGGTCAGGCCCCATCTGGAATATTGTGTCCAGTTCTGGGCGCCACAATTCAAAAAGGACATTGAGAAACTGGAGCGTGTCCAAAGGAGGGCGACTAAAATGGTGAAAGGTCTGGAAACCTTGCCCTATGAGGAACGCCTTAGGGAGCTGGGGATGTTTAGCCTGTAGAAACGAAGGTTAAGAGGTGATATGATAGCTTTGTTTAAATATTTGAAGGGATGTCATATTGAGGAGGGAGCAAGCTTGTTTCCTGCTGCTCCAGAGACTAGGACCCGGAGCAATGGATGCAAGCTGCAGGAAAAGAGATTCCACCTCAACATTAGGAGGAACTTCCTGACAGTAAGGGCTGTTCGACAGTGGAACACACTTCCTCAGAGTGTAGTGGAGTCTCCCTCCTTGGAGGTCTTCAGACGGAGGCTGGATGGCCATCTGTCGGGGATGCTTTGATTTGGATTTCCTGCATGGCAGGGGGTTGGACTGGATGGTCCTTGCGGTCTCTTCCAACTCTATGATTCTATGAAAAATCTGTGGATGCTCAAGTCCCATTAAATACAGTGACATAGCAAAATGGTGCCCCTTATATAAAATAGAAAATCAAGGTTTGCTAGTTGGAATTATACTTTTTTAAAAAACATTTTTTAACCATGGATGCTTGACTCTGTGGATAAAAAATCCATGGATAAGGAGGGCTTATTCTCTTTTTTGAACATATTACCAATAAGAGAGGCTTTATGTCAGAGTGCACATCCAAGTCTGTCTATCATTTTAGCTATGTACAAGTTAATCTTCCCATCTCTCATGTGTGTTGAAGAGCCTTAATTATAACTATGGCATCTGTACTTATCTTGTATTCTAAAATATACAAGCTTGAATCCCAATAGCCCAGCAAAAGAGGGCTGCAAGAGGACTGCCCCATGCCTTCAAGAGATCATTTTCAGGCTTGGGAGGGGTGGGGGGAGTTATCTTCTGCTTCTTTGGTGCTTCTTTGAATCCAAGCCACATCCCGTATGCAATTAACTCATGAAAATTAGTGATCGAGAATATGTTTTAATGCCCTTTTTTTGGTAGACTGACCTTGAAAGGTAGATATTTGTATTGTGGAACATTTCCAACGTTTTTATTGTAGTGCATTTAATTTCCTTCTGGTAAATTATAATTAATAGTAGATTTCCTCAATGCTGAAGAGAATATTAAATTCTAAGGATCTTGACTTGTTTCCCTTGGGTGCTTACTGAACTGAACATTTTCTTCAACACATTGTGAAGTTAGGATGTTTTAGGTCTTTTTCTCACCATTCACATTTTAAGAGCAAAATGAACAGTAAAGATTCCCAGTTTCTTTATGCAGTTTATGGTAGTATTTTAGGCAGACATTGGAAGGAAGAATCTGAAATGTCTAAATTATTAGACATTTTTTCTTATACTTTGTTCATTATGGGTGTGATGGTGATGATCAATATCCCACCAATTCTTCACTGTGAGACTCGAACTCAGGACTCACTTAAGTGTCTCCTGTTGTATAACTCTCTTTAGACGTCAGCCCTCTGGGTTTCAGATTTTTCAACCATCTTGGCATCAACTATTATTTGACAGCCACACACTCACTGTCTAATGTATCCCAAACCTAAAAGACTTTCTCAATGTTTGTAGCATTTCTAATGTGTTTCTGAAATCACTTCAGACAGCTGCTTGTTGAATCAAAGTAAGAAATTTGTTTGCAAGTCAGGCTGAATACAGTATCTCTTTTAGTGGATGGTGTTCACAATGGATACAGTGTATAAATACTTTATTACTATACATACTCGACTATAAGTTGGCCTCATGTATAAGTCGACGGCAAGGTTTGGGGCCAAAACTATGGATTTTGACATGACCCATGGATAGGTTGAGTGTAAAACTTGGAGGCTCCTTCAGTGTGTGTATGCAAGCAACAAGAGGGAAGCAGCAATCAATACAAGGCTTCAGTGTTTCAGCCTTACACTCCTGAGACAACGAAACTCGTGGGGGAGAGGGACTGTTAAACAAATATCAATCAATCACCAAGGACTCTATCTGCTTGGCTCAAGACAGAACGAAACTGCATGGAGAAATCTAGCTGCTATCACATTACCATGCTGACCTGTAAATAAGTCGACCTGGGATTTTGGGGTCAATTTTTGGACATATTTTTTTAGACTTATAGACAAGTATATACGGTAGTTACACAATTTAACAGTTTCTTTAGCTTGTCATTGGCGGGATACATTGGCGGCCTGCAGCCGCCCCTTTGTGCCACGTATTGGGGCCAGGACAGCCACAGCGGCAGCCCAAAGGCCCCAATCTGGTGCTTTTTGGGACCAGAGAGACCTTGGGGCTTCATGCCCCAGGACACCCTGGGGAGCCACTGCCAGGAGAGAAAGGGGCCGCTCAGCCCCTTTCCCCTGGCTTTGTTCCTGCAGTCGTTTGATGGCTGCGGAAACGAGGTGCTCCCCAAGAAGGAGCTCCATTTCGGAGCTCCTTCCAGCGCCGCTGTTAGGCCGCCACAAGCGGCCTGACGCGGCGCAAAGACGTCACACCTGTGCCGTTTGGACGTGGCGCGGCCGTAACGTCATAATGGCGACGCCCATCTGTACAGGCTGCTTCCGTTTTGATGTACAGAATATGTACTAGGGTTGCGGGGTGTCTGTAAGCAACGCCCCGAGGCAACCCTAGCATGTATTCCTTACGTTCTAAAAGGCCCATCTGTACTGGGCCTTTGGGCCCAAACAGACAGGCCAAAATAAAGCTGCTTTGGGTCAATTTGGAGGTATGCTGTTTAACTACTGCATGCATCCTAAGAGGCCAGAAGCCATGCCAAAGCCACACTCCAGTCCTAAGGACTAGAGCACAGCTTTGGCACAGCGTCCAGCCTCTTAAGATGCATGCAGCATTTAAACAGCATACCTCCAAAGTGACCCAAAACAGATTTATTTTGGCCTGTCTGTTCATGCCCTTTGTAACTGCTTCTTTAAAACTTTACATATTTGTTCCCTTACAGACTAAGTTCTCATAGAACCTTTTGTATCTTACAACCCTTCTGGTTACCCGTGACTCCAGTAGTCACCAAACACTATTTCTCCCTCAGGACATTACAACAATTTAATTAAGGACACTCTTCATCCATTTCCTGGGTACCTAAAACCCTTTGTAGCTGCCCCCCGCAGCAGCCTAACCTAACCTCAATTGCTCTTCACCCCTCAGGACACACTCAGCATCAACCCCTTTCAGACCTGCTCATCCCACTTATATATTCACTCCTGGGAACAGTCCCCACCTTTTCCTGGCTTTGCTCCCATTGTCTAGTGCAGGGGTAGGCAAGCTTTTTGAGCCAGGGGCCGGGTTGCTGTCCCTCAGACAACTGGGGGGCCGAAGCCAAAAAATAAACAATTAAATAAATTTTCAAATAAATAAATAAATAAATAAACAAACCAGGACAAATGTAGGACAAAAATTTCAGATACACTTTTACTAAAAAATGGAGGACACACCAAAAAAAAATTGCTGATTTTTAAAATTTTTTTAATATAAATGCATGTTTTGGAGTCTTCTATAGACAACTGCCCCCTTGCCCACTGCTTGCTCCCCCGCCCGCCGCTTGTCCGCCTCCTCCTGATAGGCCAACAGCCCCGTGCCCTTGTGCGAGAGGCCAAAGGCCCCAGCGGCAATCAGCAGCAGGACCGGGCAGGGGCCGGTCCCAAGGCCTTGCTGGGCCGCATCTGGCCCGCGGGCCGCAGGTTGCCTACCCCTGGTCTAGTGCCAAGGCTCTAATCTGCCTGTTGTCTCCACAGTGAGTAACTGCTGTCAAATCAACTTTGACTTAAGGCGACCCTATGAATGGCATACTGCCAAAATTATATACTGTTTGATTGAAATGATTTTTAACTGTTTTTAAAATTGTATTGGTAAGTTTTAAACCAATTTTATCTGTGTGTCACCTTGGGTCCCACTCCAAGAGAGTGGGCGGCAAAATAAATAAATAAATAAATCCCACCCAGGTACAGAGCCATCAATCAGATGTGCATCTCTCTTGTTCATAAGATCTGCTTCCCCATGGAACTTTAAACTTGGGGAAGGGGATTGGTTACATCAAGTGAGGTCTTTAATTAAACTTGCCTCTTTGGTGTTCTCCTGCTTTGTCAGTTTTGTCTTGCTTGTAATGTAATATCTCTGGATGCTGAAGTATTAGAAATTAAATGTGGCACACATATTCAGACCCACAGACCTAAGCCTGACCTCTTTTTAAGAAAGCCAGGGCCAACCAAAGCGTTTTATGGACATCAGTATTCTAGATATTTATTTTCTCCCCACACTGAATTTGCACAAATACCTCCTTACAGACCAAAGAATATGCCAGATAATTGACATTATATGGAGGCTTCTTACATTTCATGCTAGACTATCTTGAGATCCATTCACTCATTCATTGGCTGGTATATAAGTTCATTTCTGCCCATGCTCCAAGTAGCTTGGGCTGGAGAGAACCAGGCTTCTGGACACTTCAAGTGGAATTACAGTAAACCCCAGTTTGATGGGAACAACCTGGTGCTTTAGGGTGTTATCGGAGATGTGGCAACAAGTCTCAGAGGAGGAGAAGGCTTAGATCCTATTCAGGAGTCTTTTTGCAGAGTAAGGAGCCCTGTTCCATGGCATAGAGGGAGTAGACTGCAGCCATGGAGATTAATTTGTGTTAGAGAAGGAGATTGTGGGCTTGGTTCTGAGATCTCCATTTTGTTTTCAACAGTATTCATGAATTGCTGGAAAGTGTGTAGGTGTGAAGTCCTTTTAAGGTTGCTATTTCCTCCCCTCTCTTTTTCAAAGGGTGGGTCATTGACTTGACATCAGGAATCAGTTTTGGTTTGTATTTATGCAGTCAAAGGGGGTCTTCTCATTATATTTCTCCAATTATATTGCACCAAATGGACTTATTCCCAGTAGATCTTCCTGAAAGCATTGTTAATGTTTTCAAAATCCCAGTTTGTTCTGCACTACATTGGCTTTCTCTCAGGTTTTCATTAGCTGTCACCAATTTAGATAATGCTTTCTATGGAAGACTGTGTGCAAAGAGAGATTCTGTAATGCATAGTAGAATATTGAATTTTGGGTAGTTAATAATAAGAAATTTTATGTTAACTCTAAGGCACAGTTTGATTTAGGCTGCACCCCTGAAACCATTTATTATTATTATTATTATTATTATTATTATTATTATTATTAACCTTTATTTATGAAGCGCTGTAAATTTACACAGCGCTGTACATACAATCTTTTAGTTAGACAATTCCCAGCCCTCGGGCTTACAATCTAAAAAGACATGAACACAGAAGGAGAAGGGAATAGTGGAGGGAAAGGGTAAGAGGTCCAGCAGTTTCTCTCTACCTCCAAGGCCTGGACCAAGGCAGAGGCTTCATAATGGATGGTTAATTGTTTTCCAGAGAGTTAGACCCACTGAACACAGGGGGAATTATTTCTTAGTAAATATATGCATAAGATTATGTTGTTAATTATTTGTGAGCTTCTACAACTGCAGCTGCATACAATCCTTTATTATTTGGAGAAGGTGCTAAATTTAAAGTGACTGGATGTAGATTGGGTTCATGTTCAAATACAGTACTGCAGTATAAAATGATTTAAGGCAAGCTTTTAACTATGAATTAATTCAAATTAAACTGGAATTGCAGAATGTCCTTCTCAGTGGGTGGGTACTTCTGGGTTCACAAGAGCTTTTGGATTAGTTAGTTAATATCAGACTGTACACTAGCAGTTTTGTCATTGTACACAGTATTGCAAATTACTGATAGAAGACTTATTTTAAATGCAAGGAGTATCAACAGAGCTGAAGAAGGTTGTAAACAGATCACACCCTTGCTAATGCATTTGTTCATGTGTGTGATATGAGTGTCTCTTTTACCTTGGATCTTGGAAAGAATTAGTGTGTAAGGAGTGTGTAAGGAGGGTTAATGGCTTTGATCTTATTGCCTAAGACCCACTGAAACCAATTCATGCCAGAGCTTTTGACACTTGTTCAAGTTTTGTTCTCTTTCAGTTGTTAAAGGGGGAAAAATCTATTCCTGGAATGCCCTTACAGCCTGTCATCAGAATTTGAATCTGACTGGGATGATGTTTAGAATCAGAAATCCATGCTTATAGAAGCTGAAGTGCAGTTTACATTAATTTTATACACTGGTGGTCACATGTATGAACTCCTGAATTGAAGCGTGCTGCTTCGATAAGGAGTGAGTAAACCTGGCCCTCAGTGTCTCAAATTTTGTTCTCTTAGGGACCTTGGAACAGCTCTGTCTCATCTTCAGGTCCTGTGGATGGCTCGTTGTGGGCTACCAGATTTAGATGGGATCTCTTCCTGCTGCTCTTTGAAGGTAGGGCATTAGTGATTTGACATTTTCAGTTGACATATTTACTAGGAGACCAGGGTTCAAATTCTTGCTGAGCCATGGAAACTCATTGGCTAACTTTGGGAAAGTCACAATCTGTCAGCCTTAGAGGAAAGCAATGACAAATGTGCTCTGAATAAATCTTGTCAAGAAAAATCTGATGATAGGTCACCATAGGTCATAACTGACTAGAAGGCACATAACAACATATGTGACAATAGGCAAATTTCCTGTGAATGAATCTTGCCAAGAACTCCTATGGTAGACTTGTCATAAATCTGAGTCAACTTAAAGGCACATCATAATAACCATATACAGTACAGTATAAAAACAGGAAGACAGTCATCCAGCGTTTTAGTTTAAAGTACTATAGTTAAATCTTAAAAATCCATATTTTCCTTCTGATTTTTATTTATCTTTCTAGGAACTTTACATAGCCTACAACAACATTGCTGACCTAAGTCAAGTGAGCCTGCTGGAACATCTTGAGATTCTAGACCTAGAAGGAAATAATATTGAAGACCTCAGTCAGATTCAGTATCTGGGGCTCTGTACAAAGCTGTCTACTCTTACAGTAGAGGGAAATCTTATATGCTTAAAACCAAGCCCCCAGTCTCTAGAGGTTTGTATCTGTTTTGTTCAGATTTCATTACGGATCATATACATTACCTTATTTTAACCTTCAAAATAAAATAAAATTGTTTTTCAACAGTGTAGTTTGCCACATGGAAACTTTCCCAGGGTAGAATTTGGAATCTGCCTCCTCCCTTAAAATCCTGCTTGAACATTCATCATGACATAAAAAATCCTGCTTTGTATCCTTCTGTTGGTAGAGATGGCGCAACACGAAACAGATGTAGTGCCTGAACTTTGAAACAACCTTCCTTCAGTGCCCAGTCAAGACTCCTCACTTTTGAATGGGTAACCAAGACTTGGCGTTTTTGACAAGTGTAACTCTGGGTAACACAGTGGTAACACAGTGAGAGCCATTAGGGCTGAAGGGCGGGATATAAATACCTAAATAAATAAAAATAAATAAAACGAGATGGCTTTTTGGGTTTTAACTAGGGATAATACAGTGGTAACGAGACTAGAGTTTTTAGAATTGTTTTTTTTTATCTTATCATCTTAGAACATAGTGCTGGAAGAAGTCTCAAAGGTAATCTATTATTATTGCTGTTGTTTCTGTTTCCTGTTTCTCCCCAAAACTGGGAATCAACATGATCTACAGTTTAAATGCACAGTACAATTAAAAATCTACAAAAGTGACAAAACAGAATTAAACTATTACAATATTAAAACAAATCATTTGTTTAAAAATAGAATACAATTAAAAAGACAAAAGCGTTGCACAGGTTCCCTGACCAATGGCTGTCTAGTTCTATTTGAAAATCTCTGCTAGAAAGAAATGATTCCACTGTCTAATAGCATATATTGTACCATCAGAGAATTCTTCCTGATGTTTAATCAAAAATTTACTTCCCTTAATTTGAGCCCCTTAGTCCTGGTCATATTGCCTGGAACATTTAAATACTCAAACAAACAAACAAGCCAGCAAGGTCTATTATCTATCTATTTATTTATTTATTTGATTTGTATATGTACTGCCTTTTTGCCAACATGGGATGCAAAGCAGCTTATAATAAATCTTATAATCTCTGGCATAGCTTTTTAAACATTTGAAAATATCTGTCATGTCACTTCAGCATTTCATCAGATCTTGGTCTCTGGACCTCTCTCACAATTTTCCTTGGGATACATTATTGTTTTGAATGGTTAGCCACCCTGGGAGGCCAGCTGAAAGGCGGAGAAGGGGTATTTTGATTAGTAAACCGTAATAAAACTTGTCCTGTCCTCTAAAATGATGACAAGTTTTTATCATGGAGTAAGAGCCAGTACAGACAGCCCTTTAAAGCTGTTGTCCAGGCGTTTACATGGCGCATCTTCTGAAGCCACCCTAAAGCTGCCTGGAAGTCGGGCGGCCGCCCAGACATTGATGGCTTCAAGATGCTCCAGAGGCGTGGCATTTACATGCTGCATGCCACCAGATTATCTTGAAGCTGGCTTTTGGCTTCAGCAGAGCTGAGAAAGTCAGCTTTTTCCCAGCCCAAAAAGGAGTGGATCTTTTTCGTTCCTTTTTGGACCAGCTTCAAGGAGGATTGGGGCTGTGGCGTGTGTTTGCCACAGCCCCAATCTGTCTTTGCCGGGGGCAGCTTTAAGCCGCCCCTTCTAGCCAGTCTGTTCCCAGCCTAAGTTAATGAAGAGTCTTTTGACACAACATATGATTCCACTTTAAGTGGAGGAAACAGATTTGGGTGTATGAAAGCTCATCCTCAGAAGGACCAGCCCAGGTTAGGTGGGCCGGGGGGGGGTGTTGCCTTGGTCCACAAGAACACCTTGTCTCTCACCAGGAACCACATCCTACAAACTTCTTTTATCGAGTGTATTTACCTGACCCTGAAGGCTAGGGACAGTCTAAGGATTCTGTTGGTGTATCGGCCACCCCGTGCGCTAACGGACTCCCTTAACAAGCTGACACAGCTGGTTGCGGAGCTGATGTTGGAGACGCCCAGGCTGCTAGTCCTGGGCGACTTCAACATCCCCTTCGCGGCCAACTATGTTCCATCCGGTGCGGCTCGGGAATTCATGGATACCATGGCGGCCATGGACCTGTCCCAGCTGATTTCGGGTCCAACGCATTTTGCGGGTAATACACTGGATTTGGTCTTTTGTACGGATGCGGAAAATCCGTGGGCGGAAATAACTAATATTTCCCCCCTGTCATGGATGGATCATTTCCTCGTGGAGGCAAAAATCAAGGCTTCTACCCAGATCCCCCCCGGGGGTGGAGGACCTATTAGGATGGTCCACCCTCGAAGGCTGATGGAACCTGAGAGATTCCAGGAAGCATTAGAGGGGAACATGGTTGGAAATGACGGTGACTCTGTTGATGCCCTGACTGGTATCTGGAATACCGGTCTCTCCAGGGCTATACACAGTATCGCTCCCAAGCGCCCTCTCAGGCCCGCTTCCAAACGTAAGCCCTGGTATACGGAAGACCTCTGGGCAAGGAAGCGGGTCCTGCGACGGCTAGAGCACCGCTGGCGGAAACACCTACGCTTAGCCAACAAGGCTCTCCTGGACCGCCTTTTGGAGGACTACGGAGAGGCGATATGAGCAGCTAAGAACTCGTTCTATGGTGCTCGTGTCGCGTCCGCGGAGTCGCGTCCAGCAGAGTTGTTCAGGGTAGTCAGGGAGCTAACTCAGCTCCCTCCTGCCCCGAACCAGATCCTTGAACCTTCAAAGGCCTGCTGTGACCAATTTAACAACTTCTTCGCGGATAAAACCTTTCGGATAAGCGAAGGTCTTAACGCCGGCATTAGAGCAGAACCTAGGGCAGAGGCATCCAGAGCCTCCATGGACTCCATTAAACTGGATCAGTTTGAGTCGGTTAGTACCGATGATGTGGACAAGATCCTTGGAAGTGTTCGGAAGACAACCTGCTCTCTCGATCCCTGTCCCTCATGGCTAGCGGCTCAGGGGGGACCGGTGGTAACCTCGTTGTTACACCGGATTATAAATACATCTTTGAGGGACGGGCAATTTCCATCCAGCTTGAAATTGGCCACTGTAAAACCGCTGTTAAAAAAGCCCTCCCTCAACCCCCTGATGCATAATAATTATCGGCCAGTATCGCTATTGCCATTTTTGGGGAAGGTGATCGAGAAGGCGGTTGCAATCCAGCTTCAATCAATCTTGGATGAAACGGATTATCTAGACCCATTTCAAACTGGCTTTCGGGCGGGCTACGGGGTTGAGACGGCCATGGTCACCTTGGTCGATGATCTCCGTCTGGGCATCAACAGGGGAAGCGTGTCCCTGTTGGTGCTCTTGGACATCTCAGCGGCTTTCGATACCATAGACCATGGTATCCTTCTGGAGCGCCTGGTAGAGGTGGGAATCGGGGGCACTGCGCACCAGTGGTTCCGTTCCTACCTCTCTGGGAGGTTCCAGATGGTGCAGCTGGGAGATGTGTGCTCCAACAAGAGGGCCCTTATATCTGGGGTCCCTCAAGGAGCCATTCTGTCTCCCATGCTTTTCAACATTTACATGAAACCGCTGGGAGAGATCATCCGGAGACATGGGGCGCGGGTTATCAGTACGCTGATGACACCCAAATAATCTTCTCTATGTCTCCGACTGATGCAGTGACCGGGGATGGCATCTCTCCTCTCGTGGCCTGTCTGGAGTCAGTAATGGGCTGGATGAGGGAAAAGCGACTCAGTCTGAATCCAGAGAAAACGGAGGTGCTCGTGATAGGTTCTCCTGGCCCAGGGATGGCGGTGGTTCCACCTGTCCTGAACGGGATCACGCTTCCCGTGAGGGACTCTGCACGCAGTCTGGGGGTGCTCCTTGACTCGTCGCTCCACCTTACATCTCAGGTGGATGCGACGGTTAGGAGCACCTGTTATCAGCTTCGGCTTATTCGCCAGCTGCGTCCCTACCTGAGCCGGGGGGACCTAGAAACAGTGGTACACACTCTGGTAACCTCTCGATTGGACTTCTGCAATGCGCTCTACGTGGGGCAACCCTTGTACCATACCCAGAAGCTACAATTGGTACAGAATATGGCAGCCAGACTGGTTACTGGTACATCCAGAGCCAGTCATATAACACCTGTACTTAAAGATCTGCACTGGCTGCCTATTCGCTTCCGGGCGCAATACAAGGTGTTGGTTATAACCTATAAAGCCCTACATGGCTTGGGCCCAGGATACCTTGAGGACCGCCTCTCCCCATACAATCCGCCCCGCACACTCAGAACATCTGGGCAGCAGCTACTGAGGGTACCTGGGGCAAGATTAGCCTCCACAGCAAGGAGGACATTTACCATCTCGGCCCCAACCCTCTGGAACACGCTGCCCATAGAGCTCTGCTCGGCTACCTCCCTAGCCCAGTTCAGGAAGGATCTGAAAACCTTCCTGTTTAAGCGAGCATTCCCCGATACAAGTTCTAGTTAGCCCCCCCCCCCCCCGCCGGCCGACGGCCAATGATGTGCTGGCTAGTAGGTGGTTTTTAATGTATATTTTAATGTGTTTTTATTGCCTCTGTATATTGTGTTTGATATTGTGTTGTGCACCACCCTGATTGGAAGAAGGGCGGTATATAAATAAAGCATTTATTATTATTATTTATTATCCTGCCAACGTCTTTCTTTCAGTTAGTCTCAAAGATGCTATACTTAACATCCATCAGACTGAGAGCTGCTAGTGTAGAGAGTGGGTAATACTGAATTTATTTACTTTACTTTACTTTATACTGCCTTCCAGTACTTCCAGGAATTCAGGGCAATATATAATGCATTATCATAACAATTACAGTTGAATTTTTTTTAAAATCAACATTGTTGAAACATCAGGTTAAACAGTCTAGTTAAAGGCTGAGTAAACAAAACTTTTTTTCTAAGCTTGTATGATTCCCTGTTCTGATCCCTTTAACATGGACAAAGGACTGCCCTGGTCGCCCTGGTCGATGATCTCCATCTGGGCATGGACAGGGGTAGCGTGTCCCTGTTAGTGCTCTTATACATCTCAGCGGCTTTCAATACCATTGACCATGGTATCCTTCTGGAACGCCTGAGGGAGTTAGGTATCAGGGGCACTGCGCTCCAGTGGTTCTGTTCCTACCTCTCGGGCAGATTCCAGATGGTGCAGCTGGGGGATGTGTGCTCCAATAAGAGGGCGCTTACATCTGGTGTCCCTCAAGGAGCCATTTTGTCCCCCATGCTATTCAACATTTACATGAAACCACTGGGAGAGATCATCCGGAGACACGGGGTGCTGTGTTATCAGTATGCTGATGACACCCAAATATGTTTCTCTGTGTCTCCGACTGATGCAGTGACTAGGAATGGTATCTCCCCTCTAGATGCCTGTCTGGAGTCAGTAATGGGCTGGATGAGGGAAAACAGACTCAGCTTGAATCCAGAGAAAACGGAAGTACTCGTGTTAGGTTCCCCGGGCCC
>NC_056522.1:263044462-263062371 GCF_019175285.1 Sceloporus undulatus
GGGGATGGATATTTGTCCACCTGTCCTGAATGGGGTCACGCTCCCCCTGAAGGACTCAGTTCGCAGTCTGGGGGTGCTTCTGGACTCGTCGCTCCACCTTACATCTCAGGTGGATGCCGACAGTCAGGAACACTTGTTATCAGCTTCGGCTGATACGCCAGCTGCGACCCTACCTGGGCCAGGGGGACCTTGAAACAGTGGTACATGCTCTGGTGACCTCTCGGTTGGATTTCTGTAATGCGCTCTACATGGGGCAACCCTTGTACCAAACCCGGAAGCTTCAATTAGTGCAGAACATGGCAGCAAGGTTGGTCACTGGATGCTCCAGGACCAGCCATATAACACCTGTCCTAGAAGATCTACATTGGCTGCCCATTCGCTTCCGGGCGCAATACAAGGTGTTGGTTATTACCTATAAAGCCCTAAATGGGCCCAGGGTACTTGGAGGACTGCCTCTCCCCATATAATCCGCCCCGCGCTCTCAGGTCGGCCGGGAAGCAACTGTTGAGGGTTCCAAACACGAAATATTCTGTGACTGCACAGAGGGCGTTCTCTATCTCGGCCCCGCAGCTTTGGAACTCTCTTCCCGGTGAGCTCCGCTCGGCTACCTCCCTTGACCTATTTAGGAAGAAATTAAAAACCTTCCTCTTCCAACAGGCTTTCCCCCAGATGTTGTAAGATCTGCTCTCTCCCCGTTGCACTCGTTGCACCAGCACTTTAAGCTAGTTTTTGTGTGGTTTTAATCTTGTAATTTTAACATTGTTTTTAATAGTTTATATATTGATTTGGATGTTTATGAGATTACTGTTTGTAAAGTGTACATTTGTGTACTTCTGTGTAACCCGCTTTGATCTGCCAAGGAAAAGCGGGCTATAAATAAACAGTTTGTTTATTTATTATTTATTTATAATTCATAGCTAAAGAAATAAATGCATTACCTCTAACTGGTTATTTTTATATTTAGAAAGATTAAAATAAAATTACATATGCTGATTCAAATGAATTTACAGCTCTCTACACTGGGCTGTATATTTGCTCAGTGTAATTTGATTTCCAGATGAGCTCATCCCTTCCTGACATCTAAACCAAAAGCAACAGCCTAATGATAAATGTGGTGGTCTTGAGTGCAGCTGTTGTTGCAATTGCACTGCATGTATGTGTAATGTGATGCACCTCTCAATCAGGAGATCATTGTAGGCTACAGACCTATAGCTTACGCATCATGTAAAGTACATGTACTATGTGAACAGATGATTCTGTGCACTGAAGTAATAGGCACTTATCTTTTTGTGGTAAAAAAATATGGATTGAAAGTTAACCACTCTAGTGTTATATAGATGCTCAGGGCTCCCAAACAGAGTGGCTATTAAAAGTACACACGCACACACACGTTTTAAAAAGTGCACATAGCTAGGGCTGCTCCTGCCTTTGCTAGAATTGTGTAACTCCTAGAGTAGTGCAGCTTCTGCCAAGAGATCTTATAGTGTAAAGGGTGCTCCAGGCACTGCTTTGTTTTAAAATCCTTGCATCTTAAGCTTTCCATCCTCTTGGGGCATCCCATCTGGCCATTGTCTGATCACAAGGCTGCCTCATCATGCAATATGGTCATTTCTCCCAGACAAGATGAGTCATCTGCAAAGAACTCTGACCCCCACCTCCAAATGAATACCAGAGGAGGCTTTGCAAAGCCCTCTCTTTTACGCTACCCTAGCTGTGCACTTTTTGCCTGTGTCTTTGCCTGTGCAAGGGGATCCAGTATGTATGCATATGCTTGTGTGTGTACATCTTTTTAAATTAAAATTGCAAGGATGCTAGCCAGAGCCAAAGATCTAATAGTTACTTGGGAAGCAGGGCAGGTGGGTGACAGTCAGTGTATACCTGCATTGTACAATCTGGCTTGAGTCCCTAGGTAGAGAGGCAAAATATAAGAAGATGATGATGATGATGTTGCTTGGATCCCACTTTTAACAGTCAGGGTTACGTCTTGTAGAATCTTGGGATTTGCAGTTTGGTGGCCTCAGAATTCTTTACCAGAAAGTTCAAATACCTCTTCAAACTACAAATCTGAAGAGTTTGTAAGAAGAACTCATGGTGATTAAAGTGGGATCTAACAGTTATAATTGTGCAATTTGGATATACTCATAAACTGTTGAGTGAAAGCTAGAATTTGTTCAGTACCAAGAGAGGCCTTCCACAACTAATCCATCATTGGTTTTCCTGCCAGGTTTCTTTATTTCGGCTAAGTTCAGGGCCAAATTAGAAAAATTTCCATCATAAAACTATTTTTGTTTGTTTAGGAAACAGCACTATGTAAAGAAAGACAATTTGGATTGGGAGGAAGAGAGAGAATTTTTTCACACCTGCAAAACTGACATAGACTGTGGTCCACTTTTCTAGTGGAATACAGTATTCACAACATGTCTGTCTCTTTAAAAATTGGGTAGGACAGTGGTAGAGGGGAAAGGATTTTATTCTTTGACACTGTCAGAGTTTTGATCCTGGATTAAGCATCCTGCAGATACTGATTTGTCTCCCAGAAGAAGCAATTTCACTGTTGTGAAATAATTAGATGGCTGGATTCCTTGCTAAACTACTGCAAATCATCAAGATTTCTATGGGTAGCTCACACTGCACCATCTGCTTGCTCTAAGCAGGTTAATGGGGGCATGAAGAAAATAGTTTGGTGATGGTGAGGAAAGACTCCGCAGGATTTGGTAATAGCCTAAAGATTGGGGCAGGGGAAGGGAGAGTCAGAGTAGATGTAAGTCTATGCCAGGGAGATGGGGAGCACTGAAGTCCACCAGTTGAACATGTGCAAAAGGGGCATTGGTTTAATATTATTATCTTATCATTAACAGTTCATTAGGCACGATGAAGCTAGAATTAATTTGGGTTGAATGTTTGCTGTGTTTGTAATAAAATTGCGCTTGGCTTTTCTGTTTTGTTCATCTTCTTTTTTGTTTTTGTTTTTCCCCCAGATCCCAGATTACAACTACAGAGTGGAAATAAAAAAAACTCATTCCTCATTTAAAGTGTTTAGATGAAATACCAGCAGATCAAATGGCCATTCCTTTCCCATGCAGGATGAACAAACAGTGGTTTCTTGTCAAGGAATCAATCAAAGAAGGATGTTTATTAGAGCAAGTATCTGAGTCAGGTAAGTTAAATTATTTTGTGAAGCACCATTTTACTAGTGATAAAGTTTTTAGTTTTCAGTACCACATATACACAGTATCATATACTACACACATATGTGTTGGGTATTGCTATCAGGAATAAGAATGAGTAATGACTTTTTTTCTGAGAACAAGGCACATAAAGATATAACTAGATGTGGTATTGTCACATCCGCTCGCTGCTTTGACCATGTTTCACCTCTTTTATCCTCCCTTCATTGGCTCCCCTTCCCCTTCTGCATCCAGTACAAGCTTTTATTATTGACTTTCAAAGCCCTCCATGGATTGGCCCCTCCTTACTTATCTGACCTTCTTTCTCCTTACATTCCTACTCGCACCTTCCGCTCTGGTAGTCAAGGTCTCCTGTCACAGTGTAGGACTACCACTGCCCCCTCCCGAATTCATCCCTTCTCGCTTGCTGCCCCTTACTCCTGGAACCTTCTTCCCCCACATGCACACCTCATCACTTCTCTACCCAGTTTCAAAACTGAGTTAAAGACTATATTGTTTAGAGAAGCGCTCCCAGAGGCTAGCCCCTCTCTGACCCAGGAAGCCTCCTTTTAACCATTAATTAAGAAGCCAAGCACTTCCTCCAGTCCATCTGCCTTGGTCCAGGCCTTGGAGGTGGAGAACTGCTGGACCTGATCCCATTCCCCACCACCACTCCCTTCTCCTTTTGTGTCGTGTCTTCTTAGACTGTAAGCCTGAGGGCAGGGAACCGTCTAACTAAAAGATTGTATGTACAGTGCTGTGTAAATTTACAGCGCTATATAAATAAAGGTTAATAATAATAATAATAATAATAATAATAATAATAATAATAATAATGGTAGTAATGTGAAGAGAGGACATGCCAAATAGTCATAAGGCAGAGGATGTGTGTGGGCCTCCTCATAGAGAAATAATGGGGTTATGAACTCTTCTGACTTCTGCTTTCCCTCCCGTTTCTCCAGCTTGTTTTCTCTCAGCTTCACTAGGAGAAAAGTGGTTAGGAGTTAGAAGGACAGCAAAAATAAAAATAAAAATAAAATAAAAATGGAAGGCTTCCACATCCTTCCAGTATGCAGCACTACAATTTGAAACTGTCTATCCCAATTTGCAGTTATTCAGCAGCAGTCAACATTCAGAGATATGGGTTTATCATGACCACTTCTCATTCCAGTCTAATACTGTTATGAGATCTCTTTTGGTCTGTTGGAGGAACAGTTCATTAACATTTAGTCCTTGATGAAGTCTTACAGCTTACTGATTATATTGCTTGTTGTTGTTGTTATTTGCTGTGAAGTATGCTTTGACTTACAGTAACCCTATGAATGAGAGACTTCCATGAGCCTGGCTATCCAGAGCCCTTCTCAGGTCTTGCAAATTCAAAGTCATGATTTCTTTTTTTGATTAAATATATTTGTAATGTGTTCTTCCTCTGTTCCTACTGTCTTCCACTTTATTGAGCAGTATTGTCTTTTCCAGTGAGCAGTGTCATCTCATGAAACATCCAAAGTATGATAGCCTGTGTTTAGTTACCTGGTTTTTAGTCAGAGTTCAGGATTCATTGCTATATTCACTCATTTATCTTCTTGGCAGTCCATGGTATCCTTTTAAAGTATGCAGATTTCTTTCCCAAGATTCCTTCCAGACTGTAGATAACTTCTGTCTGAAAAGGCAAGATTCAGGCATACATTGTAGCAACTAATACCATCCTGTATGTTACAGTATCTCATTCTAATCATTTCTCTCCCCTCCCCACAACCCCCTCATGGTTTAGATTCAAGATCTGTAACAGAATCGCCCTATTCTTCTGTGAGTCCTGCCGTAACACAATTTTCGTCAGCTTCCAGACCTCAGACTCCACAGAGACCTCCCAGTGCCCATTTGCTTTCTGGTTGTAGTACTCTCCTAGAGCCTACCATTTATGAAGAAGGACTGCTTGAAGATGATTCCAGTGATTTGACTCATGGTAATGGAACAGCTTATGCCATTGATGGCGAACCTTTTAGAGATCCGGTGCCCAAACTCAAAGGCGTTCCCGCACTGGGTGTTACCCAGCTCTGGGGGTGGGGTGGGGGTGGTATTTCGGGGGGGTGCAACACTTCCACCTTCCAATGGCGGAACTTTTGCTTTCCAGGGGAGGGACTTCCAGGGGCAGGACTTCTGCTGAGACAGCTGAAGGCCCAGGAGGGCAGGGGAAAGAGGAGGAACAGGTGCACGCCTGTTCCTGCTCTTCCCCCCACACTCCCATCTCTCTGCATGCCCTCAGAAATAGCTTCACATGCCAGAGAGGGCATGCATGCTATAGATTCACCACCATGGGCTTATGCTATTCTTATCCCTCTCCTGTTTCCTTTGGGGGAAAAAAGTAAACACAAAGTGATGTAAAAATACTCTCCCATAAATGTTCTTGAATGGCATATTAACTCATGAATCATTCTTGTGAGTGTGTTGCATGCACATTTCTGTATTCCTATTTTTTAGACTTCTATCTATAATTACAGTAAAAACATGGCTCAAATGTTATTACGTTATATGCTAGATGATGCTGTCTTCCCAACTGGTCTGTCTCCTGTGTTGCATCTAGCTTGTCCTGTGGTCTCTTGCTAGACAGAAAATAAAAGAGCTGCATTATATTGATTCACATGAAGGGGCAGGTTGAATGTCATCCTGCCTTCAGCTGAGTGAAGTGAGAGATACTTAGGCTCTTTGACCTTCATTACTCTCTCTGCTCTTCAGCACACCACTACATGTTGTTCAGCATTTTTGGAGTAGTACCTGGCACATTAGAAAAATTATGTTTGTTAAATGCTTTCTTCTTTCTGCTAAAAGAAATGCTCAGATCAAAAATAGGAAAATTCATTACTTTCTTATTTATTTATTTCATTTTATTTCTGTACTGCCTTTCTCCCAGAAGGGGACCCAAGAAAGCTCACAGATTTCTTCTTTTTCCTTAATGTATTCCTTTTTCTAAATATGGAAACTCAATGAGAAAACCTACCACATTGTTGCATATAAGCAAAGTAGATATACTCGTATAGAAAAGAGATTTTAAGATTGTGAAATGGTTAATTGGAGCAATCCCTTCTTATTTTCTTTTTGCCAGGTATCAGCAGAGTGATATGTGGGAATCCCATCAAAGCTCTCCATGCTCGAAAACAAAAATTAGGAGTAAGCTTTTTTCCCTAAGTGCTTTTATTTTCTATTTTTTTGGCAAAACAGTGTGATGTGAATTAGAATTGCATAGTTTTTAACTGTAGAGCACCATTGTCATGGTCATAAGAAATATACTCTGGCAAAGTTTCAGTGTATGCCTGTACAGACTGCTCCACATCTGCAAGGGTTATATAGAGCTTTCCATTTTTTGTGGGATATTAAGAGTTTGAGAACACTGGAAACTAGCAGCTGTCTTTATATATTGCATCCTGCTGAAAACAGGACCTAGGGAAAGGTATACAGGTTATGGCTAGTTCTATTTTCAGAGACTTCCATTATTTCTATGCAATAAATTAGAAGGTTGAGAAGGGACAAAACATTCAAATCACATTCTGGTTGCTGGGAGCAGGGGATTTTTCTCCTCTCTTGATGTCCCTGTCTCTAACTGCTTTCCTTTATTTTTTCACATATAAGTGAATAGCTCCCATCCACCTTTATTGAAAAAATACAACATTATACTTTGGAATATTGCTGGGGTAAAATATGCCATCTACTTCTGCCCTCCTCCAACTAGTGATCAGTGTATATCTGAGTGTATATTAGGGATGGCAATTCTAAATTTCCTCATTCCCAAGAGATGTTGGGGGAAAGCTATTGATTTTTCTTCTTACAGTCTCAAGTCTTTCAATAACTTTTTTTCTTGCAATGATGGGAAACTATAACTTTCTAAAGAAAGCTACAGAGCTCCCCCAAAAGTAGCATAGTTTTCCAGAAAGCTATGCAGCTTTCCCACAAGGTACAGAGCATTCTGAAAAGATGACAAAAGCACAAAAGAGAATGTTACACAACTTTAAATGTTGCAGTTTTAAAAGCTTTTTTCACCTAAAATTAAGGGGGAGCACAAAATGAATGATGCACAGCTTCAAAAGCCATAGAGCTTTCCAGAATGATGGAGAAAAAAGCACAGAACAGAATGTTGCACAGGTTTAAATGTTGTGTAACTTTAAATGTTGCACAACTTTAAAATGAGAACAGGAATTACAGCCTTGAAAGTACAAGAAGCCATATATTGTGCACAGAACAAGACAGCACACATGGATAGACACTTTAATATATTGTTTTCTGTTTGTATAGTTCTTTGTATTTTTTGCAGTTTTCCTAGGTACACATATGGCAAAATAAGCTTTAAGCTGCATAGTGTGCAGGTTTTCTTGTGTCGAGAACAAAAAGAAAAGCTCCAGCAAAATTGCTGTAACATTCTCGGTGCTGTTCTTACCTGCAAATGTGGCTGAGAGGTCAGGAACATCAGATTTTGTCCCCATCAGGAAATTGTTGCGTACCCATTCCATCCCTGCTCCATACACACACCACCATCTTTGCCACACATTCTATATTTTGGTCATTGCAGTATACAGGACATTCTTCAATATACGTTATGCTTGTTATAATGATGAGCATTTTCCTAGATTTAATAATAAAATCATAATTATGCCTTAGTCATGGTGGGTTTTAGAAGGACCCTTCTCATTTGTAGGGAGTCTCACTCATAGTGGAAGCTCATGTGAGAGCTGATGGGTGGTAAAGGAAAGCAGCACATACAAGTGCCATAACTCTCTCCAGTTGCCTGAGTAAGGACAGATGAAGGGAAAGGCACTTACAGCCATGAGGCAAGAAACAGATGGAATTTAAGTTCTCTGGCTGTGTTCCTACGTCATCTTGTAGTAGTCTGCTAGTCCATGTCCTGATTTCAACCTCTGGCCTAGTAGTACAAAATGCCCTGAGCATAATAGGAGGAATTATTTTATAAATAGGAGAATGATTATGAGATAAATTAAGTTGTACACAAATAAGAGTTGGAAAGTTTTCAGTGAATGTCAGGTATATTCTGACATATTTCCACTACTGTTGCAGTTTGTGGTAACAAAGCTGTTCCAGCCATTGTGTCCTTCATCAGAACACACCTATGACTCTGGAGACACAGATTCGATAAATGGGGAAGACCTCTTTGCTAAGCTAGAAGCCTTGAAAAAGCATCATCACCAGTAAGAATCCAGGTTTTAATCTCTAAGTTATTAGAGTTCTCAGGTGAGCTTTCCAAGGTAAAGCAGCAAGTAATTTCAACCTCCCGTGAATAGAATTAACATTATAATAACAAATTGGTTTCCATGATTTGTCATTCTAGAAAATCTCTAAGGAAAGTGGGGGGAGAGGATATTGCTGCTAGTCTCTTGATCATTCCAAATCTATGGCGCGGGACAGATGGTCCCAAAGCACCATGCCACTGCTGATTCTAGGGTTAGGGACCACGCACCAACCACACGGTCCCTAACCCTAGCACGGAGCGGCGGCAGACTAATAGTGGTGTCCCACATGGGCACTGCTATTTTGATGTAAGAGACATGCAGCATATACACATAGCTGCGCATCGCTTACATCACAAGTGCGCCATTGGTGCACTCATGATGTCCACCCGGCAGCTAAAAAAAGAACCCGTTTTTTCTGGGTTCTTTTTACTCTGGAGGAACACCGCATGGTTTGGTGGCTGCAGTGTCCTTCTGGAGGAAAATAGGTCGCTGGCAGGCCACCCTTTTGGGGCGGTCTGTCCCAGACCTATGTTTCCTTAGTTTTTGATGGTGGGAGAGAGGCATGTTGACATTTAATCATATCTGCATCCAAAGTATGGACTAATCTTAAGGTGTGAGTGTAAAGGCTTTGGAAACACCTCGCTTACTCTAGTGTATTATATAAATAAAATGCTGGTTAGTCTTTCTGTCTGTTCCCACTGATATAAAATAAGCATGTTAGCCAACTTGTGGCATCAAATTCAGAAGTGATCTGTTTCTAGAACTAATTTCCCCCTCTAAGACAAGTTACTAATCCTGTAAATGGGAGAGTTGATAGCTATTTCATTTCATTTCATTTCATTTGTATGCCACCTTTCTCCCAGAAGGCTGCAAAGGCAATTAACAAATAAAAACATTTTTAAAAATGCAACAAAATTTAAAATTTTCACTGCTGCTTTCAAAATAGTTTATCATCTGTAAAATGAAACAATTTGAAACCAGATGCTAAAGACTAGTACCAAGGCTAAATAATATATTGGTCCTAATTTCCCAAAGCAGCTCCCTGTATTGTCATTTGTTTCTAAAAGAGATTAGCTGTAGCCAGGGCTAAAGCTCACATCAGGAAGTTTTACCATGGAAAGTTTTATACTTGCTTAGATTAATTATATACTTTAATTATAATACAGTTTGTTTGGATCATTAAATACGTTGTAAAATCTTCAAGGATTGGGGGAGGATGAACTTCTAAACAGCTAAAACCTCTAATAGGCATCTGCAAGTCCTCCAAAGGGAGAAGTTTCCACAGGTACTAAAAATAACAAACATTGAAGAGGAGGAAGAGGAAGAAGAACAGGACTGCAGCCTCAATGACAGCAGTGATGAAGACCAGAAAGGAACTATTCAGAACATCATGGAAATCACATCATCCAATTCCTTCTGTCAGTCCCATCTTTCTCGGTCATCATCAGGTAGAGCTAATAGTGCTTGTTCAGATGTTGCATGTAATATTACAACTCACTTGCAAACTTTTACATAATAGTCAAAGAAGCTCATAGTAGAAATGTGAAATGCAGCATCTTGATGATGTTTTGAGAGAGCTGACAGGTATCCAATCATTCTAAAGTGGCATTTGATTTGGCACTAACACTATGTGTTAACAATAAAGATAGGGAAAATAACCCTAAAAGACACAGAGGATCTGTTGCCACACTGAAAGTTGACCTAAAACTTTGTAGCATAGTTGAGCTACAGAGATGCCTTCTCAGTGTAGCTCCGAATGAGAAAAAGAATCTGACTCAGTTCCTGCTACAAATGCAGCTAGAAGAAGCTACTAATCAAATTCTTGAATCAAAAAAAGCTGTAACACAACAGCAAATCCAGCTCTCCTCAGGGCCTGTGAAGCAATGCATAACAGACAAAAATTTTAAAACCTTATCTAAAACTAAGCTAAAATGGCCTCTACAAACTAGTTTCAAACCCCACTCACAACTGTTAAAAAAGTAAATCTTGGTTTTTAGCATCAAAGGTCGTATTAAGGATATGATTAACAACTCCAAAACAAATAGCATGTAGATTGTATGAATTTAGGACTGGTACAGACCGGTACTTTGCACCAGCCTGGGGCCGAAAGTAAGGCTCGGGAGAGTGGAGCGTCCACATGCTCCCAAGTCCTTCCGTGCACCATGGTTGCCATCTTGGCGCTACCATTTACACAGTGCATGCGATGATGATGTGGCTCATGCACAGCATCCAAATGGCATGGCACGTGAGAGATGTCACAGCACTGCTCCAGAGCGTTCATGGCGCCTCTGCAGTGGCAGAGAAAGGAGATGCTTTTTGCGGCTCCTTTTTGGAGCAGATCGTTGCCATGCCGTGCAGTTGCTACAGCAATGATCCGAGGAGAAATCTGTACACCCCCTTAATAAAACAACAGCTAACTGGCAGTCAATTAGCAAGAAATCTTATGTGGGCCATAATTTGGTCCTTAAGACTATTTTGATTGGTCTCAATCTATATTTTGGAAAATTTATCAAAATTATTATACAAATGGTGTAGAACACCACTTCACATTTCCAGAATTAAAGATGTAGGATCAGGTTTTTGCTGTAGGAACTGTGGTTCTACAGCCCCACTGGCATTTGTGATGGGGCTGCTAGTTGACAGTTGCTTTTGGGGTTTGATTGTTCAAGAACTTTTCTCTCTATTGAAGATGCGAATTGTGAAGGTTCTTCTTTGTGGGCTCTGTGCCTCACATAATTGGGTACTGCGCCTGCACAGAGACTCCATTCGGAAGCGGACAAGCTTAGCAGATTGGTGGGAAGTCCCGCCCACTCCCATGTACTGAGCATGCCCAACCCTGCCAATCTAGCTCCTCCTTCAGTTCTTTCGTTTGCCGCAAGAGAAACATCTCCTTTGGTTTGCTCCTGAGCTGAGTAAATTCTACTGTACAGTAGACTTTTTGTCTTTTTTTTCCTTACTGTACAATAGATTTTTGTCTTTTCTCCCTTTTTTCGAGCATTGCCCTCTAAAATTTTTGATTATTGTGTTAGAAAAGTGTTGCCGACCCCAACAGGCCTACCACTTCTAGGCCTCTTATGGCCGCCCTTTTAAAACATGGTTCTGAATGCGACTGTAAAATTGCTTTCAGTGACGGCCATTCTAAATGCCTTTTTTGTCTAGGGGAAGCCCATAACTCTGATAGGTGCCACCATTGTAGAGCTTTCACTGCAGTGACTCTCAGGAATAGAGCCTCCAAACTTAAATCTTTCTTGTGGCTTGCTTTGGCTTTAGATCCCTTGGGGAAAATTCTCACCCACAAACTTCCTAGAATTCCTAAAATTTCAAGGCCTTCGACGTCGACAACTACTACCTCAATGTCAACATCGACATTGATCTCCGCTTCCGCATCATCGGCGGCATTGACGTCGAAAACCTCGATGTCACAATCATCTTCTGAGTCATCCTTGCCTCAAGAGGTCCCCTCGGTCTTGCAACAGAGACCTCAGAAATCCAAAAAGAGGTCTGATGCTTCTCCTGTTTTCGGCAAGCCCAAGAAGAAGCCTAAACCTAAGATGGCAGCTGCTGCTTCAACCACTTCGGCCCTGGCACCGGTGTCGGCCTCGACTTCGTTGTCTGCCCCAGTTTCGACATCGGTAGCTTTAGCTGTCGCTAAGCTTGATTACACATTGGCTTTCTATATGCCCGCCTCTACATCGGCGGATGATTTCTGTCCCCCTTCCTGGTCACTGTTTTAGACTTGGCATCGGGGATTCTTGACTCGATGTCGACGGCTATCTCTGTGCCTACGCCTTCAGCTGTCGCCACTCTGGTCCCAACAACGATATCTCCTCTGCCTCCGGTCCCAACTACGTTATCGTGTGGTGACTCCACTGAGGGCATACAGACTCTCCTTCTTGCCTCCACCTCTGCTTCCTCGAAGGCAGTTGCTGACCAGAGCCCACAGATCCCCTTCGCCTCGAGATTGAGTCAGATACAGATATGGCTTGCTTCATTCTTCGGGGTCCTACGTCGCTCGTTATCAAGCTGAAGAATATTGGAGAGAACGACCCTCCTCATATAGATTCTATTCTCCCTCCTATAGAGATCGGTATCATTACCACGATCTCTGTGATGACTCTCCTCGTTATCGACGCTGCTCTCGCTCACCTCAACATTGTTCTCATTCACCTTCTCGGCGTCATTCTCGATCTCGCTATCCTAAAAATGATGACCGCTATCGTGTCCCATCACCAGCACCTCGTGGTACAGCCACTGTCCCCCGCCCCTCAGCTTCTCCCATTCACTCTACAGCGGAGACCATTGTCTCGACGTCGATCTTGATGTCGATGGTGTCACCCATATCGTCTATATTTCCTATTATAACCTCGACATCAACAGTTCCACTGTCGATTCCCCAGGTACTCCCATCTGTAGCTCTCTCTGTACCTACTGTGCTACATTCCACTGAAGAATCCACATATGAGCCAGAGCTATCTCCTCATTCTCCATCGCCAGTGATAACTTCCCCTCAGGAAGAGGTCGAAGACACTATGCCTCAGTCTCCCATCAAGAATGTTCACCTCTTCTCTGATGTCGTTGACAGGATGTCCAGGGCCATAGGCCTCCATGTTGACCAATCTCCTAAGCCTCCTAGAGACCCGGTTTATGGTATTTTGCCTGTTCCTTATCAACCAGCGGTCCTTCTATTTTTGGCCTCCTTGGCTGATGTCATGGCCCTATCATGGCACAAGCCTGCCTCTATGCCCCCGGCATCTAAAAAACATGAGAGCATGTACAAGGTTCAACTGGATACAGCTCCATACCTCTTCACTCATCCTTCACACAATTCTCAGGTGGTTGAATCCACTACAAAATCTTCAGGCAAGACCTGCTCTGCCCCAGTAGATAAAGATGGCAGATGCATGGACATCTTCGGACGCAGATTTTATTCTTCTGCTGCCCTGAATGCCAAGGTTGCCAACCTCCAAGCCTGTATGGTGGCCTACCAAAAGTTTCTTTGGGACAAGATGGCCTCCTTCATCCCCTATCTGCCTGAAGAACAAAAATCTGCAGCTATGGACTTCTATGCTGAGGCCCTCTCTTTGGTTAACCAACAACTCCTCTCAGCTAGACATTCCATCAACTGTTCAGCAAAAATAATTTCCTATGTCATTGCCCTTTGCAGGTTTGCTTGGCTCAGATCCACAGATCTTACTGATGAAGCCAGAAACAAAATTGAAGATCTTCCTTTTGATGGCGAGGGCTTGTTTGCAGCCCACACTGATGATTCTCTCGGCACTCTGGCCAAAAATCATCTGACCGGTAAACGCCTTGGGCTGACTACGAATAAACAATACAAGAGACGTCAATGGCATGACAGATCAGCCCCTTATTATTATTATTCTCAACCGCGCTCTGGAAACTCTTCTCAATATAAGGGCTTTTCACAACAGTCTTCAGGAAGACCCTATAAACAACACAACAAACAACAAAATAACCAACAACAACTATGTCAAAATCAACAACAATCTTCGAAGAAGCCTTCTTCTTCTAAGTCCCATTTCTGACAACTCCACTGAGACAACACCATCATCCATTCTCTCTCTCTCCCTTTGTCTGCCCCCCAACCCAGGCTGTCCAGTTTTTATGATCAATGTTGTCAAATCATCTCTGACACCTGGGTCCTTACTATCATTCATTTGGGCTAAGCCATAGAATTCTCAAGTATTCCTCCACGTGGCATTTTTTGTTCCACTCCATCTTCCCCTACTTTCCAAGAAGAGATCATCTCCCTTCTCGACAGAGGTGCCATCCAACACATTCCACCCAGTTGCAGACTAGATGGCTACTTTTCTCGGTACTTCACAGTTCTGAATCAAGGTGTTGGGCTCCGCCCCATTCTGGACTTGAGAGGGGTCAACTCTTACATCAAACCTCCCAAGTTCAAGATGTTAACTCTCCAATCAGTTCTCCCCTTCCTCTATCAAGGAGATTGGTTCACGTCGATTGATCTGAAAGATGCTTATTTCCACATCAGCATCAGACCACGACACCGCAAATTTCTTCGGTTTGCCATCGATGGAGATATCTTTCAATATACCGTTCTTCCCTTCGGCCTTTCCACTGCTCCATGCGTCTTCACCAAATGCATGGCAGCAGTCATCTCTCACCTTTGAATACAGGGAATAATGATTTTTCCATTTCTCGATGACTGGCTGCTGGTGTTGTCTTTTTAGACTCAGTTGTTCAAAGACATTCACGGAAAGTTGTCTCTTATCACCAACCTAGGCCTCACCATCAATCCCTCCAAGTCTATCTTCCAACCAGTAAGAATGATTGAATATTTAGGCACATCTCTGGACTCTATCATGGCACGTGCCTATCTGCCCATCAGAAGAGCAGACTCCCTCTGGTCCTCTCCAAGGTCTGTCCTACAGCGAGGGACATTCAACAGTTTCTGGGCTACATGGCGTCCACCACGGCTGTGGTCTATCTTTCTCGCCTAAGGTTCAGGCTCCTCCAAAGCTGGTTTCTTTCTGTCTTCGATCACCTCGAAGACAAACAATCCAAGAGACTCACAGTTCCCCAACTGGTCAAGAACTTTCTCTCCTGGTGGCTTGTTCCCGACAATGTCCTCAAGGGGATGCCCTTCCAGGTCCCAGAACCCTCTACGATGGTCATCACAGACACGTCCACAACAGGCTAAGGCGCCCACCTCAAAGACCTCTGCATTCAAAGTCGTTGATCTCCCTTGGAGAGTGAGATGCACATCAATGCCCTGGAACTCCTGGCTGTGATCAAGGCCTTTTGGGCCTTCGAACCACATCTTCTTCATAGAGTTGTACAAGTAGTAACAGACAACACAACAACAGTCTGTTACATCAACAAACAAGGCAGCACACATTCCTCTGTCCTACTCCATCTAGGAGTAGGACAGCTTTGGACTTGGTGCCATCATCGATCCATCCACCCGGTGGCAATTCATCTCGCCGGCAAAGACAATGTCTTGGCAGACTCTCTCAGCAGGGACAAGGTCCTTCAACACGAATGGACGATGTCTCTTCAAGCCTTCCAACTTCTCACCTCCCGATGGGGGACTCCATCCTTGGACCTCTTTGCCACTCTGGACAATATCCAGTGCCCACAATTCTGCATCAGGGCGGGCAGGGGATACGGTTCTGTGGGAGATGAATTCCTACACAGTTGGAACAGAGAATTCCTCTATGCCTTCCCTCCGCTACCACTTGTAGCGAAGGTTGTCAACAAGATGACCAGAGACAGAGCCAACGTGATTCTGCTGGCCCCACTCTGGCCAAGACAACCTTGGTTCACCCCCCTGCTCCACCTGTCCAGGGGTCAATACTTCAAACTTCCAAATTGGCCGGACCTTCTGTCTCACTCCCACGGAGCGGGCCTTCATCCAGACCTCCTCAGTCTACACCTGACAGCTTGGAGGATCAGACCCTGAACTCTTCAGAATTGCTCAAGGTCTTGTCAGCCTCTAGAAAGGACTCTACTAAACGATCCTACTTCTACAAATGGAACCGTTTTTGTCAATTTGCTACAGCTAGAGCTGAACCCTCCAGTTCTGTGAGCCTTTCTACAGCCTTACACTTCCTTTCACACCTTCGTGATCAAGTTTGGCCTTCTCCTCTCTCAAAGTCTGTTTGTCTGCCATAGTTGCCAAGCAGCCTCCTGGTTCGCCATCAGCTCTCCTTTTCACCACACCGACTATGAAAAGGTTCTTCAAATGCCTCCATCATCCCTATCCTCCGATGCCTCCTTTGGCCCCGACAAGGTCTCTCTCTTTGGTGCTTACACAGCTGACTAGGTCTCCCTTTGAACCCTTGGGCTCGGCCTGTCTGAGACTGCTGACTCTAAAGGTGACTTTCCTTGTGGCCATTACTTCAACCAGACATGCTTCTGAACTGACAGCAGTGCGCTCTGATGAACCTTTTCTTGTTTTTCACAGAGACAAAGTGGTTCTCAGACCTGACATCTCATTCCTCCCTAAGGTGGTTTCCCCTTTCCACATTTCTCAAGACATTGTTCTACCCAATTTCTACCCAGACCCATCTACACCTCTGGAAAAGACTATGCACATGCTAGATGTTCACCGTGCTTTGGCATTTTATGTCCAACATTCTGCTGAGTTCAGGTTGACTAACAAGTTGTTTATTTGTTACGGTGGATCCACCCTGTTTCTGCACAAAGGTTCTCAAAATGGATTGCTCAGACTATTTCTCTGGCTTATGAGCTGGCCAAATGGCCTCTTCCTGTTGGTGTACGTTCACACTCAACCAGGGCTGTTGCTTCTTCCGATGCCTTCCTAAGAGGTGTCCCCCTGCCTGATGTCTGTAAGGCAGCCACATGGTTTCAGCCATCCACTTTTGTTCGGTACAACCAGCTAGATTCCAGGTCTCGTCAAGATGCCAGTTTTGGTTGTGCTGTTCTTTTCTCTATTTTGCAGTGACCTTCCCACCTCCTTAGGTTAGCTTTTTAGTCACCCAGTTGTGTGAGGCACAGAGACCATGAAGAAGAGCAGGCTAATCACCTGTAACTGTGGTTCTTTGAGTGGTCATCTGTGCCCTCACACAAATCCTGCCCTGCCTTGTTTTTGCAGAGGACTTGAACTGAAGGAGGAGCTAGATTGGCGGGTTTGGGCATGCTCAGTACATGGGAGTGGGCGGGGCTTCCTGCCAATCTGCTCAGCTTTTCAGCTTCTGAATGGAGTCTCTGCACAGGCGCAGTACCCAATTGTGTGAGGGCACAGATGACCACGCGAAGAACCACAATTACAGGTGAGTAACCTGTTCATCCCAAGCTATATGTACTTAGGTCCTGAACAGACAGGCCAAAGTAAAGCTGCTTTGGGTCACTTTGGAGGTATACTGTTTAAATGCTGTATGTGTCCTAAGAGGCTGGAAGCCACGCCAAAGCCATGCTCCAGTGCTAAGGACTAGAGCGCAGCTTTGGCGCAGCTTCTGGCCTGTTAAGACACATGCAGCATTTAAACAGCATACCTCCAAAATCACCCAAAGCAGCTTTATTTTGGCCTGTCTGTTCGGGCCCTAAATCATTTTGTATAAGTAATATTTTGCATTGTAGCAGCTTGATGGGTAATAGCTCAAGGATGGAAATATGGTCACTATTACTATCTGTATGGTATGAAGAGATGTTGTTTACAGCTGTTATGGAAAAATTGTCTCATAATGTCTTATTAAGTAAAGGAAAAGTTAAACCAGATGCATTTTTTAAAAACTGATATCCATATATCCAACACATTAATGACAAAAAAACAGATACAAGTGCTTCAGATAAATACAAATTAGAATGGTGCACTTTGAAGGAGGAAGACTAATCTGGGTAATTTGGACTGTTTTATTATTACTGTACAATGTTATAATTTATATGATAGTGGCATTTCTGGACAAGAACTAATTTTACACCATTCTTTTCTTTTTGTTTTCTTTGTTATTACAAGAATATTACTATTTTTGTTTGATAATGTATTAAGCTTTAGAATTTA
>NC_056522.1:263062381-263096225 GCF_019175285.1 Sceloporus undulatus
AATAATAATAATAATAATAATAATAATAATAATAATAATAATAATAATAATAGCAGCAGCAGCATATGAAGCAAGTCAGCCTTGGCTGCCAACCAGATTCTCTGTAGGGATGGAGCCAATCTGTTTTCTCCTGACAGAAAATTCAATAACTGAGGCACCACAGAGGAGGTCCTGTCTTACCAACTCACCAACCTAGTCTCTTGCCTTGAGAGGACATGGGACAGGGCCTCTGTTGAGGATCTGAAAATTCTAGGCAGGCTTATATAGAGAAAAGGGCCTCAAGTCATTTATGACTTTGTAGGTGAAAACCAGCACCTTGAACTGAGATTGGATGCAAACTAGAAATCAGATACTGGTAGCATTTGGCTTCTAAAGCATTCATCAGGCAGCACTCTAGCTGCCACCTTTTGTACTAGTATTAACTTTACACATTTTTCAGTAGTTTAATCTGCGAACCACTGTCACCAAATCTGCCTTCCCTAGAAAGAGAGACAGCTATTGTGATAGCTGAAGCTGAGCAAAAGCAGTCTAGGCCCCTGCTGCCACATGGTCTTCCAGGAGCAGTGCAGCCCCATCCAGAACATACTCATGAAGTTGTGTCTAGAGTCCATCTTCTATGCGAGGTAGTATGCAGGGGTATAGAACAGATTACTCTTTCCATTGTTTCTTTAACCTGAATAGTAAGTGTGTTTTACTCCTGTTGAAAAGCTCTGCACACATAATGAAGAAGTTCAACTGAACCTCCTGGGGCTTACTTCTTCATCAACAAGCACAGGAATATGCTGTCAGTCCTTCAGGTTTATGGAACTCCTCATAGATGGAGTTCAGGTCTTTTTCTCACCATAATATGAACAAGAGTTTTTAATCTAAAATTTATGAAAACTTCTTGTTGGTTACTTATGTTTGATGAAGTGTTACTGCTGCATACCATTCTCTGTTTTTAAATTGGTGTGCTTTCTTCTTGTATTTCAGATTCATCATATGTCCTCGAAAATGCATTACCAGCCATTATAAAATACACCCACACACCCTCGCCTCCAAAAAGTCCCTCTCCTGCATCTATACAGAGTGTAGCAGGTGGACTTGTCAGAGCCAGACACCTGAAAATACCCAGTTCAAAAAAGGCAGCTCTACTAAAGCCATCGTCGCCATCACTTGTGAACAGGGATGCAGTGCATCATGTAGTGGAGAAGATTGCTCTGCTGAATCTCCACAGAGGAACTGATACCTCCTGTAATGTTGTAGGACAGAGGCATAGGACTTGTAGCTCTGGCAGCAGCAGACCCACTTCAGGACCAGTAGAAATGGGAACAAACTACAGGTTTGTGTACTTATGCAGACCTTTGGCCCAGGTTGCTAAACCAAATAGAAACAACCCTTCACTGGAGAAGGTCGGTTCTTAGTTAGGTTCATAACTCAAAACTGAGCTGGGCATGCCTGAAGCCCATTGACTAAAATAGGTTTAAGTTTATCTAACTTTCAGACTAAGCCAGAACATACTAATCTTAAACTTACTTTAGCTGACCTTTGGTCTTGAGTGATGTTACCCTTCTAAAAAAAGTTCTAAGAAGCTTCACAGACAACCTATATCTGAGATTACTCACAGCTTCCTAGCATGTTTCCATTACATCTCTTGCTTTCATATAGTATTTATTGATTATCTGCTTTGTCTGGTTTTCTGACAAACTATGTCTCCCAAACTGGCTTGCATCAATCAATACTGTATTTTAAAATGGTGCTGTAATTGGCACAGGACAAGACCCATGCCTTGCTTTCAGGCTGACAAGTTAAGAAGACAGAACATGCAAGGGAAGGGTCTCTGGCAGGTGGAAAGAGAGGAATGAAGACCAATTTGACATTTTCAGAAATATTTCAAAACTCTGCAGCTTACTGGGGAGATACAGAAGCAAAATCTAGCCCTTACAGCTGTTGCCCATTCCAATCCAGCCAGTAGCAGAGGATAGAGTGACTTTTCTCTTGCCTCTGAAATCCTAGGTTAAAACCCCAATTCCTTTTTGGTAGAGAACAGGGAAATGAGCCCCTTTGCCACACTGGATGACGTTCTTCCTAGGAGGCAGGGGTGCAGTCTCTAAGTGGGCCTTGTAATAAACTCTTATGGCATTTTTAATCTCTAAAGTTCTAGAGGATAGTAAACTAACCTAACCACTTGTCACTGTATTTAGCTAGTATTGTATTTTAGCCAGGGCTAATTAGGCCGGAGCTCCAGTAAATTTTCTTAATGTTTTATCTCAGGGCCCAGCTATAGGTCACTTCTCCCCTCTGTCCTATGGCATCATTCATTTATCTGTCAAGTGATGTCTTTATCTTATCATCCTGTCACCACTACTGCACCAGTACTACATAAGAATGTAACATGTAACAGAGGGGCAGGAGCAGGGAAGTGACTGTAACACACCACAAATGAGGTTCCAAAGGTGCTATGGGGACATAGGCCTCTATCTGCTGCACTGGTCAACATGGATTGCACAAGGGCCCAGGAGATACTCAAAAGCACCCAGACTCCTGAATTTTTTAAAAAAATTGGTGAAAAAACAGCTGAAAAGCATTAAAAACTCAGTCAGATCATCCTCAAAATATAGTGGTTTGACTCCTTTGGCCTTGCAGTACTTCCCCTGGATCAAAACAAACAAAACAAAAACAAAAAGTCACAGAAATCAGCTGCATTCTGAGCAATTTCCAGAACTAGCAGAAACACCATGTCACTTCCAGTCAGTTCAGGAATGGTGGTGAATCCTATGGGGGTTGGGTACAAATGGCCCCTACCTCCTCCACAGTTGTCCCTCCTTGGTTCCTCTTACTAGCCCAATTGTGGTGAGAACAGGATTTGTGGGATAAATTTGGTCTTTCAAACGTACAATGTAAACTCATTTTGGTGTTTCTTCTCTTTAGAACTATTTTGGACAGAAACCACCATAACAAGATAAATATGCATCAACCTGTTGTCCACTCATGCCCCATAAATCCAAGGAGATTTTCAGTATTGAATGTGGGTCACCCTCTGACCGCCAAGGCTGCCCTGCAGAGATTGCCAAATAAGCCGGATATTTCAGTGACAACTCAAAGCAAGACTCACAAATTGTAGGAAATGCCCTGAGTAGCTGTGCAGCTATTGTTGCCAAGACACAAAAGCATTCAGCTGCTGCCTCTGTTTCCCATCTCCTGATGAGGTACTTTCTCTGATTTATCCTGATCACTGAATACAACAGTGTCCCCAGACAAGCAAGGCAATTTAAAAACAGCCACTTGATGTACCTCCAACAAAAAATGCAGCTGTAAAGAGAGAATCTACAAGTCTCTGATAAGCCATTTTAGCAGCTGTTGTAAAGAAGGGAAAGGAAGCTTGTGCAAGTATCTGTCTACCTACTTGATGTCTAGAGAAGTGGCATGACTGGCTTAGGCCCCTTTGGCTCAGCCAATGGGAAGAAAGTACAGACAGTCCTTCAGCATCCAGCTGCAGCTATTCACACTTCAGCATTCTGCCAGAGAGACAGGTTCCCTTTAGTAAAATAACAGACCAGAAAAGTCATGTAGCTGAAACTGTCTGGGAATGGAATTGTGTGATTTCCATGTCCTTTGGGCAGGACTCATTTGCAGAACACATCCTTGACTCCTGTACAAACTTCAATTCCACTTCAGTGTGTGAATACTAATGTACATTTTGCTGGAAAGTATGATTTTTGGTTATGGACTTTCTGTGAAGCTGAGATGAAATTTGTAGTATTCATCCAGAATTACTGCTATACAGATATGTCTGAGCTGGCATGTTGTGTTTTCTCCAAGCCAAGTGACTGATGTAAACCTCTTTGCATTGACTGCGCCTGGTTCCCAACAATCTCTCATTTTTCCCTTTTGCTTTTTCATAGCAAATGTACTTGTGACCAAATGTTTTGTAACTTTTTCCCTAGATCAGTTTCAGATTGATACTGAAAAATATAGATTTTGTACAAGTATCTTGAAAGGCAATGGTTGTAGGGAGCTTATCTTATTTGGATGTTCTTATACTGTGTAAGGCTACAAATCAGAGTAAACTGAATTGATTCACATAATGAAGCCCTTGACAATGCATGCAGTTTCACCTGGTCCCAGCTATGCAGTCAAGAGTGTAAACTTTTATCATGTGAACTAGCAATTCGCATATAAGACAAGCACCAGACTGATTTTTCCAGGTACCACCAGCAGAAACAGGTGCTGGCCATATCTCTGACTTCCTAGATTGCACTGGTTTGCACTCAAATCAAAGGGAGAGGCGGTACCATCTGAGAGTAGAACAAAAACTTTGTGTGAGCTGACATTCAGGCAGATACACATGGACAAGTAACATGAATTTTTGAAACCAAGTACTGTTATTTTAAAAATATATGCAGCTTGTACTTTATGTTGAAGCTGAAACATTAAAAAAACATGAGATGCTATTGGGAGTTTCTACCTAATAAGGTGCAGGGCATTTTTAGCCTAAGAGGGAAGAGGGATGCCTAGACTGGAAAGAGCATAGGTCTGTATGGGAGTAGCATCACAATATAGAGAATGATGGTTTACAGACAGGTTGGGAAAATTGCTCTTAACAAGCAGTAGCTATTCAAGCTAATTTTCCTTCAAGCTCTCACTTTGCAGTTGTGATCAAAACTGTTCCTTTCTATATAAATGATATTGGGGGAATCTCAGTAGGTCTGATGCTTGGTATGTTCATAGAGCATCTCTGGGTAAATTGGAGTGTGACAGTATCTCTTCTGCGGATTGTGTAATTCATACTAAAACTAGACTCACTGAAATCAGTGAGATTTCACTTGGCCATAACTAAAGTTCCATCAGTATGCAAAAGGATCATGTAGCATCTTTGAGTTTAATTGAAAGAGAGAAATTGGCAGCATGAGCTTTTGTAGACTTGAATAGAGAAACCCTGTGCATTTGGAAGTAGACTCAAGCTCGTGCTACCAACTTCTCTCTTTCATAGAATCATAGAGTTGGAAGAAAAGGGCCATCAAGTTCAACCCCCCTGCCATGCAGGAACTCTCAATCAAAGCACCCTCTGACAGATGGCCATCCAGCCTCTGTTTAAAAACCTCCAAAGGAGATTCCACCATTCTCTGAGGCAGCGTATTCCACTGTTGAACAGTTGTTACTGTCAGGAAGTTCTTCCTAATGTTGTTCCATGTCCTAGTCTCTGGAGCTACAGAAAACAAGCTTGTTCCATCCTCAATATAGCATCCCTTCAGATATTTAAACAGGGCTATGATATCACTTCTTAACCTTCTTTTTTCCAGGTTAAATATACTGAGCTCTCTAGGTCTCTCCTCATAGGGCTTGGTTTCCAGACTGTCACCATTTTGTCACCCTCTTCTGGACACACTCCAGAGGAGATGCTCAGTTAGTCTGAAAGGTGCTACAAGATCCTTTTGCATACTGATTTGCCAGACTAACATAGGTATGTCTTTGAAAAGTTCCATTAGTTTTAGTGAGATCTACAGATCCTATTCTTTTTAAGCATAGAACCTGCCCTTATCACAAAGATGGTGTGAGTGTGTGTGTGTGTTTGATTTTATGATCAAAACAAAGAAGCCAAAAAAGATATGTGGGAAAAGGATGCTAATGATCCCCTTCCCTTTAGATTACTTTGCAATACTTAAAGTGAAGAAAATGCAGCTCATGAACTTTGTGGGGCCCATTGGGCCCCATATTTCCAGTTTTTTAAAATGTTCTGATAGGGGGGGTGGCCTATACAGGGAAGCGGGGAATGAACTCAAAACTACCAGCAAATATGGTAGGTTTGTCCCTACAATGCACAAAGCTCCAGTCCCCCAAAATCAGCAAAAAATGTAACCAAACATTAACATCCCTTCTGGTTATGTCAGGAGTGCCAATACCTCTCTCTGTGAGCATATATGATCTCACCCCCACCTGCAGTTGCCTACCTTACTGTAGCTCAGCTTCCCAACTGGTTTTCTCTTTAACTGAGCTCTTATGTAGAAAATGAGCTAACTGGGCTCTTATGTGGGAGAAAAATGCTACAGGAGAGGTGTTGATGGGAAGTAAGGCATTGGTGAAGAATGCAGAACCAAGCCCCACTTCTTTCTTTCTGGGGAAATTCTATGTATAAAGACGGGCTTAATTTATGCCAAATGCCAAGCTATTTTGCCCTGCTCCTACCTGTCTACAATAGGGAGGACCTTCCTTGGGTTAACATATGAACATTGAACACTTAAGCTGATCAGGCATTTGGGAGCACATTCACAAGGTGTCAGCATGCTCCTCTTTGTCTCTGCCACCTAGAGCCCTCCTTATTCACCCCAATGTAGTGGTCTTTCCACATTCCAAGACAGTTCAGCATGCCTCAAGAATCATCTTTGAACTGGAGTTACAAGACTCAGAAGGACAGATGCCTGCCAGACAAATTGTGGGATTGTACGAGACTCCTCCCTCTTTAACTGTCATCTTCCGGCCTATGAGGAAGAGAATAGGCAGGCCCAGCTCCATCAGGGCTAGCCTGAAGAAGTAGAGCCCTCCCTCCAGTCCATCTGCCTTGGTCCAGGCCTTAGAGGGAGAGAATGCTGGACCTGATCCCCCCTCTCACCATTCCCTTCTTTTGTCTCGTGTCTTTTTAGATTATAAGCCTGAGGGCAGGGAACCGTCTATTATCCCCTCTGTTGTAAGCCGCCCGGATTCCCAGTGATTGGGTGGCATATAAATAAATCCTATTATTATTATTATTATTATTATTATTATTATTATTATTATTATTATTATTATTATTACTGCATATTTAAAGAAAACAAGCAAACCTCCTTTTCTGGTTTGTTAAAATGTTATTTAGCTGGACAGTACCGCCTTAGGTGCAGATCAGTAGTGGTAGGTATATAAGTCATGTACTTGAAACCATATTTTGAACGAGCACTCTTCTGTCCTATAAGAGAAACCATGGGAAGTGTAGTGTCCAGTGTAGTCTTGAACTCCTGAAGGAAAAGAGATTGCTGTTATCAGATAAATATCCATATTAAAAGCAGATGTGTTCTGGCAGTTGCCTATTAAATTTCTAAAGCATTATTACAGCGTTTCCCCAACTCCAGAATCTTCGTCTTGGAACTACAGTACATGTAACTAGCAGAAAGGCCATAAAGAGGAATGTTCGACTCTTGTTTCTTCAGGGTGTTGCACTATTAGATAATGGGTGATTTTTTGGTGTGCCATCACTTCAGGAAAACTGAGGGCCCAAACAGACAGGCCAAAATAAAGCTTCTTCGGGTCACTTTGGAGGTATGCTGTTTAAATGACACGCACATTTAAGAGGCTAGAAGCTGCACCAAAGCCGTGCTCCAGTCCTTAGGACTGGAACGTGGCGTTGGCACGGCTTTCGGACTCCTAAGATGCATGTATCGTTTAAACACCATACCTCCAAAGTGACCTGAAGCAGCTTTATTGTGGCCTGTCTGTCCGGGCCCTAAGATTCACAAAGGGGCCAAACAGATAGGCAGAAGCCAACACTTCTGAAGATGGATTGGGGCTATGGCAAACACATGATGTGGCCCCAATCCATCTTCAACCTGGCCGAAAAAGGAGAGGATCTGCTCCTTTTTCAGCCAAGGAAAAGCTGGCTTTGCTGGCTTCGCTGTGGCTGCAGGGCAACTTCATGACACTCTGGTGGTCTGCAGCCATGCCACCGGCATGTCATGAAGCCACCCACATCTGAGTAGCTAGGTGGCTTCAAGCTGGCTTCCTGACATCGTCGCAGTGTGTGGCGTCTAAATGTTGCACACTGATGGCACCTGGAAATGGGCTTATTTCACCAGTCTGTTCATCTGTTGTGGGCATCCCATAGGTATCAAGTTGGGTGCTATGGGAAAAGAATGCAGGATTAAATAAGACTTTGGTCTGATCCAGCAGGACTTTTCTTATGTTCTTGGAGTAGTTCTGCAGCAAACCTGTGAGCTAAATTGGGAGCAGGTACATCTCATTTTGTTAGTTCATTAGATGTTAAGAATATCAGTGGCATTTTTTTGTATCTCTGAAGAATTAATCTACCACCTTGAAATGCTAGTAGAATGTTAACTGGCTGTACAGATGAAAATGGGTGTAGCAAAGCATACCATTCCCTCACTTAGTTTAACTGCCACATTTTTGTTATTAATAGCTTCTCTGTTGCTTCGTATACATATCAAATGCTGGATATTTTACAGGTGTTTCTGATGTGATTTGCAGACCTGTATAAATGACGGAATGTAATAGCAGGAAACCTCATCTTAAATAAGTAAGGAAAATAAGTAAGCTTGAGCATGTGGAAGATATTGGGTGGGAAGGGAAGCTTTCCATTTGTTCCAAATGGATACCTCAGTAAGTGGTCATTTCAGTCCTCAGTCCTCACCTAATAGAGTCATTTGAATGGGTGATGTGTAAGAACACTTGAAATTTAGTGGATTAAACTAGGACAACACTGACTTGTTCAGTTGTGGAAAATATGCCATGCATCTGTTAACATTTATGGACATGGAGTGCATTTTTACAAAATTATATCCCACCTTTCAATGTGAACCACTTTTATGGATAGCATTGTATGATTAGAGTGGTTATCTATGTGTGCCTTTCCACTTAAAAACTGGTATGAGTAGGGACTCACTGAAAAAATAGCAGTTGTTCCTTTGTGTTGCCCACCGTGCTCATGTGAATCTCAGCAGAGTCCCTGTATCCAGTCAGATGCAGCCATCTTTTGATGCTGCTAATCATACTCTGTCATTTTGTGTTTGCAAGAGATCAAGAAGGAGCATTGATGCCTTTAAATCTCTTCTAGAGTTAATGGGATTTGCTGCACACTATGAAATAATTATTTAAGTAGATAAAGTGATATTTATCTAAGAACAAGCAAGAGGAAAGGAGAAGCTATTTCCATGTCAATAACTCAGCACCAAGAGGAGACCTCTCCACTTGCAGTCCACTTATCTGACTGGCCCAGTTCCAGTGAGTCAATGTTGATACTTAGGGATTCCATACATACACACACCATGAACCTTTCCTTGTATTTCTTTCTCTCAGGGCTTGCCAATATTATGAGCTTACTATCCTAAAGAGAAGATGGGAAATTGAACGCACACCATCAAAGTCTTTGCACTGCTTTTTTTTTTTAAAGGAAGATGTTCCCAAGTCTAAATTATCACAAGAATCATTACCAGGGATGTGGAGGCAGAAATGCTGCATAATGCTGGCATGAGTCTGAACACGCTGTTCTATGTGTCCCCCCCCCCCCATTCCATTTGCTGCCTTTGGCTGTTATACCTGGTATTTGGTTGAGCAAGGGTTTCTGCTTGGCTGTACTGCTGATGCAATAGTATATTTCTCAAAGTGTTTTGTATTATTATTATTATTATTATTATTATTATTATTATTAACCTTTATTTATAAAGCGCTGTAAATTTACACAACGCTGTACATACAATCTTTTTAATTAGACGGTTCCCTGCCCTCAGGCTTACAATCTAAAGAGACACGACATAAAAGGAGAAGGGAAAGGAGGTGGGGCTAGTAGACTAATACATATCCATAGCAATACAGGAAATGGTTCGATAAAACAGGCATCAAAAGAACATCAAATAGCAAGCAACAATTATGCAATGCCTGGGAACGTTTCTCTGAACAGGATGGTCTTCAACTCCGTTTTGAAGTTGGTTAAAGAAGTGATGGCCCTTGCTCGCGGGGGAAGAAGGTTCCAGGAGTGAGGGGCAGCAAGTGAAAAGGGGCGAATCCGAGATGGGGCAGAGGAAATCCTGGGCTGAGACAGTAGACCTTGACTACCAGAACGGAGGGCCCTATTGGGAAGGTGAGGAGAAATAAGGTCTGATAAGTAAGGAGGGGCCAGCCCATGGAGGGCTTTAAACGTCGACAGCAGGAGCTTATACTGAATACGGAAAGGGAGGGGGAGCCAGTGAAGGGATGCCAACACAGGAGAGATGTGGTCAGAGCGGTGGGCGGATGTGATAATGAGTGCAGCTGAATGCTGGACAGAGATTAAAGGACGGAGGTGAGAAAGAGGAAGCCCAGCCAGGAGGATGTTACAGTAATCAAGTCGTGAGACCACTAGGGCATGGACCAGGATCTTGGCAGTAGAGGTGGAGAGATATGGTTGGATTTTAGCAATATTGTACAAAAAGAATCTACAAGCCTTGGCTGTGGTCTGGATCTGAGGGATACATGACAGAGAAGAATCAAAGATAAAACCAAGACTGCGGGCTTGCTGGACTGGTTGAATAGAAATGTTGTCCACAGAGACAGAAAAGGAGTGTTGAAGGGTGGACTTAGGAGGAAAGACAAGAAGCTCTGTCTTGGACATGTTGAGCATCAAACGCCAATGGTGCATCCACTGCGAGACAGCTGTGAGACATGATGAAAGTTGCTGTTCAAGTCTTGGAGAAAGGTCGGGGGTGGAAAGATACAACTGGGTGTCATCGGCATACAGATGGTAGGAAAAACCAAAAGAGCTAATGAGTTTACCTAAGGACAGTGTGTAGAGAGAAAACAGAAGGGGAGCCAGAACAGAGCCTTGGGGAACTCCAGCAGATAAGGGAACAGGAGAAGAAGTCTGACGACCAGCAACCACTGCAAAAGATCTGCCAGACAAATAAGATCGAAACCAGTCGAGAATAGAGTCTGAGAACCCAAGGTCAGAAAGTATATTAACTAGAAGAGAGTGATCAACAGTGTCAAAGGCTGCAGACAGATCCAGAAGGATGACAACAGAGTAAAGGCCATTTGCCTTGGCCAGTAAAAGATCATTTGAGATCTTGGTGAGGGCTGTCTCTGTAGAATGCCATGGGTGGAAGCCAGACTGAAAGGGATCGAGAATGGAGTTGGCTTCAAGAAACTCAAGACAGCGAGAATAAACAACCTGTTCCAAAACCTTAGAAAGAAAGGGAGGAAGAGAAATCGGATGATAGCTAGACAAAGAGGAGGGGTCAAGAGAAGGTTTTTTCAGAATTGGGGAAATGAGAGCATGTTTGAAGTCCGAAGGGAAGGAGCCTGTAGAGAGAGAGAGACTGAAGATATGGAGAAGCGAGGGCAGAAAAGAAGGAGCTTTAGAGATTAGAAGACGAGTAGGAATTGGATCAAGAGAACAAGTTGCAGGTTTGCAAGAGTTCAGAAGTGTAGAGAGTTCATCCAAAGAAGCAGGAGAATTTTTTAGTTGAGGGCGATAGAAGATTATGAGCAGAAGAAGAATTGGGAGGGACTATCTCAGAGCGAATAGTGGTGATCTTAGAGATGAAATAGTTAGCAAAGTCATTAGGAGAGAATGATGAAGAGACAGGAGGAGAGGGAGGTTTAAGCAAAGAGTTGAAGGTGGAGAACAAACGCTGCGGGCGCCTTGATTTAAATACAACAGCAAGAACGTCGTGTAGAATCCTGTTGGGGAGTTATGAATACATAAGCACCATAGTTAAGGTATCATGCAATGACTCTTGTCGTAATCCCTCCAGTCCTCATTTACTGGGCAGCAGTCACTATGATCAATGGGGGCCTGGCCCCCTGCTGCTCAGGAAGCAGCTGACTGATGTTTTTATCCCCTCTCATGAGCAATTTCTGGTGCAACAAGCAAAAGAAGGGCCTTTGTCACCTGGGAACATCTTCCTTTAAACAAAAAAAGCAATGCAAAGACTTGATGGTGTGCGTTCCATTTCCCATCTTCACTTTAGCACTGGTCCAGGATAGTTAGCTCATAATATTGGCTAGCCCTGAGAGAAAGAAATACAAGGGAAGGTTCGTGGTGTGTGTATGTATGGATTAACCTATTGATTTCAGCTAGAATAAGCATGTATATTTAAGATTCTAGTAAGAGTTTTATAATTGTCCTGGCAGAAATTCCTTCAGTTAGCCCAACATCATGAAGAACTTTTCAGATCACATGCTCCTTTGTATCTTGAAATTTCCCCAAGAGAAGCCATTTCAGATGTATATCTTTTGTATTTTTTCCACATTAGGTTCACATTAAAAAAAATACTGTTTGGCCACAAAGGCAAATAAGAAACTAAATTTATCAGGCACCTCAAAATGCCATCACCTACAAACCTGAACCCTTCTAAAGAAGTCACCAGTGCCACAGCATAAAACAGAAACAGAAAAGTCTTTCATAAGTAACTGCCATGGCTCTAATCTTTGCTGAAGCAGTCTTTCACCTGCCAATCTGGACAGCAGGGAAGCACTAGTTCTCCTTGGTATCATTTCTCCTGTCTGATTCTACCTTGGTTTTACAGTGGTAGCCTGGTTTTCCAGATGTTTTGGTCTGCAACTCCCATCAACCCTAGCCAGCACAGCCAGCAATGAAGGGTTATGGGAATTACAGAACAGCAACATTTTGAAGGCCACAAGGAGCATTCTGTTGTGTTAGTTGAACATAGGTGATGGACATATTGCAGGAAGAATCTGTCTTGCTATAAAACCTTAGAAGCAATATAAAGGACTTGTACTTAATGATTGTTAACTCTATCAACCAAAGATTGCTCACAGGCAGCATAAAAACTTTGTCATGTTGCAAAATGCTCTAACAGCATCTTGTCTGGGTCCCAAAATCATATCAGTTCTTAGATGTTCTGTCAGACAAGAGCTGCAGGAAAGAATTGACATGAGGGGTGAAGTAGATGGCTTCTTTTTTGCCTTCTCTTTCTATGAGGGCACATACAGTAGTAGCTGTCAAGTTCAAAGAAGAAGAACGGAAGAGACGGAGACATTTCAATATTTGCTGCAGCTTGTCAGAAAAAGAAAGCAAAGTTACTGCTGTCCTTGTAACTGTCTTTCATATGCCATGCCTGGCTAGGCAGTGGATGGGCTGATGGCCTGGCAATGTCATCATAGCTGAGACAGACCTAGCCCTCAACAGCTTAATGGAGGGGATTCCATAGCCAGTCTTAGGAAGTTGCTGTCCCTGGTACAGACCATGCATGAGAAAGTAGGGATGTGGTGTTAGACATTAAGGAAAGACACACTGGAAGATGAGAGTACAGAAATGGAACACCATATATCTCAGAAAACTCATAGTGCCTTACTGTTGTTTCCTGAGGTGGTACAAAACAGACAGTGGGTTAAAAGGAGACTCAACAGGTGGAAGAGGATGCTTAACTTTCCCACTCCACTGACTCTCTGCTGCAAATGTCCTCTTCCTAGAAGAGTCTAGAAATCTTGATTTGACTAAACATGACTACTCTTTTTTTCCTGAAATCTTCTGATATAAAGAGTTTTTTCAAGTAGGATTTCAGTTTTTGCTTCATTTTGCAAAGGGCAGAAGATGGAAGCAGTAAAGGCAACTTCTGCAGCGTCTACTGTCTAGAAGAAAAAAAAACCCTGAGTGTGAGAGAAAACAACCTCACCCCTGAGTCCTCTAATGGGAGCAATGGACCTGGGGGAGGGTGTATATTCTTTTTTTCTCATGTTACCATACAAACTTTTACTTATTCCCTTTCCATTTCAAATCTCAACAACAATTTTTACCTTTTACCAATCAAATGTTAAGCATCAGTCCATGCTTGAGTTTCAAACTCAGATTTAATTGTTTCAATTAAATCCTTTTAAAATCTTTCAAATAGTTGTTTATAAGAGAACCAGTTTAAAACATAACCTTCAGACTCTAACTCTAGATACGTAATCATGATTGTCTCACATAATGGTTATTACAACTTGAATAAACTTTAGTTTTATCATGCCAAAGATAACCATGAAATCAAAATTCAAATTCAAACTCTCTAGTTGTAGCAACCTTTCATTTGTTAAACTTATACAGTCCTTCAACCATACCAACCAATATACAGAATAATATGCTCTTACATCCGGCAGGCCTAGGCCACCACCACCACCACTTCCTCCTCCTCGTGTCATTTCTTAAATCTTTTGGTCTTTTGCTTTGCCAGACAAAAGATGACACATCCTTGTGCCACTGTTTAAATGGCACATTATTTAATATAATAGGAACAGATTGAAATAAAATCAACATTTAGGCAAAACATTTATCTTAATTATAGATATCCTACCCAATAGTGAAAAATTTAGCTTTTCCCATTTCTACAGGTCATTTCTGATTTCATTCCAAAAAGAGTCTACATCACATGCATTGCTTTGAGGAGCCTGCTATACCTTCTGCCTTTGTTTGTTGACAATGAGTTCTACTTACTCTAGTTTCTGGTTCTCGAATTATAGGTTTCCATGAACGAAATGCAAAATAATCTCCCTCGCTGGATGAAGAAGGGCTCTCACTGACTATTAGGAACAACAAAAGCAGAGTGTTAACATTAAAAGCACCTCCCTCACTTAAAAAAAAAACTCATCCAAATTAAATAATGTGTCTAAAACATTTCCATGTGTTATCAAAATGTGGAAAAATGTATTTTTACCTAACCCCACAAAGGAACAAGTAAATGAATTTTGCAGAGCAAGCAATACCAGGCAGGTTGCCCAACTTATCTCTGGAAAAGGCAGAACAACTGGGGGGGGGGGGGCAGGGCACTGAATGATAGTTAAGAAGGGTAAAGGAGCTTTGAGAGTCCCCAGACAAATGCCATCTTAATGCCTAGGTTGGAAGTGGAGGGCCTCCCCATCATACTCAGTCTTCCTTCACAAAAGCATGGGCACTTGTCATTTTTCAGTTTTGTTTCGTTTGTAAGGATGGTATCAAGTTTTATCAATTATTTTTATTAAAAATTAGTACAACAATTGCCTGCTAGAACAAAAACCAGGAAATGTGGTTGTGATTGCTTTTTTGCAGAGCTGGAGATAGTACTGAAAGTATTCTAATGAAGTGAAAAAGGACAGAATTGGATTATCATATGTCCTTTTTAGTCAAACAAAGGCAGAAGCAGAGTTAGTCAGAGATGAAAAGGAGGAGCCTAGACTTGACAGATACTTAGGTAATTTGATTGCATGCTCCACGTGGGCACAGTTTGACATTTGCGTCTACATTCAAGAAACCAGAGGTTGTATTTTTGTCTGTGCATGCTCAGATCTCTTTCTCACAGACTTCTGTTCTCTAGCCTTCTAGTTCCCAGCACACATGCGGAGTGACTGGGAATCATAGCTATTAGTCAGACATTGTAGAGTTGTCAGGGGTTAAGTTAACTGTGGTGTAGAGATTTCGGCATGAACTAAGATTCTGACAGACCAAGGTTCAGATCCCCATTCAGCTATGGAAACCCACTGGGTGACCATGGGCAAGTCACATTCTCTCAGCCTCAGGGGAAGGCCATAGCAACCCCCCTCTCTGAATACATCCTGCCAAATCTTGATCCTATGAGAGGACCACCATAAATCGAAATTGACTTGAAGGTACACAAATGCACCATTCCGAAAGAAGGAAAGCTCGAAGAAAAACAATTTTGAACTGGGCATGGTCGTGGTCTTCAATTTTTTAAATCCTACTCACACACCTTTCAGTTCTTTAGATGATCTCACCAGCAGCAGTGAAAATGCATTTTTAACAAGGGGATTTGGAGCAAAGAAATGATAAAAGGGCAAAGGCTTACAGCCTTTCTCTTTGCTGATTCTCTGCTTAAAACTCTGCTTTTATTTTATTGAAAGAGACATCAAGGCCCTATTATACATTTTGCATTTGATCAAGTAGTTCAAACAAGGTGGGCTGAGGGTATTCCCCCCCTCCAAATAAGAATTCTGCCCCATGAATGATTTTTTCCCACCAGTCCCCACATTTCTAGCATTGTCCAGAGTGAACCGCTGGAAATGATTCACACCTGGAATTCTTGTATTTGGTGTGTTCACAATCTCTTGGTACCTTTGGCTTTCCCTTTTCGTTGGTTGCCAAAATTGTATTTTTAAATGCCCAACTGAAGTTTTAATTTACCGCAATCCTAAAAATTTGGGGAATGAAGGAACATTTAATGGGGGAAGGATTCTTATTTGAGGGGGTGGGGGTGGAGACAGTGTCTTCATTTTGCTCCCCCCAGCAACACCCCTGAGTTCCAGTGGGCTTGATCATGGCTGTATCACATTTAAGTTGTTTATTTCAGAATTTTCTAAACACAATAAACAGATATATGCAGAAAAAACATTAAAAAACATTACATAAATCTATAGTGCAGTTAAGAAGACACAGGGCCCTATGCTGACAGTGATGGACGTTTTGAGGAAAACAAAAATATACCTGCAGATGATTGAGATTTTGAGGAAAAAGAGCCAGGAGCTTCTTTATTCAATTCTCTGATTTTTGCCTTGCTCCCTATGGGACAGCCAAGTGGAGTTTTGCTAGTAGCTGAAGTATCAATAGAAAGGTGTCTTGTGTACCTGAACAGAAGAACCAGATTGGCTTGCTGTGAGACATATCCTGCTGGAAGAGTGGGCAGAAGCGTCTGCTCCGTGCTACCAACACACTCAGCTAAGCTAGATCCCCTTAAAAACTTCACAGCTGATGCAAAAATAATTTCACATCAATTATCTTTTGACACTGAAACTTATTAACATGATACACAACAAAATTAAGCTTAATTGCATTCTGTTAAGTAAAAGATTTGGCCCTGTAGACATTGTGACTACAGTTCCTATCATTCATCACCACTGACTATGCTTGCTGGGGCAGCTGGGAGTTGTAGACCATCTATATGTGGAAAGCCAGGTGATCATCACCACTGTCATAAGAGCTTCATTCCACTGACGTCACTAGGATTGGCGTTACCCAGTTCCAGAACCCATGGTGTCACTTGCCCCCATTGACCTCCCATTTCACACCATAAAGAATCCTTAGTAATGCTTTTTTGCACTAATGTTACTCATAAATCGTAATTCCCACATACAACTCACTGTAATGCTAATAGTTGTGTCATAAACAACTATCAAAATTAAAAATTATATCTTCAAATTACAATATCATATGTACAATCTAAATCTATTTACATATACATAGTGAAGATTTGGTTAAAATGTGATTTTAAAAAACAATTTAATTTTTTTAAAAAATACTAAAATTTCAAAATCCAAAATTTTAATTTTAAAAAAATCTGGGGCCTCTCCTTTCTCCTTCCACTTAGCTTCATCCCACTTCCACCATCTCTTAAAGCATTTTAAGGGGAAGCAGATGAATGCCACAGCCTGTTTCTGCCAAAAGGTAGATGTTTAAAAAAGAAGTGGTGTCACCCCCTCCCCCTTAGAGTGCCACCTGGTGTGGTGTGAATCCCCGTAGCCCCCTAATGACACCACTGCTTCATTCTATGGATGATGTTACCATTCTGGGGCTTCATGGTGCAGGCAAGAACCCTGTGTCCCATAAACCAGGGCACCAGGGACTCAGACAACCACAATGTTCAGAGGCCAAAATAGAAGTTCATAATGGAAGACAGAGTTAGTAAATACATAGGTAACATTTGCACTAAGGAAAAAGAGATTAAGGAAAAACATGACAACTCCCTGAAGATATATCATGCAGAAAATGGGAAAGAAAAAGCATGATTAGACTGGATCAGTTAGCAGAGTTCCACTCTGGCTAGAGAAAGGGGGCAGGAGAGTGAAATTTCACAATTTAAGAAGCAACCTTCTGTGCTTCTTAAAGTTTTGTTCCTTCTGTGAAGAGAAGGTGCCCTTCACAGACCAGCCAAACTGGATTCACCTCAATGGCTGGAAATTTCAAGGAAGCAGATTTTAGCTAAACATTAGAAGGACTTTCCTAATGCCCAGAGCTCTCGAGTGACAGCTTGTGTTGGGAGATGAGTCATTACTTCGCTACCAGTATTCAAATCGAGGCTTGGCTAAACAGCCACCTGCCAGGAATATTGTACAGTCCACCCTTCCCTTACGCAGGGGATTTGTTACGGAAGACCCCCCCCCACGTAAGGGGAATTCCGTGTATGCTTGAGCCCATTTAAATTAATGGGGATCGTGCACACGGCGGTATGGTGGCATGTGCCATTAACCATGATGGGGTACCCCACCCCTTTTCCCAGCATGGCTTTCAGCATATGCTGAAAGCCTTGTAAGGTGTGCCCACATATGACGCAGGCGCACTGTAATTGCTTCCTTCATTGTGAAGTCTACATTAAAAGGAGGGGGAGAGTTGGTCCTCTAAGGGCCCAACCAACCTATGAATATATTCCATGATACCATATTCCATTCCTTTTTCCTGCTATTAATTCATATCCAGACTGAATCTGTACCTTCTCTTGAACAAGAGGCCTGATCTCAAGTGCTTGCTATGGTGGGAGTCAAGTTCTCTTGAAGGCATGGACTCATCATACTGTTCATCATCATCTTTGAGTGGAAATTTGTCCACGGAAAGGTCCAAGTTATCACTGTAGGCCTCTGCAGCTGTTGTGAATTGGTGAGCGTTTGCATGTTGTGACACCATCTTGGCAGAAGAAGCAAGAGTAATAGAAAGTTATTCACTAGACCTCCACTGCTTATTTCTTTATGTTTAAATATTATCTTCCTGCCAACATTTTCAAACAAATTTATAGTTTGAAATAAAGAAGAAAAAGAAAAGAAACGAAACGAAGAAGAAGAAGAAGAGAATAGCCAGTATCTCTCAGGAACAATATTCTGATACAAAAAATTTGGACGGTCTGGCCATTTAACATCTAATATATCTTGATGAACCCCAAGATTTGACTGGTAATTCCATGTTTATTCCATATCAGTGTCACCTTTGGAACTTTAATGGTGGTATACTCTTTAGTCTTCTTCATCACTCCATCTAAACAAAAGTATAAAATCACATGGTGCATTCTTTCCATTCTACCTGTTAAAACTAAGTAATTTCACCTGACCACGGCGATTATAGAGGACAGTAACGCATCCAGGGTCTGCTTTGAAGAAACGTGGGCCTGATAACTCATCTGAAGGCTTCTCATGAGCAAGGTTAGCTGCAGCAGCCCAAACCTGTAAAACACAACACAGACTGAGAAGTCCTACTAATATTTGTACATAATGACCTATAGTTCACTTTTCTTAACCCAGAGCCTTTCATATATATGCAGTTGTAACTTGGTAGCCCTTTTTGAGTTTTGTCCCCCTTAAGCAGGGAGGGGTTTTTTTAAAAGCAGATATTCCAATCTCCCCCCCCCCCCCCCACACACACACACACTCTCCCCCAAAACTTTTTTTAAAAACCCATAAAAACATGCATTCTGGCAGTGGCAGGGAGAGTAGAAGGGGTTGATGCTTCTTTTAAGTTCTCCTGGGATGAACTAAGGCAGCCCTATCCTTTTGCCAGTCTACTCAGAAAAGGAGATGGTTTCTTTTTTCTTTTCTTTTTTTTTTAATAAGAATTAAACTGCAGTACTTACACTGACCCATGGATGAAGTGACCCAGATTTTGGGGATTGATTTTTTGACTAAAATTCCTTGACTTATACATGAGTATACCTATGCCAGTAAGAACAATGTGCTGAAAAAATGACCCTTCGCTCATCAACAGTCCAGATGTTTCTTTAGTTTGTTTTCCATGTACAACAACGCCCTTTTGCACATCAACCAAGTTTATGTCACACCAAGGGCTGGAAATGTGAAGGGGCCCTGCTACTTACAGTAATGTGGTGCTGTGCAGGCAGAATGGTGCCATTTGGGAAACGGTAGATAGAAACTGGGTATCCCCCAACCCATTGTTGGATGCTGTAGCCACTCAGGTCCACTTCTTTGTTCAACAAGGAGTTGAGGATTCTGACAAATTTGCCTTTACGGTGCACCTGGACAATCTTGAGAGGGGCTGTTTTGACAGAAAGACTCCTAGAGGGTGAAATGGTGAAGAAAACAGAAGAGACTGATAAGATATTCGGCTCTTACAAACTGGTCTAAAGAAGCATATAGCTCCTTGGATTTTGCAGGTCGTTGTTGCCTCTGCATCCACTCATTCCATTCTTTTTGGGGACATGTTTATAGTGATTTGTTGGATTTGCACCAGAGCTCTTCCAAATGTGTTTTAAAAAACATAAAAAATAAATAAATCTGGGGATGTGGTTTACTAAGGTAGTCCTATGGAAGGACCATTTTTTCTTCCGTCCTTCCTTCCTTCCTTCCTTCCTTCCTTTCTCTTTCTTTCTTTCCTTTTTTTGTGTTGTAGTGCTATAGTGCAAAAGTGCTATTTCACTTATTTACTGAGGCACTGCAGCACAGCAAGTCTAAATTCTTTTTTAGAGGAGGAAAAGAGATTGGGACTTTTTTGATCAGATATGTCTCAAAATTCAAAAGAAGCCCACTTGAGGATGAAAATAAAATATTGCAGCTGAGTGCAGCAATTGACAAAAAAACAGTCCAGGACAACAGAAATATCATCTGAATATTTAAAAAACAAACCAAGTACTACAGAAACAAATAGCAGAACCTCCCAACACATATGATCTGTCTGGAGGGGTGCATTATTCGCTTGTAATAAAAACTAACCGTTGTTAGTGGGCCTTCTTGTTGTGGGCCTTCAAGTTGTTTCTGACTTGGCAGCCCTAGATTTATTCAGAGGGGGTTTGCTTTTTGCCTCTGAGGCTGAGAGAATGTGATTTGCCCAAGGTCATCCAGTGGACTTCCATGGCCAAGCAAGGATTTGAACCCTGGTCTCCAGAGTCATAGTCCAATGCTCAAACCACCACGCTAGTTCTCCCTAACCTTCCTTGAATGTGCTTGAATGTGAATGATGATTTTCAAACTATGGCCTGGTACAAACGGGCCTTTCCAATGCCCTAGTCACGTGTTAGGGTTGCCTGGGGGGTGGAGTGATGATGAGGGCGTAATAGTGGCGGCACCCTGTATACAGGGCACCACCATTGTTACGTAAGCAACACGCAGCATCTGCACAGCACCATGTGGTGCTTACATAACGAGTGCACCATGCTGCCACCGCAGTTGAGAAGAACTCGCTTTTTGCAGTTCTTTTTCCACCGCAAGAAGCTGCGCGGTTTGGCAGCTGCGGCTTCGGTCTGGTTGAAAAACAGGCGCCAGGAGGCCACCCTTTTTGGGTGGTCTGTATCGTGCCTATAAGACACATTTTACCACAGGAAGACCATTCTAAGTGTAGCAAGAGATCAGAAGCAAAAAATCAATTAAGAGACAGGGAGAGTGGTAAATTTCTAGAAACAAAAGTGGGGGCAGAGCATTAATAAAATATATTTTTTTCAGGGTTAGTTGATCTGCTTCAGGGAAGCACAGGAATCAGACAATGAGTTACAGGCCACTTGGGGAAAATGGATGCAGTTGAGAAAATGACAAGTTCAACATACAGGCCTATGCAGGACTCTATTTACTTTGCTTTCAATTAAATGTTCCAGGAAAAAACGTGTTTTTGCTTTTAAAGGAAGAAAGAAACCAAATGGAGAGTTAAGAGCCACAGAAGAGAAAGTTCTGGAAGAGAAGGCACCCAAGAAGCCAATTAGAATATATGGATTTAGAAACGGATGTGTGAGAGAAGGGATGTGCGGGTAAAGTCACTCTGAGGTAAGGTAATTCTGATATTCATTCAGTAACAAGGTTCGTATGGTAAATATATTAAGGAATTTCTTTATGTTGACCGTTGTACATACACTCTGTGTGTGAGTGTATGTACAAATGTGTATGAGAAAGGGAGAGAAATACAGCCATCCAGACAGTATGCATTTAGCAGATGTTTGCAAATCCCACAGAATAGCAAGAAGTCGCTGGCCAGCTGAACTGAGGTTATGAGCTTAGTGAAACTTCATCAGCAGGTGGTTCTTAACTGACAAATATAGCACCAGTCATTGGCAGAGAATGACTGAGCTGTACTGTAGGGGGAGGAGGAGGTTATGGATGTGGGGAATGTTTTGGGTGGGGAGGCAGAGGGTAATTTACCTGGTTCGGGCGGGGCTCCTATTGGAGTAGTGTGGGGCATGGGGAGGTATGGTGGTAGGAGAGTGGATCAACGTTCCAGGGGAAGGCGAGATCGATGCTTACTATCTATCTCTCCTTCCCATCCCTCTCCTAACCAAAGAGATCTGAGGGTCATTCCAACCATACCACAAACCCTGTCTCTGCTCCTGTGCAATGTCAGGTCCATCAAGAATAAGACCCACATCATCCACGACCTGCTCGAGGATAACAACTGTGACCTGGCTTGCATTACTGAGACCTGGTTAGGGCCTGAAGGGGAAGCTGTGTGGGCTCAGGCCCTACCTGCCGGGTACTCAGTGAAGGACCAGAACAGGTTAGGTGGGCGGGCGGGGGGTGTTGCCTTGGTGTATAAGAACACCTTGTCTCTGACCAGAAACCATGTCCGTCAAACCTCCTATATCGAGTGTATTTACTTGACCCTGAAGGCCAGGGACAGTCTAGGGATTCTGTTGGTCTATCGGCCACCCCATACCCTAACTGACTCCCTTAACGAGCTGACACAGTTGGTCTCGGAGCTGATGCTGGAGTCCCCCAGGCTTTTGGTCCTGGGGGACTTCAACATCTCCCTCGCGGCCAACTATATTCCATCCGGTGCGGCTCGGGAATTCATGGATACCATGACATCCATGGGCCTGTCACAACTGGTCCTGGGGCCTACACATTCTGCGGGTAATACACTTGATATGGTCTTTTGTTCAGACATGGAAATTCCGTGGGCGGAAATATCTAATATTTCCTCCCTGTCATGGACGGATCATTTTCTGGTAGAGGCAAAAATCAAGGCATCTACCCAGATCCCTCCCGGGGGTGGTGGACCTATTCGAATGGTCCACCCTCAAAGGCTGATGGAACCCAAAAGGTTCCAGGAAGCCCTAGAGGGGTATATGGTTGGAAATGACGGCGATTCTGTTGATGCCTTGACCAACATCTGGGACACTGATCTCTCCAGGGCTATACACAGTATCGCTCCCAAGCATCCTCTCAGGCCTGCTTCCAAAAAGAAGCCCTGGTATACGGAAGATTTCCGGGCAAGGAAGCGGGTGCCGCGACGGCTAGAGCGTGTCTGGCGGAAACACCAGCGCTTACCCAACAAAGCTCTCCTAGACCGTCTTTTCGATGACTATGGAGAGGTGATAGATGCGGCAAAGGAATCGTTCTTTGGCGCACGTATCGCATCCGCGGAGTCGCATCCAGCAGAGCTGTTCAGGGTGGTGAGGGAACTAACTCAGTTCCCTCCTGCCCCGAACCCGATCCTTGAACCAACTAAGGCCTGCTGTGACCAATTTAACAACTTCTTCGCGTATAAAACCTCTCGGATAAGGGAAGGTCTCGATGCCAGCGTTAGAGTAGAAATCAGAATAGAGGTGTTCAGAGCCTCCGTGGACTCGGTTATACTGGATCATTTTGAGTCTGTGTGTACCGAGGATGTGGACAAGATCCTTAGAAGTGTTAGGAAGACAACCTGCTCCCTCGATCCCTGTCCCTCATGGCTAGCGGCTCAGGGGGGACCGGCAGTAACTTTAATGCTACACCAGATTATTAATACATCTCTGAGGGATGGGCAATTTCCATCGAGCTTAAAATTGACCACGGTAAAACCTCTGCTCAAAAAGCCCTCCCTTGATCCCCTGATGCATAACAATTATCGGCCAGTTTCGCTACTGCCATTTTTAGGGAAGGTGATCGAGAGGGTGGTTGCGATCCAGCTTCAATCGATCTTGGATGAAACGGATTATCTAGACCCATTTCAAACCGGCTTTTGGGCGGGTTATGGGGTTGAGACTGCTATGGTCGCCTTGGTCGATGATCTCCGTCTGGGAATGGACAGGAGGAGCGTGTCCCTGTTAGTGCTCTTAGACATCTCAGCGGCTTTCGATACCATAGACCATGGTATCCTTCTGGAGCGCCTGGGAGAGTTGGGAAACGGGGGCACTGCGCTCCAGTGGTTCCGATCCTACCTCTCTGGGAGGTTCCAGATGGTGCAGCTGGGGGATGTGTGCTCCGATAGGAGGGCCCTTACATCTGGGGTCCCCCAAGGAGCCATCCTGTCTCCCATGCTTTTTAACATTTACATGAAACCGCTGGGAGAGATCATCCAGAGACATGGGGCGCGGTGTTATCAGTACGCTGATGACACCCAAATAGTTTTCTCTATGTCTCCGACTGATGCAGTGACAGGGGATGGCATCTCACCTCTTGTGGCCTGTCTGGAGTCGGTAATGGGCTGGATGAGGGAAAACAGACTCAGCCTGAATCCAGAGAAAACGGAAGTACTAGTGATAGGTTTCCCTGGTCCGGGAACGGCGGTGGTTCCACCTGTCCTAAACGGGATCACGCTTCCTGTGAAGGACTCGATACGCAGTTTGGGGGTGCTCCTTGACTCGTCGCTTCACCTTACATCTCAGGTGAGTGCGACAGTCAGGAGCACCTGTTACCAGCTTCGGCTGATACGCCAGCTGCGTCCCTACCTGGGCCGGAGGGACCTTGAAACTGTAGTACATGCTCTGGTAACCTCTCGTTTGGATTTCTGCAATGCGCTCTACATGGGGCAGCCCTTGTATCATACCCGGAAGCTGCAATTAGTGCAGAATATGGCAGCACGACTGGTCACTGGTACAGCCAGGGCCAGTCGTATAACACCGGTCCTTAAAGACCTACACTGGCTGCCTATATGCTTCCGGGCGCAATACAAGGTGTTGGTTGTTACCTATAAAGCCCTAAATGGCTTGGGCCCAGGGTACTTAGAGGACCGCCTCTCTCCGTACAATCCGCCCCGCACACTCAGATCAACCGGGCAGCAATTGCTAAGGGTTCCAGAGGCCAGATTAGTGGCCACTACCAGGAGGGCCTTTTCCATCTCGGCCCCCAGCCTCTGGAACGCGCTGCCCTTTGAGTTCCGCTCGGCCACCTCCCTTACTCAGTTTAGGAAGGGGTTAAAAACATTCATATTTGAGCAGGCTTACCCCTGACTCTCTGACCCCTGAAGTATTCACTCCTTGCCCCCTTTGTCAGCATGTTAGGCTGGCCTGAGTGGGTTTTTTAAATTGTTTTTATTGTATAAGGTTTTAATATTATGTTTTTGCGATTTTATATTGTTTATATTGTCATATTGTTATATTGTTATTGTCATGTGGAATGTTGGAAACCGCCTTGGTCTTAGAAAGGCTGTATATAAATAAAATTTTACTTACTTACTTACTTACAATCGGCTGATATATTTAAGCTGTTTATATAATGTATAAAACCCAACTTCCTTCCAGTGTTGCTTCTAACTTTGTTAACCGCCCTTAAGTTGATCTCGACTCATGGCGACCCTATGGATAAGTTATCCCCAAGACGCTCTGCCCTCCATACTCTGTTTAATTCCTGCAACCCCATACCCATGACCTCATTAATAAGAGTCCATTCATCTTGCATGTGGACTTCCTCTCTTCCTACTTCCCCCCATCTTTCCCAGCATGATTGTCTTTTCCAATTAGTCCTTCCTTCTCATGATATGTCCAAAGTACGACAGCCTCAGTTTGGTCATCTTGGCTTCCAGGGAGGTTTCCAGCTTCATCTGCTCTAGGACCCATTTGTTTGTCTTTTTGGCTATCCATGGGATCTTCAGCACTCTTCTCCAGCACCACATCTCGAATGAATGGATTTTCTTCCTATCTTCTTTTTTAAATGTCCAGCTCTCACATCCATCCATAGTAATAGGGAATACAATGGCTTGTATGATTCTACCGCTTGTGCTCAGTTGTATATCTGCATTTTAGAATCTTTTCTAATTCTTTCATAGCCATCCTCCCCACTCCTAATCTTCTGATTTCGCAACTGCAGTCCTCATTTCTATCAATGTTTGATCCCAGGTATAGGAATTCTTTTACTATTTCTATTTCTTCATTGTTTTGGTGGAACTTTTGAAGGTCCTCGGTGGTCATTATTTTTGTTTTCTTTATGTTCAACATTAAGCCTGCCTTTGCACTTTCTTCTTTGATCTTCCTTAGTAGGTGTTCCAGTTCTATGAGGTTTTCTGCTAGTACTGTGGTGTTATCTGCATATCTTAGATTATTGATATTCCTTCCTCCTATTTTCACTCCTCCTTCTGTGTCCAAGCCTGCTTTTCTTATAGTATGTTCTGCATAGAAGTTGAACAGGTGAAAGGATACAACCTTGTCTGACTCCTTTGCCAATTGGGAACCATTCTGTTTCTCCGTGTTCTGTTCTGACAGTAGCCTTTTGTCCTGAGTAGATTCCTCATCAGGACTGTCAGATGTGTTGGCACTCCCATGTCTTTAAGAGCATACCATAGCTTTTCTAACTACCAATATGTTCAGTATGCTTCTAACTACCAGTATGTTTTTTATTGTTATCTGGCTCACCAGACGACTCATGGCTAAATGAGGGAGTTTGACTTAACAGCTGGGCTATAGGGTCTCCCTGCACCACTGGGAATAATTTAGTTCATCAGTGATAAACTTCAGTAATAAATAAAATATTCTATCAGAAATGAAGCACTTGAAGGAAGGGAGAGGAATCCCTCTCATAAAAAAGATGGTCAACTGAGGAACAAAGCAGAGCCCCAAAGTAGGCCAAAGCGGAATAATGGGCTAGCTACTTGTTCTGCACTGTCAAAGTGCTCCAGGTGCAATTTGGAAAGAAAGGAAAATGTGTGGTGTAGTGGTTTGCGTGTAGGACGTTGACTCTGGAGATCAGGCCTTAGTTCTCCACTCAGCTATGGAAAGCCACTGGGTGACCTTGGGCAAGTCACACACTTGCCCCAGAAAACCCTGGGATAGGGTCAACCTAGGGTCACCATAAGTTGGAAACAACTTGAAGACACACAGCAGAAACAAAATCAGAGAATAAAAGGGTCCTGGCTCCCTGCTCTGACAAAAGCGTACCTCCTCTTCTGAACACTTGAACTACTGTAACAACTGCACTGGGAGAGGAGGAAGTGGCCTCTAAGTAAAGCCCTTGGTATAGTGCTGGACAAAGATATATCTTGGCTGGGGTATGCCACACACCATTGGACAGAGTATGGGCCATCTAGAAAGAAGGAGCAATTTTTTAAAAAAATATATGAAAATGTTTCATTTATAAATGAAAAATTTATGAAAATTTGTAGCAGTTGCTCTTTACTCTGATGAAACTGCAATAGAAAGGCTTATTAACATTCCTCTATGTCACAACAAAATAATGCTGTTGTTTCCTCCATAGATAGGCTCTTCCAAGTTCCTCCACTCATTGCCACTCACCTTTTACATATTTCTGTAGAAGGTGGAATTTTTTCTCCATCTGACAGTTGTCCAAGAGTAAGGCCAGCCTGAGCGAGGCTCCATTGATCTAAGGTATGAACTGTAGTTTTGGAAAATTAAAATATAACCATCACCATGTGGCAGAGAAAGTGTGGCATAGTGGTTTGAGTGTTGGACTATGACTCTGGAGAGCAGGGTTTGGTTCCCAGCTCAGCAATGAAACCCACTGGGCAACCTTGCCCTTGTCACTCTCTGTCAGCCTCAGGGGAAGGCCATGGCAAACCTCCTCTGAACAAATCTTGCCATGAAAACTCCATGATAATCTTGCCAAGAAAATCTCTTACAGTCTCCATAAGTCAGAAATCAGCTGAAGGCACAAAACAACAACAGCATCACCATGTGGCACATTACTATTTTCTTATAAAGTCTATCGAGGGAAGAAACAGATTAAACCTTTTATTAGAGAATATTTAGAAATACAGTTAAACAATAAGTAATACATATCAAGTCCAAAGAATGCTATTGCACATAAAAATATATATAGTAATATCGTAATATATAAAGAAATTAGATACAAAGCAAATTTCATTCTTAGGATGCATTAAATGATTAAAACATGTTTGAAATAAAATAGAGCATACTAAGAAGGCCAAAATATATATCCTTTACTTTTAAATCACCGATAGCAATCACTAATAAACAGTTGCATACCATAAAAGGAAAGAAAAAGAGAAAAAGAAATATAAGAGAATCATAGAATCATAGAGTTGGAAGAGACCGCAAGGGTCATCCAGTCCAACCTCCTGCCATGCAGGAAATCCAAATCAAAGCATCCCCAACAGATGGTCATCCAGCCTCTAGAATGGGGAGAAAGAAAGAGAAGGGGGGAGGGGGAGAAAAAGATGGGGAGAGGAAGAAAAAGAAGAATGAAACAGCACAGTTCCTTCTCTACCAAAACCGCAGCTGGTTTCTCATACTGACAATGGCCTGAGATGTGCTCAATGTAAATATCTCTGGACCATCTAATGGTATCTGACACCATTAGCTTGCGCATGAGTTTTGCATAGCGCTTTCCCACTCTGCAAACTCTCAGCACAGGTTCATTTGCTGGATCCCAGGCACCCAGGGCTCCAACAAGCAATGCATGGACAGAGACCTCATACCCCTTTTGTCTCAGAACTTCAGCCAGAGGGGTGTGCTTTTGATGTTTCTGTTCTCTGGCCTCCCTCATGACTGGTTTCCTGTTTTCAAAGGAGATGGTGACATCCACAATAGTAATTTTCTTGTGATCTTCATCTGTGATTACTATGTCAGGTCTCAGCTGACTATCTGTCCCAGGCACAGTTCGATTTAGAGAGATAGTGCCCATTGAAGCTGGGACAGATTTAGCCAGTCGATTCATCACAGCATTGTGCCAATGTTCCCAGGCTGTCAACTGTGGAGGACAGTTACAGAGCACATGTGGAAGTGTCTCGTTTGGATGGCCACAGCGGCAGCAATGTTTATCGTGGTTGCCACCAGTTTTAACAGTGCCATTGAGAGGCACAACATTCAGGCGGGCTCGGCAAACAAAACGGGTGAAATCTCCGCGTGGTATAAAATGGTTGCTTGAATCCCATTGTGATGTCTCCTCAAAGACCTTGCCCTGGTCAGGCTTGCTCAGAAGTGCAATGGTATATCTTTCAGTGAACTTCCTAACAGATGTCTTGTTTTATGGGAAAAGCTTTGGACCTCTGGGGGGTTCCCTTTGGTGACAGTGAGCTTTGCACCACCAACTCCAGCACAAATGCTTAAAGCAAGTTATATTTAAAGCAACACAGATGAAGAAAAGTTGCTGTAAAAGATGTTGCACAGTGGTAGTATTAGCTGCATACTTTCAGAAACAGATTTCTTTGCTAATGAATTTTAATTTTTCAGAACTTATCTGGAAAATTATGGAAACCGATTTGTTTTTTAAAATGTAATAAATAAATTATTTGTTGTTGTTATGCACCTCCACATTGACTTTGATGTATAGCAATCCTGCCCCAGGGGTTTCTTGGCATTGCCCTCCTTTAAGGCTGAGAGGTTGTGGCTTACTCAAGGTCACTCAGTGGGTTTCCATGAAGACATGCGGATTCAAATCCTGCTCTCCCAGAGTCCTAGTCCAGGATTCAAACCCTACTATTCTTGCTCTAATAAGTAAATAACATCACAGTTTTAAAGGTCTACTGCCTGTGTATCATGTATATATTAAATCACACTGAGAATTTGTTTAATTGAAAAGTAGGCTATAAACTGACTGATACTGATTTACCAATCAATCAGTCAGACAGTCAATTGGTACTGATCAGTCACTGCCTTGGTTGCAGCAATATGGAATAATCAGACATTTAAAGACACATTAACAATAGGGTATAAGTAACAAATGCAGCTCATTGACATCTAGACCCTTAAAAGTTTGACCTCTTTTGAATTTTCCTCATGTAATAGAACTGACTGAATACTGCCATTTTGCCACACAGTATACAGTCTCTTATACATTGATTTTTTTATACATGGATTCAAGCATCCACGGTTTGAAAATATTAAAAAAAGTATACATTTCAAATATCAAACCTTGATTTTCCATTTTTTATAAGGGACACCATTTTGCTATGTCATTATATTTAATGGGACCTCAGCATACACAAATTTTGTTATACACAGGTAGGGTTGCCATACGTCAGGACCTCCAAACTGGGACAAATGTAGGACAACATTTTCAAATGTAGGACACTTTTTTTAAAATGGAGGACACACGAAAAAATTTGATGATTTTTTTAAAATGTTAATATAAATGCATGTTTCTTAGGCATGATCAAAATAGAGGAGGACAAGCCTAGACCGAGGACGCAGGCTCCTCTGAGGGGCTTGTGTGCTCGGCCCAGGCCTGTCCTCCAAGGCCACTCTCCTCTTCCTGGACCTCCCCTTTCCTCCAAAGGGCTCTTTGGAGCTCTTTGAAGGGAAGGGAAGGGAGGCAGGAAAGGAGAGGAGAGACCTGGGCATTAGCCCGGTCCTGCTCTTCCCAGACCTCACCTTTCCTCCAAAGGGCTCTTTTTGGAGCCCTTTGAAGGGAAGAGAGCAGGGAACACGAGGACTCGGTGGCTGCGGAGGACAGCCCCAGGCCTCTCCTTGGCAGCTTAATTTTCCTCAGGCCAAAGGGAGCCTGCAGAAAACGCAGCCGCCGAGGAGAAGCCTGACCCAAGCAAGGAAGGTAAGTAGGGAATTAGGGAGGGAGGAGACGAGGCGAGGCAAGGAAAGGGACTTTTGTCCCCAATCCGACGTCCCATGCTCCTTCACCGAGACTCTACTGTACACAGAAAGTGCACTTTGGGGGGGGGAACTTTGAAAATGGACGCCCACCTTCTCCTCCTGTTTCCCCCTCATCCTCCTCATCCTCCTCATCCTCCTCCTCCTCCTCGCCATGCCCTAAGAATGGGAGCTTTCCCCTCCCCCTGGCTGGCCCAGAGTCTCACTCCTCCTCCTCCTCCAAGGGTCCACCTCCTCCTTGAGGCTGGCCAATGGCAGAGTGGGGCTGGAAACAGCTCCGCCCCAGCTGCTCTGCAATTGGCCAGCCAGCCTCAAGGGGACGAGTGTTCCCTTTAGGCACAATGGCTGCCGGCCGGGGCCCAAACCCGGGATTTAGAGTGAACCGGACCGTGACCGTGCCAGTACCCCCAAAACCGTTACAATCACGGGCACAGCCAGGTTATGGCATCCCTATACACGGGGGATCTTGGAACCAAACCCCAGCGTATAACAAGGGTCCACTGTATTCAGTTTATAGCACAAAGACATGCCTCAATTGGATTAGGATGTAAGATGCACAGCCTACAGCCTATAAAAACATAGAATACAGGGTCTCATATCTTTAGCTAATTCCCAGTAGAAAGGAATCAATGGGATAATGGTATAGTCACTTTGGGTCCCATTTTGGGAGAAAGGAGGGACATCAATCAATCAATCAATCAATCAATCAAATATAAGAAAAATGAAATATCTCTTTATGAAAGCTCCACACAAAGTGTGTGAATACTGAGTGCTGTTCTCTATATTTTTATTGATTCTACTTGTCTCCAGACTGCATGTACTCTTGTTGATGAACTGTTTCCAGCCCATCAGAGAGCATGCTTATATGGCTTTTCTACAGGATAACAAATGTAGGCACAGAAATAACATGTTTGATATATTTCAATATTGACAGATGGTACTTCTTCATATTATGGTACTTTTTTGCATGTCACATGGATGATAGGAGCTAGATGCATGGGCTATGTCAGGCCTGCACAACATATGGCCCGGGGGCTGCATGTGGCCTGCCAAAGGATTTCAGGTGGCCCATGAGGATGTGGAACAACTTCGAGGGTCCTCCGCTGCCTGGCTTTCTCCCGAGAAGGCCAAGCAGGGGAGTAGGAGAACAGGAAAACACTTGTCCTGCAAGGCTCCTCCTCCACCTGGCTTTCTCCTGAGAAGGCCAGACAGTGGAGGAGGAAGAGGGGCAAACATTCTCCCTTCAAGGCTTCTCCATTGCTTGGCCTTCTCCTGAGGAGAGGTCCAGGCAGAGGAGGAGAACAGACAAGGTTCCACCACTGCTTGACTTTCTCCTGAGGTGAGGGCCAAGCAGAGGAAGAAGAAGATGGAATTAGTACTAATTATTCTGAATTAATATTATTAATTATTAATAATCAATAAATATTTAATTAAAACTGATTTGTAGCCCTAAGAAGTTTAGCCTATTTTAATTTTGGCCTACCTACAGCCATGTTGTGCAGGCCTGGGCTATGTGATTCGCACATCTATAACCCACTTTGAGCACAGAAGTGATCCAGGAAGGTAAACACCTTTCCTACAACCCCAGCTGTACCATGAAAATAGACATTGACTGGGACTTAAAATAAGGCCAGACTATTTCTCATTACACTTGCAGTTCTAGCATGGATAGGGAAATGAAAGGGTTTCGCCTTTAATGTACTTTAAAGGAGCATCCAGACTGTTGAATTTATTTGGGGGATAAGATTCAAAAGTTTGGATAGTTTGCTTAAAGTTCTGACTAAAACCCAGAACAGACTTCTCCCAACACAGAAGCCACCAGCCACCACTGTACCCTCCAGTTTTCCTGATTTCCTGTCGTCCCACTTTTTTTGCAGCTCTTAAAATGACCCATTTTCTCTCTCCACCTCCCGTTTGTTCTCATATTACTTCAAACCTTCAAACTGCTGCAAACTGTTGTGAAATTGCAGAAGCAGTTCATACTCAATTAACTGAGGATGGGGAAGAGGAGATGAAGGGGTGGAATCTTGCCCTTCTCAGTTGGTTCACTCAAAAGCAAACTGTTGCAGCCTATACAAACATGTCTGTTCTTCCTCATTAGTAATTTTACTATGTCGACCACAGCCTGATGTCGCTTGGCACACATGTCCTGGTTTTCATCTGTGAAATGTTAGAGGCATGTACCACTGCAACTGTGACTCTTCAACCAACCAACCAACCTACACTAGACCATTTTTTTAAAGAGGAAGAATCAAAACATACCTTTCTCTAGATGGGTTTTCTCCACTCCTGATGGCAGACTCAAAGAAGATTCTGTCGTTTTGGTCTCATACACAGAAGAAGTGAGATCTGATTTGTGAGAAGAGACGATAGCCAATGAGGATTGTTCAGAGGGCAACTGACTTGAGCTGCAGTTGGAGAGAAAAGTTTTGTTTGGATCCTTCAGGGTTATTTAGACTTAAAAAAAAAAAAGCTCAGACATTTTCTTAATATAGTTGGTCCCTTTTATCCCCAGATTCCACATCCACGGATTCAACCATCTACAGCTTGAACAAATTAAAAAAGAAATCCCAGAAAGATACAGTGGTGCCTCGGGTTACGAAATTTATTTGTTCCGCGGCCGCTTTCGTAACCTGAAAAGCCTTCGTAAGCCGAATTGCCATAGGCGCTAATGGGGAAAAGCCGCGTTTCGTGCGAAAAAGCCGAAAAAAGCACCAAAAATTTTCTTCGTATCCCGAAAAAACATTCGTAACCCGGAACAATGATTTCCTATGGGATTTTTTCGTATCCCGAAAATTTCGTAACCTGGGTATTTCGTATCCCGAGGTACCACTGTATTTGATTTTTCAATTTTATATAAGGGACACCATTTTACTACACTATTGTATATAATGAGACTTGAGCTTTGGGTTCCTTTCTTGCTATACAATTATAGCACTCCATTCCACATTAACATGCTATGGAATCTTGGGATTTGCAGTTTGAGTGAAGACATTTAGAATTCCCAGCTAGAGAGCTCTAGTGCCTCACCATGGCAGTTAGTGGAATATGGCTCTATAATTGTGTAGTGTGAATGGGCCCTTGGTCTGATGTTAGATCCAAAATGTGAGATATGAACAGATATCATAGTTCCATAAGGTTGGTTCCTGTATTAGTTCCTATATTAGACTGCCCATGACTTGGAGTCATTGGGGAAATTCTCTCCCATGTACCTTTTGTACACTATTCATCAAACAAGGTAGAAAACCATCTCAGTCATGGAATTTCTTCCCATGAATGTGCAGCTGGCACCAGCCACACAACTATGTTAGTACCAATTTCTTGTTTCCAAAGACATTTTAACTGGTTGATCTGAATTTTTAAAACTTAATTGCTGTAAAAGAGGGCCAGAGGGAAAGGAACGGAGAAAGACCAGAGAGCAGGCAGCAGACGCAGAGGGGACCCTGCGCAGAGCGAAGCCAGGCCAGAAGGGGAGATCAAAGGAGGTAGAATAGTGGGGAAAGAAT